>NC_037320.1:337134-674268 GCF_000143535.2 Botrytis cinerea B05.10 | reverse complement strand
TGATGTAGTTATCGTATTTCGATTCTGTTACGCGTGATGTGTAGTCTTGAGATGTCTTTCCAAGTTGATGAAAGTAGCAGGGAGAAAGTGGCTGTGGTGAGATTATAACTTCTCTCGACGGATTTGTTTGCAGGAAGGAGAAGGAGCGCACGGAGGTAATGGTTCGGGAATAGCGCCCTTTCTTGACGTCATATTTGAGTTTCTATTCGTTCCGACCAAGGAAGTGTGCTTATGCGGGGGAGGGTCAGCTGACGATGTTTCTGATTGGTGAGTTTTCTTGGGTGGGACGCGCGTACGGCCAATGAGATGGTCGCATTCGTTGCTTACCCAATAAAGTACGTCGTGAATCGTTGTATGCGAAACACGACAGTTTGACTGTAGACTGTTCGAGGCTGTGGTGTTGATTGACCAACAATTGGCCATTTCAAGCCCTCAATTACTTTTGGATAAGCTAGCAGCACACGCTCCCATGGCCCCAAGCAATGAATAGGTTCATCCAAGACCTTTCCGCGTCCTGTCGAAGTTATGCTCATAGCAACAACACGAACTTGAGACCTTGGGAATGAAGCTTTTCACGCCAAACCCCTTGGAGCACTCACCGTCATTTGAAGTAATTGCCGTTTCTAAGACTAAACATCGATTGCCATTGCGCTTAGCATTGATAGGTCTTGCCGACTATTGCAGATCGTCCAACCTCTAAATGCTGCTAACCTCAGCCCTAGTGAAGCAAATCGCACTAAGATTCTTGCTCACCTGACATGGAGTGTTCGTACTTGTCCTGGAAGATGCGAGCAGCAAAGGGCGTACTTTCAAACTCTATGTAATCTGAAGAGTCTCGGATTTTCAAAGTAATGTTGTAGAGACGATTGATAGGTAACATACTTTTATATCTAAAAAGAGATAGCAACTTTCTCAACACTGTCGAAACTAAGAGTTCCTGCATTTTGTCGAACTAAGCTTCAGAGCCTCGGGGATCTGTCTATATATATATGAGTCTTTCAGACTTGACTTCTCATTACGATTTTTGGAACTTTAGACGATCGACAGAAGGTCTTGTGTGATGTCTCTCCTTCGAGATACCCTTCATATGATGAGAGTGGATGCTTGTGAAGGGGATATCTGAGATGCATTCGAGGTATCAATATATTGGCAAGTTGTTGTCGTCTGTCGGAAATAAAGTCTTTACTGTCACAAGGCATGTGTGATTGTTGAATATACCTTTGTTGTCTACCATTTCAACTACAAAACTATGCGCTCTCTCATATTTTCCGAACTCGTTGATGAAGGAATGCAAAGAAAGAGGAGACCAATCTAGACACTTCCACTTCCACTTCCACTTGCACAAACCTGGTTCTGTAAACTCTTCTTCAGTCAGCGATACTGGAATCCGATATTCAGCTCAACTGCGAGCTTTTATATATCGTGTCCAGGGTCAGAACGTGAATGATCTGTTCTACAGATACGTTGCACACTATCTAGGTATGCAGAGAATAAGTATCAACGAGTCAAAATGGAACATAACGCGGTGCTGTACGCACTTTCTCATATCTTCCTTCTTTAATTTTCAGGTTTGGAGTATAAAAACACCTCGCTCAACTAGAAGTGCTATAATCAAAGACCCCAGGCAAAAGCATGTCAAAAGATATGGCTTACAGCTCAAAGTGAAGTACCTCTTGCGAAAGTCATCACTTTACGCGCCTACAGACAAACATTGGTTGATCAAAAGACAAAACAAGATGAGACAGAGAATCGCCAGTAGCAATGAGATTTCCCGTCATTTATACTCATTCACTGGATTTATTCTCCAGCGATAACAAAGTGCGACGACAATACGAACTTGTTTACTCGCAACCCACCGGATCTCACTCCTCTTTCAACTCCTTTCCGGTTGATGTAAACGCGGCGTGACCTGGGCTGAAACTTTTATTGACTCGAACTTCAGTATAATCTACTTTACCAATTTCCAAGCAGTGAAAAGACGACATCAGAAGTTATAGATCTCTCAATTGCCCAAATTAGAGCGCCTTCGCGCTCTAGAAATTGAAGAAACAATATCAACCACCAAAACCTCAACATCAATCAAATCCATCCAAACCCACATTTACTCCTCCTTCTCCTCCTCTCACAAACCCCACTCCACTCCACGCATCCTGCTCCTCCTCCTCCTCATCCCTCTCACCCCCTACCAAACCACTCCAACAATAAATCCCCCAACCCCTCACCGCCTTCATCCACAAATCCACTCACTCTTCACTCCAACCAACAACATCACATCTTGAAACCCCCTGAAAGTCTTGTTGCATATCTCAATTTTGGGCAAATATTTTTAATTTTCACAGTAGCGCTCTTTTGACTACAAACTTTTTGGTATTTTTCATCGTCGGGGAATTAGAGATTTTTCGGGTGTTGTTTCCGGGGTGGTGTTTTGGGATGGAGATGGAGCTATCGAGATGGAGATGGTATTGGTGGTGGTGGTGGTGGTGTTGTGTGTAGTTAGTTACTTGTCTAGATCATTTCGTTGAGATTTACTTTTTGGTCTTCTTGAAGCTTCACATAGTCTTTGGTCTCCAATGGGGTTATTATATATATACACACATAAATCTGGGGATCTCATGACTTTGCGGGATTTCTGCTATGCTAGATCTCGCAAGAAGTTTTGATACGTTTAATTTGTCTGCAGGAAAGAATGTTCGAAGCTTATTGAAGCTAGAACTATGTGTTTTGGAAAATATAGAATCGCTTGATTAGACTCATTCAAGGTCAGATTCACATTCATTTCTTGTGAAGAAGTCAGCGTACTCAATCTTCCCTTGTACTTGGAAGTGTTGTGATCTTGGGTGAGTGTTAGATGAATTGTGGTTGTGAATATACTTATTTGAGTTTTTGGATCGATTTCGTGGGCTTGAAGGGCTTGCTGTGCTTGGGGAGGGATTCCTTGTCATATGTACTTGCGATGATACCACCGTCACTTTTTTTTTTATCGATTTTATGGTTGATTTGCTGGTAGTAGTGAGATTGATTCTTCATAATGTTTTCTATCCTCATGTGTGTTGTTCTTCTATTGTTTTTTTTTTCTTTCTCTGAAGAGACATTTCATCCTGCCAAGGTGAGGTGAAGTCCCTTATATCACGGAGATGTTGAACGAGCTTCAGATTATTGAGGCATTTCATGAGGTCATATAGCAACGAAATTGGGCTTAGCATTTTCTCAAATCGTTGTCTTGGAAAGACCAAGCTCGTAACCATTCTTCAAGCTCGAATAAATGACCTAGGTAGTCTCGACTTGACAGGATCTTCTCCTTCTTGGAACAAGAAAAGCAGAGAAACATGGTGAATACAGTAGAGTCCAAGTTGATAACTCACGATCCTCTCTAAGCTTTTACCAGATCTCTTGAAAAACGAAACATCAAAGTTAAATACTCGAATGCGAAGTTATATTTCTCCACATCAACATTTTTTGGTAAGGAAGGCGACTAAACTCGAAGGGTTAACATAGATTGTATTTATATTTATAGATAGACGGCAAGGTATAGAAGCGAAATTTCTACCGCAGTAGGTTGACTTACGTCTAGTCTAGTCTTTAGAGTTTCTGTCATCTTTCCGATTCTTTCAAGAGGATTGCCTAAGGTAATACTCTCTAAGCAATTTCGCAATGTGGGATATTCTGCAAATATGTTATTTTAAAGAGTTGTAGTTCTACCTCAGACAGTCAGATGGTCCAGGAATCTCGCCATTAAGCTATGTATATCCGAGAAACTGGTTGATTCTTTGACAGTTGTTTCAGCTCCTCCATCCCATATCGTCACATATACATGTTTTTCGATGTCTAGTTCAAGCTTATTAAAAGATTACCCATGATTCATGTGCAATTCACTAAGAGCTCATCGGATCATGTGGAGATAGAAGAACTCTACTCCTTTGGTACTCTGCGCAACGTATTGTGACTCGAAAAGACAGTAACACCTCTTAGAAAATCAGGCGCAGCATGTGCGATTTGTTATTAGACTGTAATTCTCAGACGTTGTTTCTAAATGATCTGCCTGCTGGTTGTATTATTTGCCTTTTTACCGTTGAGAACTTAGAACTTGCTGTTGTTTCTCGCACGATCTCATCCCTTGAGATTATTATCACCGTACGTTTCCTTGCTTTGTATCTCCCATCTTAAAAAAAAAAGTGATTAATATGTGTCAGTTTCCACGATTGTGATTCAATCGATTCCGAGCCTTCTGTGTTTGTATGACTACACAGTTACTACTTCTCCTTCGACTACTTTCTCTTCATTGAGGCGTCTTGATTATCTACTGCTCATCTTTGAGGGTGTTTGGGGTCATAGGTAACTTTTTCGACTAAGTGAATAATGAGTAGATGGGCATATAGAGAGAATGGAGCTGATGATGAATTATATATAGGGAATACTGTTGCTCATATTTAAATTTAAATTTGGATCTAGTATTCAGTATTACGGTAGGTATCTATATATATATAAATATACATATTAACCATCAGACACCATGCCTCAAGCTTCAAGGTTTTGGTGAAGAATTTGAATTCTGTGTAATGCCATCTCTTCCGCACTTGTCCTCAAGTCGAATATAAGGGAATTTTAATCACATGGCCAATAGCCCTTTCTACACTTACAACCGCAGATGACTAGAAATGACCGATTTCTGGTCATTTTGTAGTATAATCCGATCTCTGAAATCGTATTATCATTCCCACGACCATCACTGTCACTCTCCCACAAAATCTCAAAACATGAGATGAGTTTATTCTGAAGATTGCGAAGAGATTGGGTTAACATGCCTCGCCGTTGTGGAAATATCACAAAGGAAGGAAATTTATCAATCCTCCTTGATATCGATTCGAGCGTAAGATGCAGGTCTTAAAGAAATCTAATCAGAAAGAGCAACATGAGTGCAAGCAATGAGATGTTCTGCAATATTGCTTTCTTGAATTTTGATGTTGAGAGTGGTTATATTTATAGAGCAACTGGTAGAGAGAGAAGATCGAAGAAATAAATGTGTGGACTTGTTTTAATAATAAGAGGAACAATGGATATACAAAGAGGGGTATCTAAAGGGATGAAAGGGGTATTTGGTGGACACTCATATGCGAGCGTATAACCAAAGAAGAGCCATTCACTTAAGCAAATCCCTTTTCGAAACTTTCAGATATAGCTTTAAAGCCCAATTCATTCTCAATTTGAAATCGTCAAGATTTTGCAATAGCGAGGAGAGAGATACTATGGTCGGTTGATACTTCAGAGCTACGAGTTCTGTCATACCAGAGGGTTTGGAATCATATTATGTGAGATTATCGAGTGATTTCTTGTCACTGTTGTTAAACAAGTTCTTTTCGCTATTGATTGTATAGCGAAACTAGATAGTCATGAGATGGTAGGCCTTAGCAGTTATTTTTTTTTGTACTTGAGAATACATGTTTAGAACAACAGAACTTGTAGCAGAATTCCGCCTTAAAAAGTAAACCAGTCAGACCTACAGACATACCGCTTAAGTTTTTCTCTCTTAGCCATCATCTCATGGTATATCTCAGGATAGTCTGTCCGTTCAATCCTATTTAAACCAGCTCTTTTGACAACTTTTCAGTAATAGAGTTAAATTACTCGATTCTAGTGAATAGCAGATCATACATGTATACTTCATAGATGTGGGGCTGGTTTCTACTTACTTTGGGCAGGTACCTAGGTAGGTATCTAGGTAAGTAAATCACGTCTATCGTGACATGTGACTCACTAGCAATCATTTTCCTAGCCCGAGGACCTCTATGTATAAATTCCTAACAGTAACAAGCAATTCCCATTAAAGAGAATTACAGCAAAAAAGCAGGGCTGTAGTATGGCTCCTCTGCTACCTTCCATTCGCACCAGTATCCAACATCTAATTACTCACCCAACATCTCCTAGACTATACCTGCACAATCATCCACGTTCTAGATTCACACGTGTAAAACTCTTCATTATCGTTGTTGCCGAACTTTTGCTATTCTAATTCTTATGGAAATATCAGACTGTATCATTTCCCTAACGAGTAATTTCGGATCAGAGAGTGCACAAAGTGGTGGGTATTCCAATGGCAGACATATCTTACATCTGAACATCCCATACCTTGAGAGGTTACCAAGACTTACTTAAACAACGGTCTAGCTTTAAGTTTGATAGAGATATGGAGGAGGTTTGATAGGAAAAAGTATCACATTAGAGGATGAGTTGGAACCCCGTGATTTGCCAGTTGATCCTGTCAAGGTTGCATGGCTGAGAGTGCTAGGATTCGTCGAGTTACTTCTTTTAAATATCTAGCTAGTAAAAGTTTGTTCACAGCAAACGCCAGCATTGGAAACAATATGAAGAGACGGGTGAATGATTTTCTTGAAAGTTACGTGAATGGCATGTGTTGTTTGAAATATCTGCTAGTACTGTGAATAACTAGCAAATTCATCATTGCACTAACAAGCTCAACAACCAATAAGAAGCTGAGTATGAACTAATTAAAATTCGATAAACTATAGATCGACTCTTCCTAAGAGAAATCATCAAAACCGTGATTCATAATCTTCACAATATCCACATGTTGATATAAATTGACTTCTTAGATCCGCATCTTATTAACCACTACCCACTGAACCTACCCACGAATACTTTTATCACGATTCTCCCCACTCCTTAGTCTCTCATAAAAGAAGAACTCGATCTTAGGCCTCTCCTCCCTTCCCCTCCACTTCTCGGGTACATCAACCTCAATATATCTATCTGGCACCGCTTTAAACCCATGGCCTTCGTATAAGTGTTTTGCAATGATTGTCCCCTCTATATACGCTGGTAGATCGAGAGAGTCGGCTATAGTGGTACCATATTGCATTAAAAGGGTACCAGCACCGAGACGCTGGTGGGAGGGATGCGTGGTCAATATGTCAAGGACTATAAGTTGTTAGTAACGTAGGACATGAATTATGGAAGTGATCAGAGATTGGGATTATAGGGGGCTTAAGAGAGAATATAAGACTTACTAACGCAAGGCTTGCCTTTCGTTCGACTGATTTGATGTTGATGAACCCAATTCATTAGATACTCAGCCCATTCATTCGAATCTTGATCAGCGTGCCAATCAACTGTAATTCGTTCTTTCTTTTGTTCCTCACTCAATGATTCGTTATTTATGAGCCATTTAGCTGCGCTTATGAGAGTTCCTTGGTAAATTATCAGTGTACTTCTTCAGCTCTGTATATTCTTAACCTCTCTAAGCCTCGGACTTTGATCCACGCCCCAACTTAAAAGCACAACAAGGAAGTGAGGTGAAATCAAAACATACCATCCCCATCAACAACCTTCACATACTTCGCCTTCTCATCTCCCACCCAATTATCAACCAACCTTTTAACCGCCTTTTCCTTCTCTTCGGTTTCAGGAAATAAAACAAAAAAGAATGGTTCGTGGGGGTTACTGAAAGCAGCAATCTGTTGAGCCAGGATAGCTGGACTGTCCACCAGTGGATCACAGGGAAGAAGGTGGAGGTTGGATTTCGAGGTAGGAATAGGAATAGGAAGAGAAATGCTAGTAGAGGGGTTGGAAGTTGAGTGGGATGCCATTTTGGTGGTTGTATCGGGGATTATGGGAGTGAATATGAGAGAAAAAAGGAAAAGCCATGCCTTTGATGCTAACAACGATGATGTAGTATTAGGAAATGTACGATCGTCCTTCGAACGCATCATCAATACATTTGTAATTTTAATGTTACGGGACGAGCCGCAGATCCTGAAATGCAAATTAAGCATGGAATGAATCACCAATAAAGGTATATCAAAACCCAATCTCGAAATATGCACATACACTCACACCCAGACGCCACCCGTTCGAAACCCACAAATCGACTTATAGAATACTACTGTGATAGATCCCGTGGTTCTTACAGGCTAGGCTTAGCTCTCACACCGGGGAAAGAATCTTGAAATTCTGAACCCCTGTTTTTGATTTTCGAGTTTGACAAATCGATGGAAGATATGCTTAAATCAGTTGATACACGCAGAGCGACAAAGCAGCGAGGAAACCAAGGTGGAAAAGAATAGGCAAAATTGGGGCAAGCATAATTCTAAGCGGAAGGATCAATAAGCCTGTTGACACGGATAAGCCGTTGAACTAGGACCAGGCTAGGGAGATCATGACCCCTGTGAAATATGCTTCTGAAAGAGGGGAAATAAATTAATGTGGGCCGTGTATGGATGTAATGGTTCCAGGACAACTATCTATCGAACGCGTGGCTGAGAATGTGATGATATTAGCTGATTGGATTATGTGAATTTCCAAGCAAAACGAGTTATTCAGGCCCCAGAAAGCTCTGGTCACATGAAGGGCTCTTTTGAAAAGGTGATTGAATTGTTCCCGACGGTTTGGAACCCAATCGGCAGATTGCGATAATATAAATGTTGACTCAAATGGGAACCTGACTTTATAAACTGTAATACTACACCATTCTGGTGTTCTTGATTCGATGCGCTGCGATGTATGAAATTCTTTCGAGTATTCGAATGATGTGGCTTGTTGTGAGAGCTGGCTTGCATGAAAAATTGCATAAACGACGAAAAATGTGAATTATGATAGATACAAAATGCTGGTCTGCGAGTTGGCCGAACTTTTCCATTGTCTAATGAGAGTTACAAGATCTAAAATCTAATGCTAATAGTCAAGAAATGATCGATAAATCTGTCAAATAAAACAATGCGATATACTATATACTGACAGTTTTTTTAGATTGCTAAGAATCCGCCATTAGGAGACCTACTGCTGTCTTCTGATAGGATCAACAATTGGCCATTTGTAAGCGTGTTTACCCCAAATCATGTAAAAGACTACGCTGTAAAAAATAGCAGCAATAAAAATAACACAAGACCAATTCATGGTGACCGGAGTAACGACTTGAGTATTAGGCCAGAAGCTGAAAAACATGGTAATCGTCGAATAAATGAGTCCAGCGATATTGGCAATTGGACCAAGAATTGGCCCCAGTTTCCATGGTCCCCAATGTATTTTGTCTTTGGTTGGGTCTTTTCGAAGGCGCTTCTTGAGAATCAAGATGACTGTAAGACCAGAATGTTAATATTGCCTATCGGGGAAGGATTTTGGAGGAACATAAAGAAGACCAGGAACTGATATTGCATGAGGAGCAAAAGGAGTTTCCCAATAGCTCGGGCTGTGGTTCTACAATGGGAGACTCCGAACCCCAGAGCTTGATCAGAGTATTCAAATGCTTTGAAATGTTGAATTCAATTCGGATTTTCAGATGTTTCGAATCACTGGATTCATTTCAATATCGAACTCCTCTTGAACCTTGAGAAATTCTATCCAGCCTGCCAGTCTCGAACGATAAAGTCTCGAGGCAGAAAGAATACATGGGATGAAACATAATAGCGGTGAGTAGAGTCGGGGCTAGAAGTATGTAGTAGAAGAAAAAACATTAGTGGATGATTCACTCACTTGGGATCATATAACTGGTAAAAAATGCGGCTACATTAACAGAGACAATCGAGTTGAATGCTGCAGTACTTCCAATATTGATAAGTGCCAACAGGAGAGAGATTACCGCACTGACAAGGATAGAGTATATGGGCAATGCTGTTGGTTCATGAACCTGTAATCAAAAAGTTAGATAAAAGTGACAAAATGGTTTGGATACTTATACTTACGCGAGATATGTATGCGCTACCTGGCACACCATTGTCTCTTGCAAAAGACCATAATAAACGAGAAGCAGTCGCCATGATACCAACTGCCGCGGCGAGGAGGATAAACAAGATAATTAACGTCATGCCAGTTGCAGCAGCTTTGCTGTTAGTAGCTCCCCTAAATATCTCGATAAATGGAAAGCCAGTAGCAGAGCTCAGAGCATCATCGATATTCCCAAGACAGAAGAGGAGAGCTATAAGCAATGCGAAACCCAGAACGCCATTCAAGACAATACTACTGATCATTGCCCAGGGTATGACTGTAGAGGCATTATGAACTTCCTCGCTCATATGACAAGCAGAATCGGCTCCTAATACAATATTAGCTCTGTTCTGACAGCAAAAATGGTAGAGATAAATGAAGGTGATCTTACCAAGGAACGAGAAAACGGAAGTAATCAAACCAATGAAGAAAGACGTTCCATTCGAAGACCAACCCCCGCCGTTGATAAATGTAGCAAAAACATCACTTGGCTTTCCATGGGGAGCAAGGTAAACTAGAGGAATAAGAATACCGAAAAATCCAAGAATATGGATGCAAAGAACAAATCCTTCGATCTTTGGCAACCAACGGGCCAGAAACGTATTGATGAACAGAATAAAAGCTAGGACAGCGTAGAATATTAAAGTTGCTTGCCATCTTTCAGGAACGTAAGTTGGATGGTTCAATATCACTAAAGCCTGGATTAATGTTGCGCAGAGGAAAGCAACACTTGCTTGACCTGCTTGCCAGCCAATGACTGTAAGCCAGCCTGTCATGTATGAGAGGAATTTTGCGTGTGATTTGGGTGCAAGAATCGAAACCCAGTGATATTGACCGCCACTCAATGGCATCCTGAGCCCGTCTGTCAGATTTGTTAACTCGCGATGGGAAGTCTATACGCACATGGAAGACATCTCTGCCAAACTTGCGACGGTACACAATGTACCAAAGAAGCAAAAGATATAGCCGTACTGGACATATAATATTAGTATATGCTACCAAAGCTTGAGTCGAAGTGAGACTAATAAGGAAACTTACAACTAAGCCTGCCGGTCCTCCATTTTGAAACCCGTACAGGAAGACGGCGAACATTCCTTCCCATGTTGAAAGCAGACTACAGACAAATCCTGCGATCGACAGGAAGCCAAAATTACGCTAAATCATATCAGTTTTTGATCACGGTATTTGTCTTTAGAGCATACCTTTAACTGTTGACGTTTTCCAAAATACGCCATTTCCCGATCATCTCTACTGGTGTTGCCTTTCGAACGGGCACGAGGTGTATCATCAGAAGATGTCGACCTAGCCATTACACCCAATTCTACATGTTTGCCTTCCATGGTTAAGATCAAATAATTCTATCATGAAAAACCCAATCGCCGAGCTCGCTCTTGGACAGCAAACAATAGTAATGGAAATAAAGAAAAATAAAGCAAAAGAAAATCATAACGGGGATTGAGAGTTATTTGCCCATCTTCAAGATGCACTGCAGTCTGCAGATTTGAACACTTGCATGGATCACCGAGTGGCAGATAGAAGAAAAGAAATCCTTGACACCAATGCACAACTCATAGGATAAACTGTCTCATTGCAACCATTCTGGTCAATACCCGATGCATCAGAGGGCCTGCATATTATGATTGGTTTACTGGTGCAAGGGATATACAGACATGCATTTTGATCATACTCCGCTCCATCTTGAAGGCAACAAATTGGAGAATCTGGAGCAATGTTAGCTTTCTCGGCTTTCTACTATACTAGGTAGTTATAATAGTAACGGGCTGAGCGGGGAAGCCTTTCCTATCAAAGTTAGCGTTTCACGTGCGTTCGGTAAATGCTAGTTACATCGTTCATGCGGAGAATTAATTTGATAGACGCCTCATCGCCGCCATAATACCCCCATTCGAACTGTCCGACATTTACTATTTCACCTTATTACAACAACGAGCATAAAGCCATTCAGGCGAACTTCTAAATCTGATACTGGAATGTTCTTGAGCTTGGCACAATGCTAAATCTGACCCTCCACTGTTATCACTCGAATTAACGAACTGATTAGTAAATCGTCTCTCAAATCTCAACACAAAATTCCTGGCTGTCTGGAAATTATCTTGTCTCCTTGCCGGCTTGTCCGATCACAAACTGGGAAAACACACTTCGATATTCGATATTCCAAGTACAGGACTGTGCTCCAAATCTTTAGTTGATTATCACATGGCAGATTTTGTGTAGCAGAGTCGTACGATAAATTAGGTCCAGCATCCAGACTTACTGTTACTCAACATCACAATTTAAATCCCATTAATACCAAGCTAACACTCCTGTGTAACCTGATCAGTGCGTATGGCGCTGTTGAGGACCCTGAGTCGTTTCATCCAAGGTAATAGATTGACATGAAAGAGAAGTTTGTTTGGAATCCCAACTCTGTCGTGCATGATCGCCATATCATGGCACAGCTTGAATGAAATGTGGTGTTGATTTCTGGGATCAAGGAGCGAGGAAGTATCCATGGAGATCTTATTGCAGTTGCGACGCCTCAGGAGCTTTCAAAACTTGGGCTCTACGGAGTTCCGAACAGCTGTTACCAAATTTCGGAATTGAATTGAAGGGAAAAATTTGATCCAGTGATTGAAGTGTTGTTCGTTATCATTTTTATCAACAGATTCATCATGAATGTCACTGCTATTGGCAGAATCCTAGTTTCGACAGTTGGAAATGAGCAGGAGTAAGTTCCAAAAACTCGGGATTACAGAATTGCTTTTTCTAAGGGCCATGCTTGTGTACCATGAAGCTGCATTCCCTTGCATCGTCCCAGCAAAGTGCTTTTTTCAACTCCATGAATCAGTAACTTGAAAGTTCTTTTTCAATTGACAGATATATGCAAGTGTTGACATTGGAGAGATGTATATTTCATTTCATTTCATTGTCATTCATTCATATTCTTTACCATCTCTGGATTATTCTTACAATGACATCGAAATCCATATTATCACGACAAATAATTATATCAAGCCATAATGAAGGCCCTGCGGTCAATCTTGTATCGTGGATAGGGTTAAGTACAATGATACTAAGTGTTGGAGCAAGACTTGGGAGCAAATTTCTGGTTGTCAGGCGATGGAGTACAGACGATACTTTGATCATAGTTGCGATGGTTAGTACACAATAGCACGTCATATTTGGGGAACAGCACTAATGACCTAGTTATTTGGGATCTGCCATAGTGTTTTTCTTTCAATGATGGTTAGCAATGGACTTGGTCGGGATCAAGATACTCTCAACAGGATGGAGCTGGAAAACTACCAAAAGGTTTGTTCTCTTAATCAGCATACCCAACATTGTAGAATATCGGAAACTCCATTCTTTACCCGAAGATCCACGTAGTCTGACTTTGAGGCAGTATGCTTACGCATCTCAATTGGTTTATATTCCGACTCTCTGCTTTGCGAAACTAAGTACGTTGTTCTATCTACGAGCTTTAACGCCAGACTCCAATTACGCAATATTCAACCGACTTACCGAGATATGTGTGATTTTATGGGCTTTAAGCGCCGAGTTTTCTATCTTGTTCCAGTGCAATATGCCGAACCCTTGGGCCGTTCTTTCTACCGGCAAATGTTTCAATATCGTAAGCTGAGCTGCTGGGTCTACCTTGGAGCAAATAGCTAACAACAAAAGGGCGCATTCTGGAAAGCTACTGGGGTCCTCGACATAGCAACTGATTGTGGCATCATATTGTTGCCGATATTTCTCGTTTGGGGGCTTCAGATGCAATTAAGACGTAAGGTCCTTGTTTTCATAGCATTTGGGACTAGAATGTTGTAAGTGAAGATTTGGTATCCTCAAAATAAATAGATAATCTAATGATTTGGCAGCATTTTACCCTTATCAATAGTGCGACTCGTTGTGATTTCTTCTTCGGGATCTCCTACACTTTCAAATCAAACACTCGTTTCATATCGCAATTACCTGTGGACCTCTGTTCAACTAAACTCTGCCATCTTCTTCGCGTGCTTATCATTTCTCAAGCCATTTATGGAATCAATGTCGTCCGGTGGTCTTGCCGCATCTGTAAATCCAATGGATTCATCCTACAGTAACAAGCAATCTCCCTTCAATTCAAAATCGAGCAATTTCATCTCTTCTATATCTGGTTGGAAAGCCTCCAGGAAGAATTCTTCTAGACCACCACAAGAGCTTCGCACTATTTCAACGTTCCAAGACTACGATGAAGATGACGAAGTCTCTACTCCAACTACCACATCTCCGAATTCTAATCTCAAGAGGTCATCACCTATCTTTAACATTCGTTTCAACAATACAAATGCGATTGGGAAGCTGAGTCATGAAGGCGAGGAACTTGGCACGCTGAGACCTGACGGAGCAATGACCTTTGCGCATATTAGACGCTCTACACCAGATGATGCCGCGGAAAGGAGTACGATTGGCAGTGACAAGATGATCATTAGGCGTACCACTGAATGGGATGTGCGAGAAGATTTCGAGAGCGTTAGGGGAAGAAGGGCTAATCTTGGAGATAAAGGTAGAGTTGAAGAGGACTATGAGATACACAAGGCTAGTATGGATAGGGGGGTGGATAAAGCTTGGGGCGAGAGGGGTACACATTATGCTGGGTAGATGGTGGCGCTCAACATCTGAATTGAAAATAAGATTCATTCTGAATGGAGTATGGACGTGGGTTTGCAACAGACTAAACATAGGATATACCGCAAGGTTAGGGAAGGCGAATCAACGGTTGGTGTTCATGGACAGCGGGTGAAAGGGTTAATTGAGCCTACTAGATGGGATATAATTCACTGCCTATAATTCTTTTTTGGAGGGGGGGGGGGGGGGGCGTAAAAAATTACAACTATGTTTAAACATGCAAGATATAAAGATTTCTTAGTTGTAAAAACAATACCCCTTTCGGAGTTTTGGCGCTTTAGCGCTTGATTAGCGATGCTGCACCCGTAAACACCATGCCCCACCAAGAAACAAACCCACTCCCTTCAAGAACATCTTGATTCACTTATGTTTTGCATTCAAAAGTCCGTTAATGCCAATAGTATATCTGTCCTTCATAAATCCTAACAGTTGCGTACCTGCTGACTGTACATAATCCTTCATCCCAATCCCCCACTACATAAGCACCAGCCTCATTTCATCCACCTACCCGCAGCACTCCCAAAAATCACCACGGTATTGATATAAAAGAATCTCTCTCACAAAACCAAAAAAAAACCCCCAAATACCACTCCAGAAGCCAAACTATTCATTCTAAAAGACAAGCAAGAAAGCGATAAACCTCTCCTCCTCTATTATATCCAGCTCTCACTACTCCCTACTCCACAGCCCCGCCACCCAGCATGCCAACCTACCTCCTTGAAATAGATCTCTCCGCCAAAAACACCTTCGAACACTTTACCCAAGTCATCAAAACTCTCTCTACCACTCTCAGCGATTCCAACACCCTTTCCGAATTATCAGAACCTGATTCCGTAGGCCTTACACATGATCCCGTGGAGAGTGGAATCATCGTTATCCGTAAGTAATTCTCTCCTTACATTTCACGCTCTTTCTGAATTTATGTAATTTTCTTCATTGATTCGAGAGAGAGTAATTTTGTGATAAGAGAATAGATACTCGAATTGAATCATGATAACGATACTCACAAACACAGATTCTCACACGCTAGCAACCCTCACCAAGATCCTAGAGCCCCACCTCCCTCACTTCCCCATCGCGCCAAAAATTACTCGGACGTCTGAGAAAGGAGTTTACGATCCCGCTGGGTATCCCGTGCAGCAACTTTTGATTTACGTACCGTTGGATTCGGAATCTGATGATAGTGCTAATGCTAATGGGAATGGGAATGAAGATGGTGGCGAAACAAAAATCCAACAACTCAAGACGATATTCGATGTAAGATCAATTCAACTTGAGCGGAAGGATAAAATAAGTGGGATGCGACAGGGTGAAATAGTTACGCCGACTTCATCTCTTTCATCTCCAGTATTCTCATCAGAAATGCAATATGAGGGTCAAAAATGCAGGGTTTGGAGTATTTGGCTTACGTGGGTAGCGGCGAAGGAAAGGTATCATGTAGGTCATGATGATGCAAAGATCGGGGGAGTTGGAAGGGAGAAAGAAAGTCTTGCAGAGCAGATTGATTGGGAGAATATGGGGGTGTTTGGATGGGAGGAAAGAAATTGGATGTTTACGAGTTTTGGGGAATTTTTGGCGAAGGATCAGAAGAGCTGTGTTATGATGTGAGGAGGTGAATGGTGGAGTGGATGATAGAGGGATAGAATGGGGAAAAGAATCTGCCATCAATTACGGTTTTGGTTTTCCCATGCGAAGTAATCTTACATGCTCGGAAGAATTTCACTAGCTTTCCATTTGAGTGAGCAACATTGTGAAGAAGCTTTGCATCATTTGGAATGCTTCGAGTACATTCAAGTCACTTCTATCCACATTATCAAAGTAATATTTATGTTTCTAAGACACTAAAGCAATATTTGTAAGTAAATACAATATTCTAGACCCACTAACGCTCGATATTTCGATGAAAAGTGAACCACAAAGTTCTCGACGTCTTAAAATTCATCCTCTAAATCAGTGAACACACTTCCACTACTAGTCTCCTCATTCTCATACTGATCATAGTCCTCAGAATCACTGTCATCGCCCACTATTACTCCATTCTCATCGGCATTCATATCTGCCCAGTCATCATTAAGGTCATCATCATACGTAGTCCTCGCTGAAACTCCCTTTGAACCGAGTATTCCTCTGCGGTTAGACTGAGTGAGCTTTGCAGTGGTGCTCAATTCGTTCTTACTGAAGAATGGATGAGTTTCAGTAAGTACTTTGCCTTGACAAATGTATCCCATGGGGGTATGGGAAAAGTCTTGCCCTTTGCGCCTAATACTCAACCATTCTTGCAGAAATGTTAGAGGTTTGGACGTGAAACCGACGGAGATATGATCTTTTCCATTGCCATTTTCATTAACATTCCCATCGACGACATGGCAATCTTCTTCCAAGCAGTCTTCTTGTATCTCTTCCATAGTCTTCGCTTTTCCAGATCCCAAGAATCCACGAAGATAGTCATATTGAGAGTATTCAAAGTAAAGAGCTCCCGAAAAAATACCCAACTGTACTGATAACCATGTTGGCGCAACCCAGTCCTTTGAAAGTGCGGGTATAGAATAATATCGGAGATCATTGAAGTTAACAAGCATTTTTCGGGTCGTAGGAGCTGCATACGTCAAGAGGAAACACGCAGGAGCTAGACAGTTACAAAGAATTGGAATGAGGAGCTCCGTTTCTTCAGGTATCACAACCAGCGCGGTTTCGCTCACAGGACTCCACAGAACCCAACTTACTTGTCGCTAAACAAAAAATATTAGCAAATGCGTAAAGATAAAACAGTTCTTGAAAGCAATCAATTTTCGAATTGTAAAAAGTTTTCCATATCCATTGACACCCTTAGGTGCATCTGATGCTCAAAACAAATTATGTCCAAGAAAATATTGTCCAACCAAACTGTTACAAAAATAGAGTCAACTTACCAGAAAATTATCATGCGGTTGAATCACTTTAACAGAGCGCATGAATTCTTTAGACACAAATAGTTGAGAGTTGAGAGCTTCAGCATTGATTCCAAATTTCCTACCAATTTCGGTTTTTCTCAGAGCTGTAAAAGCATGTTCGCAACACTATGGGGCCGGTGAGTCAGCCATGTTTATCAAGAACGTTTTAAGAAGAGAATGAGAAAACAACATGTCAATGCTACATCAAAATGGGTACATGGAATGGAATACAAAAGTGGAATGCTAAGATTTGGGAACAGGTGGAGATAGCAGGAAAAGAATTGGTGATTCAATTGAACTTACTGCGGAACCTGCTGGAATTCGGCCAGTTCTGACAAAGGTTACAATGTCCTTTTCCAGACCAGGGAATGACCAAGCGGCATAATGGATAGGTTTCTGAGCCTCACGCACAGTTTCGACTTCGTAGGCAACTTCTCTCTCTTGTTCGACTTCTTGTAGAGCAGTATGATGAACAGCATCGCCAGTATCTCGAAAGCTTCTCCGCATTGCGTTGAGCTCTTTGACAAAACTAGCTGTCTGGGACTTCAATTCGCTAGCACCAATTACAGTCTTAGTTTTGGTTTTAATTCCGTAAAGTTGATGTAAAGAAAGCTGCTCCTTTTGCCTGAGGGTGTCTAGATACTGCTCTCGCTGGTCCGCGTTAGTGAGAAAATCTACATTATCAGCAGCAGCTTGAACTCTACGGCAATAATCAATGCCTTGAGAATAATAAAGTGGCTGCATGAGCTCTATGCCTACGCATGTCTGCTCCAGAAGCCAACAAATGACGTCGTACGAGTCCAGGTAATTACCATGGATCTTTTTAACACAGTCCAATATACTCTGATTGACCTCAGGTGGTGCGAAGAATATAACAGATTGAGTAGTTGCGAGTTGTCTCAGTCTCATTGCTGCCTGTACAGTATGATCTTTGCTTTGTCCGAGACCTGTTAAAAATTAGCATCATCGCCATTACCTGCTAAAACTATAAACTCACTTAAGGTTAGCGCTCCACAGGCATTAGCAGGCATTTTTAAGTCAATTCCACGACAATGGGCTTCATCAAGATAAACAACAACCTCTCTTAAGTCATCGGAATATGGTGAAGCTGACAACGGCACCGGTCTGTACTTTCTATAGACCACCATCGGCTTTCCTGCTTCGTCAAAGTAAACAGCAGCTTGTGCTTGTGTGTCGATCTCAAGCCATGATCTTGCAAGCAACTCATTACTCAACTCAAGGATCTGGGCTCCAGCATCTATAAGCACTCGGATGCCCAATTTTGAGATCTTACGCAATAAGTCAATCTCAGAGAGATGGCGGCCTCGTTCGTCAGCCGCAACTACATATCGCCGGTTTCTGTGCTGAAGCAAGTAGGTAAGTACCTCAGAGTTGGTGTGGGCAAGTCCCTCTAAGTCCTGCTGCTTAAGATTGAGCGGTAGTAAGTTTCTATTATCATTTGTGCCACTAAATCCTGTCGTAATGGAATTTAGATTGTCCGCTGACGATAGAGGAATCTCCCAGCCGCTAGCTTGTAGTTTGAGACTGAAGGATTTGGCATGTGCCGGAAATACGAAATTGTTACAGTAGTAGTCGATGATTACTGGAGATTGATTGAAATGGGTCCATAGCTCAAGCATTTGTTGTTCATCTTCAAGATTAATGCTGTTCCAATCCCGCAACGTATCAGGCAGCACAGAACAGCTCATAGACCACTGATCATATATCGAGGCCGGATCGTCTGATTTGAGAACATGCTCGAGGGCTTGGTGCAATTGCTTGTTATTTAATCCATCGTAGTAAAATGCTAAACAAGTAAGAAGTATTGCGACGTCTGGATGACCCCATTCAGCTTGATCTGAGGGTACACCTTTGCCATGGAACGGAACGGCAATAGGGTCTCTATCGGGGTGAAGACCATACTGTACGTGCCACCTCTTTTTCAGAGCTAACAACAATATTCGGTGTACTAAGAGACCGCGAACGTTTAAGAGATTGCGTTTCATTGCGGGTTTATCCGAAAATATACCTTTCACAACCTTGGATACACCTGTGCTAACCTTGGGCTTTGTTATAAAATCCCTAATGGCTATACGATCCAATTTTGAGCAACGGGACATATCCAGAATTGAAGTTCGCCCAGTACATATATCAGCAACAAGTCGATTTAGCAGCTCCTCCTCGACATCCTTTCGGAGGAAAAATGGCATAGGGTAGCCCCCACAATCTCTTCGAACAACTTCGATACTATGAGGATAATCTTTCTCGAGATTGTATAGATGCCCTTCTACAAGAGCCAGCAAAGCTTGGGCCGTCTCCCAACGGTGAGGATAATTGTCAACCGAGTTCTGAGCACCACTCGGATATATCAGCTGTGTGCGTAATGAAAGAATCTGATCGCTTTCATCCATCACATCTCGGCAACGATTATTTAACCATTGCTGTACCTTTACCATCGATTTTCCCTCATTTATATGACCATCAGAAAGACGTTGAAGCCCAGATAATCGGAATGAAAGGATATGTTCCGGCAAAGCAATAGCGATGCCTGAGTTTTCAAGGGCCACCTTGTGCAAATTGAAATACCTCTTCACTGTATCTGTAGGAGTCTTTCTTGAAAATGGTACGTGGAGGACGCTTCTACCTAAAAGAGATCCGAGACGTGCTTGTAACAATTGCGCCGTTGGCATCAATAATGGTTTCGGCACAATGATTCGCACGAGGCGCTCGGCATTGGCTAGCTTACACGCCACCATAGGTACAATAATCGACGTCTTTCCTTGTCCCATGTTCATCTGTAAAACAGAATTTGAGTTAGATTTTGGAGAAATCGTAGCTCTGGCTACGTCAACTTGATCAGGACGAATAAGAACATTCGCTTCCACCTCGATTAAAAGCCAATCAGGCTCTTCGATTGGCTGCCAATTTGAATGGCCTGGATTATTCTGTTCTTCAATCAAGCGTTGTTGATCACCTTTTAAAAATGCTTCTTCAATTCTCAGGAATCTTTGAAGTTCTGTAATATGTAAAGCATAATTGATCAAAGTCTCTCTCATGCCACTCCCAAACTTAACTTCTTTGCTTGAGATAGAACGTAGATTTTCAAGCAGTGTAATGGTTGAAACGCATGGGTACAAGCCTCCTGGTCGTAACCATGCAGCACTCGGGCTGTCAAATGATCGACAAATCTCCTTGAAGATTTCTCTTATCGCGCTTCTAGTCTTTTCTATATCACTGGAAAGCTTTAGACGGTCGACATTCTTTCCACTGCTTTTCTGAATTTGCTCAAATAATTTGAATGATGACAGGCTTTGCAGCAGTCCCTGTCCATATTTTTGGCGTACCAACGAGGATTCATTGCTCATGAGTTCTAAGGTGACTAAAATCAGTACCAGTCCATGTGTTTATCATGGATATTGACTAAGAGAAACTTCAATTTCCATTTTGACTTACTTAAAACGATGCGCTCGAGAAGAGACGCTTCTTGAGAGATTATGTGACCATTGTGACTCGATGTCTCGGCCGGTATATTAGACGGAGCTACTATCGTCGATGCTATCATGACCTTGCATGGCATTCGCATTAAATCTTTCGGCGTCATAGGAAATTCACTGCCACGGACTCTTGATGCATACACTAATTGTTTTTGAATCTCCATATTAGGCAGCTGAAAATTGGTTCCACTGTAAGCTCGAAAAAGTAATTTTTGAACTTGCTCGAGATACTTGGAGAGCTCTATATTCTGGAAGATTCTTTCCCAATCCGGGCGGATAATTCTCATAGCTTTGGCGATATCTATATGTACAGGAGTCGAAAAATTGACAATGGAAGGTTCTGGGCACGGCCATTGAGCAAGTAAAAACTTCGCAAATAGCTCGCAATCAGTATCTGTCTGGGTTTCGTACTGATATTTTTGACGTTCTAGATTCTTGCGCTGTTTTGCGTGCAATTTGAATCCTTCAAAAGTATCACGGAAGTCTTGCGGGTAGGCTATACGGCACGGCTTTAGCAATTGTATGATGTATGCAAGATGCGGAGTTTGATTTGGACGGAAGTGAGCATAATTGAGATAGTCTGGTGGATTCAACTTTTTCAAGTCTTTCAATACAGAGCACGCCAGCAATACCCTAACCAAATCCATTTCGATATCGTCTCGAAATGACATCAAAGAAAATTGGAATTGGAGTCGAAACTTGTCGTTGACAGAAGCTTTTCGACAGAACTGATATAATGGGCCGAATGATGCACCAAAATCAACATCTAAACGATCCGACAAGAGAACTTTCTCGGGTTCTGCGTGGAAGCCATTTATATTAGGGTATCTCTGCAGCATCCCGGCCAAATCTGCTAAGGCATGTGTTTTTTGAGGCCATTGTATGATTTGATCAACACATTCTAAGACATTCTTGCGCCTTTGACTAGCACAGTACTTGTCTCTTGAATCATACACAAGATCTTGAGCGATTATTTGATTCTCAAGAAATCCATCGTGGCGCTTGAAAAGTCTCAAGCGGGTATAACTTCGATTAACAAGGTGTTGTTGTCGAATTCTCTTCGGCTCTAAAATTTCTTGTGATTTTTCATGGGAAAATCTTTCTAAATCGTCACTTTTGTCAATTATTTCTTGAACTATCGACTCGTAGCCGTCGTATTGAATGGTGGTTGTCCACTTATCATTCCATCCTACTTTCTGCATAGATTTCCCATCTTCCGGGTAGTACCCCCTGTCTGGGCTAAGCCTCGCAATTTTCAAAAGACACAAGCGCGATGTTAGGTTGAGAGGTATCCAAGGCTGGTAAAGACCGGATGTTAAACACGCAACAGCCTCCTCTGTCCCTGTACGCTTGGTCAGGATATCTGGTAGAAGGAAAGATGTCATGCTATGCAGTAAAGCTTTGGTGTAAAGCTGCCAAGGCTCGGCTGAACAATCGATGCGCCCCAAGGTATCATTGACAAAGAAACGACCATATTCTCCAATGTTTTCGATGTGTACTTGAACATGTATTCCATGGCATCGAGATTTTATACTGTTGGGATCATTACCAGGCATTGGTACGAGAATACTACGCACTCGTGGATTGATAGTATCGCGCAGTACAATCTTACTTCGTAGTCCATACCAAGTTCCACAATCCTGATCCGCGTCTATTTCTGCATGTAGCTGTGACGATGCAAGATACTTTTTGTGATTAACCGTAAAAGATAAGGAAAGACGTTTGAGCTCAACGGTGAGATTGTTTCTCGCCGGCTGGTAAACGGTCAAGTGGCCCGGCTGCTCAAAATATTCAAGGATCCTGTGAACACGTTTGAATGTTGTGCTAAATGGATCAACTAAACAGGAAGAACGACGCCAAGCTTTGCGAGTTCGAACATTCAGGCGCCAGTTGGCATCTTTGAACTTCCAAACATGCGGCTTCTGCCGAATTTCGATAATCCCTGTAGTTAAGTCGAGCCAACTTATTTGTGTTAGTTTTAGTAAATTCTCGCTTGTAACGTCAAGTAACTTACTGAATACAATCAAGCACTAGGGGTATTGGTAAATCAAAATTGTTATCGGTGTAAAATACACTGCTGGGTACGAGTTCCAGAATGGTTTTTCCCGAACAGGCTCGCACAACCACTTTTCCGTCACGGGAACCAAGATGGACTGTATGGCCGAATTGATCATTTGTTAATTGGAACTGAGAGCCGGGCAATGAAGAAGGAAAGGTGAGAAGGTTGATATCACCAAAGAGGTCTCGAAGAATAGCGGAAGCTCTATACTCGGAAGGGAGCATCCCAAGCGGTTGGCCGTCTATCAAGAGGTAGCCATAGAATAGATGGAAACTCAATGTCTGTTCTTTCATGATAGACGAGCCACTAACTTTCGCATAGACCCACCACTTTTCAGGACAATCGAAAGCCAAAGATGATGATACACGCGGCTGGCTTCCTTCTGGTAATGGCCATACAATACCTACTGCTTGTAGTAAGGATTCAGGACTAGCAATTAGAGATTCACGTAAAACATGTCTCATGCGATAAACAGCTTTCAGGTCTTGAATGATAGCATTCTTGAGCCCTGGTGGGGCCAGCGCAGGGTCATTGGAAAGGTTGTCTTGTAGCGTAATTGAGCATTCAATAAAGCAACGAAGTGCAGCAGGTTGTAATATTTTGTTGTCGTAATCGAAAAGTGTTCGTCGGCAGAGAAGAGCAGCCCACAAACAGTATGATTGGCATCTGGAAGCAGCATCAGAATCACCTGCTTGCCTGATTTCTTCTCTAAGAATCTTCACCCAAGATGAAGTAATTGACCGAGCGGTTTCGAGTACCTCGGAGGCTAGTTTGACGATGATGGGTGCCGCCAGCTGCTTGATGCGTAATAATATGGTCAATATCGTCTGCATGGAATAATTTTCGCGATAGTTTGTCCTGATATTTTTCAGTCTCCGGTCCAATTGCTCCAACATCCTAGAACAGAAATTGTTATCTCGAAATGATTTATGAATGACACGCAAAGAGTCACCATCGTTGTTAGGCCCAACTTCGAGTATCAAACGCGAAACCAAGACAGCCATTGATTCGGTACTGAAGTTTAAATTCTGAGAACCAAGCTCTATCAACAATTGTGTAAGGCGGCGTGTCTTGCCCGAGATCAGTGCTTGGTAGGCCATAAACTCGTGAACATTGAGGCCTCTAGGACATTTTGATTGACTGGCAATGACTTCGTATGACGAAATACCATCCGTACTAACAGAAAGATTTTGCATAAGCATCGAGAACGGCGACGTTTGGGGCAAAATGAATTTGAAATGATGCGAAAATGACGGTTTTTGATTTTGAAAATCTCGGCTTGGCCATCGCTGAGAACGAAAATCGTAGTAGGATAATCTCAGGGTATTGGAGGGACACACATCATCAATGCCAACAGGGAATATAACGGTGCGATAACTAAGATTTATCGGTTAGTGATTACGGTCCGAGTTTTTGTGTGCTGCTGAAGAGCTAACTAACTGAGTATTGTGAAATATTTTTCTAGTCGATCCTAATGAGATCCCACTCTCTGTGTTCTTCATGTATCTCGAAAGTCCTGGATAATTTTTCAAAAGAACCTGGAGCACAATTAGTGTTGTTCACCCACGATATGACGCATTTGATTGGAGACTTTGTGGATAGAGCTTACCCTAGGTTCCGGGAAAACAGCTTGATTTGATGGAAAAGCCAACGCGATCAAGACTTTCCAGGTTGTATCTCGATAATTCGAAAATGCCAATGGGCAAGACAGCTCGAAGATTACTGCCCTTTTTTGAATGGGGTCTGAAGGTAAAGGGTGCTCGTATACCTATGGTTTGATTAATAATCAGCCTCCTATGGATTACTAAATCCAAAGACGAAACATATCGCAGTCGGGATTCTTCTCACCTGGATCTTAAAGAACTTGGCCCGCTCCTCCATCAAGCATTTTGGACAATTTGGGCTGTGACCATCGATTGTGTATATGCAGGTGCTCTCGTTGATCATTTTGATAAGATTGTCATACTTTTGACTCAGATTCAACCAATCTGCTACTTTTTCCTGGCGCGATTGCTCAGCGTCAAGCTCTATAGCTTCAAGAAGCTCTTGCAGCTTTGAAGCTTCATCAGACTCGTTAAAGTAGCGGTCGGCAAAGCATCCTTGTGTTGGATCCTCGAATATGGTTCTATGTCCGTTACCGATCGCAGCTCTGCAGCGATCTTGTATATACATCTGAACTTTTTGTAGTCTACACATGTCTTTATACAGAGATAGTTGCAAAACATCCATCATCTCGGGCTTGAAGAAAGGATGAAAATTCTTAAGCAATGGAAAGAGAACACATACAAAGATATCCATAGACATCCAAAGCTCCATAATGCTCAACAACATTATGGAACGTTCTTCGGAATTAATAGAATAAGCGTCTTCGGATTTCTTGAGGTATCTATGTATTTCTCGTGAGATCTCCCTGCATTGTGATTGATTTTCGAGATTGGTGGCAGATGGAAAATAATGTTTCAACTCAATGCCAATTTCCATGTCGCAAAGAGTAATATATCGATCTCCAAAATTCCCAATCTTCCTGGTAGCAGCTGCAGATACATCAACTTTCTTTACGGAGTTGTAAGACTGTTGAGGTGGACGAAGAGCCTCGTTCATGATGCGCTGTAGATAACCGCCACTCTTGGGGAGTGTTAAGTACAAATCACGATCCGCAGCGCGTTTTGGAAGTGTCATGATTGGTCGTTGATTAGACCGCTTGAATGCTAGCCACTCTGATTCAATTCGTTCTGAGGCCCGCTGAATTGCTTTTTGGAAACTGGGTCGCAAAGCCTTGAAGGTGTGTTCGTACACAGCTCCCAGAGAACTTGATGATCTGACATCATCATTTTCAAGCTTGGCAAGGCGTCGACATAGTTTGACTTTCAAGTATGATAGCGATTCGAGGCTAATATTGTACATATGAAATTCAAGAAGCTGTGCCATAGCTAGACACCTCATGAATTTGTACTGTGTCCGGCCAGAATCTGACATTGAGTATAGTTGTCTTTGTATGGCAACTCGCAATACGAGGTAAAGGGGATTTCGTCTCCATGGCTTCGCAGCATTGAACCATAGTACATCGTCTCGAATGCGCTTCTTCAGAATTTTAGGATATATTCTACGCCCATTCCCTTCCAATAGCGTCATGAGCATTTGAGATATAAGGGCGCACGAAGCCGTGTCGCGTTCCTCGATGACGAGAGAACCAGCCTTAGATGTTCTTGCAGCAAATCGTTTGATTGATTCAGTGCTGGATTGCTCTAAGAAAATTGCCAGCTCTTTCAAAAAGGTTGGTTCGCTGAATGTTGACAAAGGGATATCGACTGTATACCCAGGGAAACTCCATTCTAAGGCATTCTCGGCAGCCATAACATCCTGTGCGGATGCCGATGTCTCGAAAGACTCGAAGACTATGCGCTCCTCACAACTTTCAGATCGATTTAGTAAGTAGAGTTTTGACGAAGATTGTTATTGTGAGAGCTTGAGACATACCGATAAATGAGTAGACCTGCGTTCTGCTCCGCAATATTGAGAATCAAACAGACATTTTTCTGGAGAGATTGAAATTCAGACAAGAGCGTATCTCTTGACAGTCTTCCTCTAGCATTCAACAATTTCGCCGTTTCCAGTGATCGACGGATCCAATCCCAATTCTCAGACATTTTGTCCCTCGTGATGCTTCTCATCGCCCTGGAGGCCACGATGAAATGGTCAACAATAGCACTTTCCAATCCTTCGTTTCTATCATCCTTCCCTGGGAGCCGGGGAGGGAGAACGATATGGCTGACCAACGATTCCATAATGGAATTCGTTGTCGCCATGGCGACTGATAGGATGTAGTATAGAAGCTGGAACAATGTAGAGAAGTAATTATTCCAACGGTAGAAGAAAGTGTGAAGAAGTTACTACACAAGTTCAATCAAAAGAATCTGAAGACAAAATCGATTTTTATAGAAATTGAAAGTTGAAGTGAAAAGAATCATTGGAAGATGGAGGGGAAGTCTCAACATCCCCCGCCCCACTAGCGCGAAACCAAAATAACAACAAAATCTGCATTGCACGGCACAAGTACCCATATCCCTTTTCGATCTTCCAATGAGAATTCGATAATCAAACGGTGGTTTGGGTATCTAAGTACCCAATACCTATCAATAAATGAGGCTTGTTTAGGAAGCTTTGTTTCGCGCTTTACTGACTTATTTCGTCCATCACGCCTCTCAACTTTGAAGAGCTTACTACCCACCCGGTAAGTTTCCTGCTTGGGTGGGTGTCCATTCGAGTACGGTATCATACATACTCAATTATTCGAATCATTTTATGCATCCTCGCGCCAATCATAGCATACTCACCTGGATGCGAGTGTACGAGTCGATTTTAATCTCTATCTGACATACTTCTGTCTGTAGCCGCTCACCTCTCCTACTTTCTCTTCGAGTTCAATCAGCTAAAGCTTTCTAAGAAGCAGAGGTTATTGAGCAAAAGGAAGCTGTGTCTTATCATTCACAAGCTTGGGCTCAACAGTAGCCCGGCAAATCTGACAAGCTATTTTTTTAGTCAAGATTCAAAGACACACTCCTCGAGACAGCTTCATTCCTTCTATATGATAAACCACTTGATTATCATATTCGACATCCAACTCTAATACAAAGAAGAACCAGTGGATGCCTCACTCGGTATGATGGCCGCGACACCAACTGCAGCATCTCATTCCAACAAAGGAAAAAGATAAAACCAAGAAACCCAACATAGGATCATCGAATTATCAGATCCATGTATTTACTGGAACTCTCCCTACCAACCCGAAACGAACAACAAACAAACAGCCTCGCCATATGCAGCCTGCCTGCAATACGACACCGAGCTTAACTGAGCCATTCGAATGCATTGGTGGCTGATGCAGACATCCATCACCAAGTAACTTCTCATTCGTTCATCCAAATTACAAACGAAGCACTCCTCGCTAAAACCAACATTGTGATAAAAGTGTCTATCAAACTTACCAATGAAGACCTCATGGCATTCACCTTCCGAACGCAAGCCTCATCATCCACACCAGTGCAGTATCTCCATATGAAAGGTTTATCAGACTCACCAGATGAGGTTTCCACATCTTACAATATATATTACGAGCCCAATCTTTAGGACACACCTTCTTTCTTTCCCCTCTGTCCCGAGATCATGTTTTCCCTTAACCCTACGAAAGATCCAATACACAGTTGCCGACTTGGGAAATATGTCAGGAATCATCATATCATACCATCCATCTATTCTTGTCTCTTTACTCCTTTCCTATTCCCGCCTCTTCTGTTGCCCTTTCCTCGTCCCTTCCTTTCTAGACATCAAACGTGAAAGAAAATCTTAGTCATCAACCTAGCCCACCTACTCCTTTAGGCCTAGCACAATCACAACGTCACCATCAATGTGACCCTGAAGACCACACGTAAAATCTCGTCAGCCGCTTCGTCTGGCTTCTTACATTTGCAGCCATACTGCATTGAAAGCTTCATGAAAATAAATCAAGAATTTTTGTGACTCTCTTCACCTTGTTTTTACGCAGAATCAGTTTCCATTTGTCATTCCGATTTTTTGATTCATTGATGGGGCAAGTTTATACATATTCGGTTCTCTTAAAACTTGTTTGCCTCGGAAACCATTTATTCTTGGAGAACTGCATTCACAGTATTATCTTGACATTATTTTGTACTGTTAGAGTAGCAGCAGACTTGTACTTTCATCTCGATTTTAAAAGGACGGTAGCATTTTACTAGGAGCTACGGCGAGCTATTGAGAGGTTTGTTTCTCTTGCCACGAATATCAATATTATGTGGAAACGGAGTTTCTGGACCAGCGGACACCTAGTTCACCAAGTTTGTAACCATGCTTAGGGGCATTCTGAGGATAAAATCACCTATAAAATCTGTGATTCGAAAACCGAAAATTGATTTTCTCCAAATAGATCTCACGACGAATTTCCGGAGGAGGATTTGGGAAAATGTATGTTTTAGTCTATGAACAAGATTCAGAACCCAAAGCTCTCGGGGGGATTGTGCTGCGGATGTGAATATGCATACGCAGAACCTGACTTCGTTCTCACTACATCGTATCTCAGCTCAGTTACCCTTGACAATGAAGTATTGAGAGGGTAGAGTTGCGGATTCTGTTTTGCGATCATATATACATTCCTCTATTACCCAATCTATACTTTATGAGGTTTGCTTCTCTTCCAAATATTTTCGAAGAACCATCTCAAGCCGGTTTTCGAATGAAATTACATTTCAACATCTTACATTGTACCCCCCACTCTCTCAATCATCACTTCATCACCCCTTCAATCTGCATCTTTCTCTCCTCAGCCTGTCTCTTCCTAATCCTATCTCTCCATCTAATCACCTCTGCACCAGCCATGCCCCCGATATATCCCGTGATATGCGATTGATAATCCAAGGTTTGTTTCATCGCAGCACTGCTCGCTCTCCTCCAGGCGAAAACTTCCGACCCAAACAGCATTCCCAGTACTACCCATGCGGGAATCGATGGAGTAAGCTCAAAAAAGCTAATACCCTTATCTCTTTTATACCATAAATCTGCCGCCATAACACCACATACCGCGCCTGAAGCACCGAGACCTGATGAAATAAAAGCACTTTTCCATACCCACCCTGCCATTGAAGCAAAAGAACATGCAGCGCCTATCGAGAAATATAGAGAGAGGAAATTAGCGCGACCAACTTCATCATGGAGATCAACTCCAAAGATGGCAAGAAAGACCATATTTGGGAGAAAATGAGTGAAGGCTTGATGTGAAAAGACACCTCCGATCATTGACAATGCTCGAGGATAGGCAGGGATAATCATAAAGTATTTGTTGAGCATTGTCCAACAAGGCGGCACGCGCCAAAGGAAGAGTACCATAGTGTTAGCCAGGATGAGTGCAGAGACTGTGACAACTGCGGGTGGAATATCTGGAAACATGCGAGAGGCTCGGAGAGGAGGTATGTAGAAATGTGCCAATGTACACGAGACACCAACTGTTAAGAGAACAACTAGAGCCGAAGGCCAAAGACGAGTGAAAGCAGAGAATTCGGGAATGACCTCAGGGACAGTTTCTTGAGCTTTTTTCTCAAAATGTTTGAGCCAAGGATGTTCACCTTTTCGACGAAGTTCTACTCGTGATCTTGGTTTGACGTGATCTAATGTGCCAGTGTTATATCGCATCTTATCTGCTTGGTTTGACTCTTCTTCCTTCTTCTTTTTCTCTAGAGCGGCAGCTTTTGCTTGGTTGGCTTTCCTAATGGCATCTAATCCACTATCACCATATACACTTGTTTTCTCTTCTGCTGGCACCTTTAGGTCATTTGGCTTGTACATATTGAGATTGATTCTTCCCCCTCTCGTCACACCGCCTCCAACATTAGGCACATATGTACCAATTCTTTTAGAATCTGTAACGATATCTCCCTCAATCTCGGCTAGTTCTTGTTCGGCTCGTAATGTTGCGTTTTCATCCTCATCAACTGGAACATTCTTCCTCAGCCATGCTAATGCGTTTTTCTGTGCAACTTCCTCCCAGTATGCTAAGGAACTAGGCTCGTCCGGATCTGGTAGCGTTCCCGCTACTCTTCGTCCATGTATAACTTTTAAAAACCGTTCTGCCGAATCTATATCCATTACACGTCCAAAAATCGCCTGGATTTCCTCCTCTGTGATTGGATCCTCTCGATAATCAAGACCCATTTGATCTTCATAGTCTGCTGGTAGTTGCTCGTATTTTGTATATATTGTCTTTCCAAGCGTAGCCTTTGGAGATGATTTCTTGGGAGGCAATTCCCTAGGCAATGTCGAATTCTTTGGAATCCTTGAAGTCCGTCGTTTCGATGCATAAAACCTCTTCGAGCATCGCAACCCTAAGGCTCCTGGCCAGCCACAGTTTTCGATTTCTAGTTTCCCTGCGCCTGGTCCCCTCCTTCGGAAAGGCGCCGAGGATATCGAATACGGTCGTATAGCTCCATGAGCAAGCCTCGAGGCTAAACCATCAATTGTGCTACATGTTTGCAGAGTGACCCAAGTCTGTAAGCACGAACTGCGTGCTGCAGGCCAAAGACTATTCATCTTCCACTTCTTCCTATAGTGTCATACCTTGCTTTGAATCATTGGAGGAAAGAACCCCGCTATAGTGTTCTTATTCGCCATCGAATTTCCTCAAGATTAGATTTAGAGATCATAGAAAATATATGAGCACGGACCAATATGCGATAATTCCGCGCGGGCAGCTGTTGCCTCAACTTCAACCCCTCCATTCCTATCACTTTTTACAATCTCTCAGATACAATCATCAATTCACGACATCTCGAATATTTACTGTAAACCTCAAGAATCTGAAGAGCCAAAACCTCTCTTGTCTCTTGCCAAAGGATATCAGCTTTCACGACTTCAAATTTGGAGTACAGCCGCAAGAGCTACAGACAACCCCTCCAACACCATCCGCAAACTTGACAAATAATTCTCAAATCTACCCAAATATCAACATGTCCGCCGACGCCCTCCCAATTTCCCCTGCCGCCTTCGCGGAAGCTCTCAAAGATCTGCCCATGTCTACTCTTCACCTCAAAGCCGCCGAATTACGTAATTCCATCGCACATCTCGATTATTCTAACGAAGAATTGAAACCTTTCGCTGAAGGGAGAGCTCCCGAATGTGTAGATGGGAAGGCGGATGAAGATTGGTATGTTGTTTCCCTTTAATTTCTTTCCCGATACTCTACAAAAAGGAGAATGCGATCCTTTTGAAAATAGCTACTAATTGGCTCTGATAGTATTGACGCCATTCGCGAAAATGAAATTGTAATAGCTCGCATGGAGACCCGTATTTCACTTCTCCGCACAGAAATTGAAGCTCGAGGCGGAGTATGGGGTGAATATGAAGCCGGCGCCGAACCCAAGCCAGAAGCAGATGTATCATCTCCCACTACTGCAACAAACGGAACAACCACTGCAAATGAAGAAAGTAGGAGTAACCCTTGGGCCGATGGAACATTTACTACAGGACGGATTGTAGGAGGTGAAGTTGTGATGGATCCAACACCTGCAGCTACAGCTACATCTACAACAGTGAATGGGGTATCAACGGCGAATGGAGTCACAACAAATGGAACCACGGCAACGACAAACACAGGAGGAAGATTGGACGATGAAGCGTTACGTCGAGCAATGGAATTACGGATGCGCGAAGATGCTGGTGCAGATGAGGAAGAAGGTATGCATTTGTGAGAAAGTACAATCACAACTGGTCTTCTTTGGTATTCTTGCGGACATAGCTTTTCGAGAAGGGCTTCAAAATCGCCGGCTACGAGAGAAGCTCTTAGAAGAAATCTCGAAGCCCCTGCCAATTATCCTCTACTCATTTCAGCGTATCTCAGCCCTTTTCCATGCTACAAGATTAGCCAGAAAGTCTCAATGACCGGAACACCTATTTACCTAACAACTAGCTATAATTCAAGCCAACACACCCATAACGACCCCAGAATCAACAATCAAACTCCTTCATGAGATATAGTCCTCAAACCGAAAGCCAAAATCCCCAATAAAAGAATAAACAAAAGACGAAGGAATTGCCGCCCTCCAGAGAAGCCACTTGTAGTATCTAAGACGGAATCCCCATCCATGGCATTTGGCTCTTTCCCGACAAGCAGCGAGATAATCTCACCATGGAAACCCGATCTGCTACAAATCCATACGAGCCCTAGCGATCTTGATCTCCGAACTCCTCAATCCAGGGACGTCTCGCAACAATGCTCTCCTCAACCTTGTTTTATAACCACTCCTCCACCCTGCCGGCACAACACCAGCGCTGGAGGCAATACCAGCCCACACTCCAAAAAAAACCGAACCTCAATCTCAAAAAAGTCATTGCTCTAGTTTTAGTTTTTTTTATTGGTTTTTTGCATCAGCGGCGTTGTAGATACCATTTCTTTTCTCTCTCTCTCGTGTTTATTCATATGGTAGCCCTAAAGAAGAATCAAAATACAATGGCAATAAAAACCTACTTAGCTAGTTACCTCGCTCCCTAGCTCCATAAAAATCTCTTCAAATAAAAATTTAGGTTGCGTAGGAAACATAAAGATATAAAGATGTAGAAATGTAGAAACGTGAAAAAGAATTCGCATCTAGCAAACAATTGAACACATATCACATATCACGAATCACAAAGCAGAAAAAAAAGAAACGATGTAACAAACAGGAAATTAATAATTACAAATACAATTAAGAGAAGAAGAAGGAGAAGAGAGGAAAGAAATTGCAATCCTGGTATCGAAGAATCCCCAACCCGTTCCTATGCCCGGTCCACTAACTAATAACATTAACATGGATATACTCTTATTATTATCAACGTATCAGTGTTTCTGAAAACACATCATATCCGACCATCCCATCCTATCCCTTACCTGCCTACTCAACACATGCTCTCTCCCACATCCTCGACATTAATCGTCACACCTCCCCTCTCCTCTCCCAACCCCCAACTCAAAAAGCCCCTAAACGTCCTCTCTCCCCGCACTCCCCCCTCTCCCCACAACCGAAGTCCTACTCTTCTTCTCCTTCAAACTTCTCCTTGCCCCCGCCCAACTCTTCCTCCCCTCGTCCACAACCAACCTCTCTCCCTTATATCTCAGAACCGGTACGCTCATTCCATACGCCCTCGTTGTGCCCCGCGCATCATGCTGATCAATCTCCACTCGCACCATCACATCAAGACTTCCATCTCCGCTTTTTCCATGATACTGCGGATCCGCTGCTTTATATGCGCTTCCTGCTCCCTGTTCTCCCTTGTGCAGAGGAGAGTGTCCATCTTTTGGTATTTCAGAGAGAGGGAGATCATAAGGTCCTGAAGATGAATCTGTTGGTGTTTCTCCATTAGGGGGCGGAATGGAAGATGACGGTGAATTCTCCGTGAGAACCGCCCAATTTCGACTTGGCATCGTAACAGTATTACTCTTACTACTCTTCTTTTCATCTCCTGGATCTCTATCGAAGAAACTCAACAGTGTCTCATCAGTCTCTTTATCTAGATGATGAATTTTATTTCTCTTCGCCAATAAATTCGCAACCGCTTGCGGAGGAGGCTTATTAACAATTGCCGAAGAAATAATGTTTGCCATATACTTGTAATCTGTTGAAACTGGAATTTTCAAATCAGGGTTTGAGTAGAATCGGCCAACGGCGGCGAGATGTACGTCGCCACCAAGAATGGTGATACGGACTGAGAATTCGGATGCGAGGGATTGAAGCTGTTTGATAATGTAGTGACGTTCTTTCTTATGAGTATGTGCTGTGTAATGATCATCGAGATCATCTAGAAGATCTACGCTGCCATCAAAATGATTAAAGAAACTTCCGCCTAGCGATGAGAGTTAGTAGATGATATAGATAGTAGATGTATGAAAATATCGCTAACCAAATCCAAATCGCTTATTCATAAATTTGAGTGGGCCCATTAAGGGGCTTGAGAAAATATTCTCTAACCATGTCAAACGCTACAAATATTAGCACTGGATCATGTTCAAATTGTAACATCAGACTTACTGGGTAGGCGATAGGGATGCCGAGTAAAATAATAAGATGTTGAATAGAATTTGGAGAATCTTTTGCAATTGTGAGTTCTTCTCTAAGACGGTCGAAAATCTTCTTGTATGTTTCTGGATAGTTCACTTGATGACGTGTACGCTAGATTACTGGTCAATATAATAACTCAGTATAGAATGATGACCACTTACCTCTGTTCTAGCATCAATACCAAAGAAAGCAACTCTTGCGCCCAATCTTGCATAAATGCTGCGGGAGCGTTCTGCTACATATGGCTGCAAATGTTTAGCTTAATCCATGAGACAACGGGAAAGCACTTACACCAGGGGTATCACCAATAATATAACTTGGGTCAGGGACGTCATTCTCCAACACATATGTGTTTTCTATTTGACGTGGATCAATTCCGCCTCCGTCCAGGGACATGGTCTGCGGTGCATCTGAGAATTGTTAGTATATGACAAAACAATGATCTGGAGAACAACGCACCAGTTGTGAATGTAGATGCTGGAGGTGCAATGTGATGCTGGAAGAGTAAATAGTATTTATGGGCAACACCGCCAATACCACGGAAAACGGGACAACGCATGAATTCATCAACGTATGAACCAAATCCATCAATGATCTATAGAATTTATTAGTAGCTGAACCTTTCATGAGACAAAAGACACCTACATCATGATCATCCCAAAGATTAACTTGAGGAATCTTTCCATTCATCGCAGCAAAAGGTTCTGTGGAATACCTATTTCCTCGTCAATTTCCGTAGCCTAAATCCTCTACTGCAGTCATTAACTTACCAACGAATATAATTCTTGACATAATAATCATCACAATCTCTCCTCAATTGTTCAGGAAAGGGAAATTCCCTTCTCTTGATAGGATTACCAATATCAGTCCAAGGTCTCAGAGGACCATTGACTCTAATTCCATCATTGTAGATCTGGTCTCCACCGCCAAGCCTATCGAATGTCAGCCCGTGTCAATTGAAAAATCGAGGATATTCCTACATAACATGGAAAGGAGCTTCCTCATGCTGTCGTGCGACATCATTCCAAAGACAAGCACCACTATAAGCATCCTCATCTGTTCCCACACTGAATCCATTGCAAGAATGAAACATTATTCTCATACTCTCGGTAACGGCTGGTACGAAAAAGGTTTGTCTATCCGTCTTTCCTCCTTCAGCAAACGTGAGACCGGGAATTGTGTATTCGCATTGAAGTTCTTCTATTTGCATAGGGACTTGGACATGAAATCTCCAGAAAGTATTCGCAACATCTGCATAAAGCTTAATTCCTCTGATTTTGATTTCTTCCAAATCGCTGGAAGTATTGGAAACTCCATTTTGTTGTGGAATATTGCCGTTTGATGCTTGTGTCGGGTTTACATTCTCAGAGTAATCTACTCCGTTAATCATTCCAGGCGCTTGATCATGACCATTCAAATGTTCATTTCCAGTAGCAGTACCCGTCCCATTACCATTTTGCGTGGCCTGTCTCCTCTCTCGAACTCGCAATCTCAACTCCGGTACCGCATCTTCCCTGACCGTATGCGAATCAACCACAATCAACACACTCCCAAACCAAACATCATTTTCCATCCGTCTATAGTTAAGCAACGGACCGCACTTAACCGTTGCCCCCGCGCCACTCCTCTGCACCCCATTCACGGCATCCTTGTGTTCCAATTCCTCTTGTTCTCTCCTCGCAGCTTCAAGTTCCTCGGACTGCGCATTTTCATCTACTACGAGTGGTCGATGGGGACTCGGTGAACCTTTTCCTTGGACTCGCGATTTGTTTAGGAAACTCGTCAAATCCTCTTTTTCATTTCTGCCACCTGCTTCTCGAGCTGCGATGTTTGCATGGTTGGAAAATGCGGTGGATTCTTGGTGACGCCAACGATTTGAGGATGCGTGGGTATCGACATGCTCTTTTCCGTGAAGAATGTCGTCACGATAGTGAGCTGCCATTGTTGATGGCTGGGAAGTTCAAGCGCTGTGGATTGTGTGTGTGTATGGCTATGCGTGTTTTCTGTCGGCGATGTGCGCGAGGAAGAAGTACAATGTCGAAGGAAGATTGGCTTGTTGATCCTTTCTTGAAGTAAATGGTACGGCCCGTCGGCGTTTCCACCAGTTGACTCAAATGCGTAATATAATGCTTTGTGCAACCCCGGATCACTCACCGAGTCGCTGCTCTGCTCGCAATTAGGTGCGTATAGAAATGACAATTCACTCGCGCGCAGGACATAGGATCCAAAACAAGACCGAGATTTGTCCTTGCTGGAAAGCGAATGTCACCGTGGCAATGACAACAAAAGCGAAAAAGCCCAACAGCAATAACAATAACAATCAATCATCGTGCATTTCTATCAAAAACAAGTTAAATTCTCACTTTCCCCAATTGCTCTTGGCTTCGTGAACGCCAAGAATGTAATCAAATACAAAGAAATTATATGGTGTACCTATCGCATCTGGTGGGGCTTAAGGTTCTCTACTATACTACCTAGGTATGTATCAGGATCACGGACCAGCAGGGAACGGGCGATCATTCATGTATGAAGTAATGTGTGAGGACGAATGTGATGAAGGTCGACGCTGCGTTTGCTCTGTTGGCCAATTGGAGATGCTTGATTGTTTAGAGTTTGCTGGTGTGTACTTACTTCCCTTCAAGCGGCTACATCCATTCGAATCGAATCAATCCGTACGTTCCTAGATTGGATGCCATGCTCGGGATCTAATATAGATAGACACCACCTCCCTCCCCTACACACACGCGCCAGAGTCTTTGCCCACTACCGCAAACCCACCTCGCGCCCACCTACCCGACGATGACCTTCTTAAACCACCAAGCCACTCATTAACCACAGCTCTCCATGTCACATCACAGCCCGACCCACCACCTCGTCCATACACAGGCCAGAGCCCATACCAATCCCTCCGCACCAGCCACCACACAGCCATCCCACCAGCCATCTCCAAAGATCTAATAGCAAGCCGCAAAATAGCGTACACCCTGCCCTCACATGTCGCTCACTAGTTTCAGGTCAACGATCGATTAGCTTACGCAGTCGACGAGGGAGTCTGCTTGGCACGGATGAAAGTAGCCTTATGGAGAGAACGAATTGGGCACTTGAACTACACAATACCGTATTCGGATTTGTACCTGTGTATGTATGTATGCATGTATGTATGTCCTGAGGGGGATTTGAAGAATGATTGAGAAATCGCAATGCTTGATCACGGATATCGTTTCTGGGCATTGGGAGCTTGTCAGTGCTTGTTCGTACCTCACTCATCACTGACTGTCGGTTCGATGTTCGCACATGCCATACTGCAATCAATTGTGCATCTCCAAAATCAACCCGCGGATTAGCCAGCCCGCGTATTAGAAATCTTTGTGCTTCCGTGGCCGTCGGTCCTGCCTGCACCGCGATTCCGCATCTGGTATTTGATACCGCCTTTTGGGCAGGATGGAGAGAATGGATAGAAGGTAGATTGTGAGTTTGATTGACTGGAGGTTTGTTTTTGGTAAGAGGTAGCTATGATTATGTCTCTAGATCACTCATTTATTCATCTGGTGATACACTTTGGTGATGATATCGGAGATACTTCTATGGGCGTACTCCACAACACATATACATATCCACGACTTTCTAATCTGAAGACGAATTTTCAAATGTAAACAGAAGATTCAAATGAGAGCATATCTTGGGGGCATCGATCAATGATAAGTAAACGACTACTCCGACTTTCTCGACATTGCCTCATTGCGATGTTTATTATACATACCGCCAGACGCCCAAATAATAAAAACGAAGATGCTTATTATTGTTATGTTCTAGCACACAACATTACATTCATATCATTACATCCCTTCCTTCCACAGTCACACTCTGATCCCATACGAACTTTCGTCACAAGTTTACAAATCAATCAACAGTCAGTCTCATGTACTTACAATCCCAATCCTATCTCTCCCTTGACTTTCTCGTATTTTTATTCTGTGATTTCAGCAAGTTTGAGTATGATGTAATTATCTATATACATCTGCACACTTGTATATATATATAACTTAAACATACAACTTGCACAAGTGATATCTAGAATAGACTGTGATCGAATGAGATCTTGAAATACAGAAGAAACAGGTAATGGAATAATTATATTACATTGTATTGTTTTATTTCATTTTATATCATAGTAACTTATACTCATAGTAATAATCAAAGAAATATATATATATATATATATGTTGAAATCCTTCATTCATTCATTCATTCATTCAATGTTTTATCGTAGGTATAAGTTACACGATGTATATAGTTGATAGATATTAAGAAAGTGAGCATTATAGTAGTAAGTAAATAAATAAGTAAATAAGTAAATAAATTCAACAACTATCTCTCTATCTGTAATCAACTACTCAACCCTAAGCACCTACCTATCTAGTCTAGCATATATATACCCAGGAAAAGAAATTAACAATCCAACTCAAACTAAACTAAACTAAACTAAGCCAGAATCAAATACGCACACACATACATATATACATACATACATACATAATACATAACATAGTTTATCAGTGGGTCGGTCATATCAGTGGATTGACTACTTTTACCTCGAATTGTTATTTCAAAGCTATATTATTCAATAATAATTGAATCAATTAATTAAAATTATTAAGAATCTAATAATTTAAAATCTATTATATTATTTTGATAGATTTTTGTATTATAATCTATCTTTTTGTATTTATTATAATATCGATTAAAAAATACTTTTTTATTAGAATTTCCTTCTTTTTGATATTCATTATATTGAATTTGAATATCAATTTTTTATTGAAATAATATATTAAAAGTTTTTTGTTTAGTGAGTATTTCTTTTTAATATAATTGAGTTTTTTTTGTATATTGATATTTGTTTAATATTTTATTTACTATTTGAAATATATAATTCTTTATATCTAAAAATGTATTTTTATAAATTAATCTTTTTATACTTTTAATTAAAATGAATATAGTTTCAAATATAGATATAAGAGAGTTTGTTTGATAATGAATTATTTGAAATTTAATAAATATTAATTAAAAAAAAGCTTTAATTGGATTATAAAAAGTTTGAGAAATCTATTAATCTAAATCAAAAAAAGGAAAAATAAATATACGAATTCGAATATTTAATTTCGAAAATATAATTTCAGAATTAAATAGAATTAAATTTGTTTTTTGAAATTCTGATTTTATATTTTGAGAAATAATTGATTCTTTATATATAATTTTAAAAGCTATAAAGAATTCAATTTTCAAAATATAATTAATATATACCTTAATAAATCTATCAATTTGATTATTATATAAATGTTTTAGATTATTAAAACAATTAATATTAAATAATTGAATTAAATAATTAGAATATAATAGTAAATATAAATATATAATATTATTCTTTTTATAATATATTTGAAAAACTATTGATTTATAACTTTTATATTTATTTAATATTAATATTCGATATTTACTCTTTTTTCGACTCTTAATATATTTATCGAAATATTTTAATTATTCTAAACCTATTTTATTATTTATTTATTTATTAAATATAAGTTTAATAATCTATTCTATAGAAAGATTGATTTTGATGTATTAATTGAAAAAATAAATCTATTTCTAAATTATTAGAAATAAGAAAATAATTTTGTTCTTTTTATTTTTATATATTATTACTATAATCTATTTTGGATTATTTAATTATATGAATTTATTTCTATTATATTTTTTAATATTAATAATAATTATTATTATATATATAATTTCTATTATAAAACCTATTTTATCGAAATTTTAAGAATATCTATTCAAAATATTATATTTTGTTTATATATTTGTAATTGATTAAAATTATTCTTTAATAAATTTGAAATTTTTATAAAAAGCTTTTTAAAAATTATAAATACAATTAAAACATATTTTTAATTTAATTTAATATTTTACAAATCAATATATTTAAAGTTTTTTGATACATTTTGTATTTTTCGATTGGAAAATATAATTTGTTATACTTTTTATATTTTTGAATTTAAATAGAAAATCTTTTAAATTTATATTAAAAATATATTGAATAAATATCTTTTCTTTTAATTTAATTAAATTATAATTTTTTAATTGATTTTTAATTATATTAGATTTATTTTGAATTTATTATTCAATATAATTCGAGATATATAATAATATTAAATTGTTTTTCGAATTGATAATTTTTTGTTTAATTTAATAATTTAAATAATTAAAATTATATATACTTTTTTAAAATAAATTTTCATAATTAATTATAAAGAAAATATATAATATAATTTAATAATAATTTGATTATATTAATAAGTTAATTATTATTTTTATATATAAAATATATTTGTGTATAATTGTACACTTTCTTTATTTATTGATATAATTCTCTAAAAATCTAATATTAAATATTTGATTATATATAGATTATAAAAATCTAATTAGTTTTAATAAATTAATATTTTTAAAATAATTATTATAAAAAAAAGCTTTTTTGTAACGAAAATCGTGACAATTTTGATTTTTTTTTTTAAATCGAAAAGGATTATTTAAAAAAAAAATTATATTTTTGAATAACTGATTTTTTATTATTATTTAATATTCTTTTCTTTTTCAAAAATAATGATTAATAATTAAAATATGAATATTGAAAAAGGTTGATTTTATATGTATTTTGAAGTGGTCGACCCACTGATATAGCCGAGCCACTGTTAAACTACGTTATTGAATATAGAATAATAATTCGAAATAACAGTGGCCGATCCACTGATATGGCCGACCCACTGATAAACTACGTTAATACATACATATGTACATGCACACCAAACCAAGTCAGCCGATCGAAATGCAACGGCTCGAAACCAGAACTCCGGATTGTGTGTGGTTACACGACATGTGGATGCGGTGGTTGTTTTGGGTAGGTCGGCAGCGTGGTAGGTATAGGGATTGGAATGGGAATGGGAATGGGAAAGGTCGTGGAGGAGAGAGTGTGATTTAGAATGAGAATGAGAATGAGAATGAGAATTAGAATTAGAATGAGAATTGGCTGTTGGCTGTTGGTAGTTGGGTATTATACTATGGCTGTAAAAGTGACTATGAGGCGATAGATGGGTGGGTAGATGGATAGATCGAGATGTAGGAAGGTAGATGGAGATAGGAAGGTAAGGTGATGAATAGTGGATAGGTGAGATATCTGAGTACACCTCCTCCTCCTCCTCCTCCGCCTCCTCTTCACTTCACCGACATCTAACAGGTATCCATTCTCAAACCATACCTCCTAGTAAAGATGAACCCAAACCCATCCCATGATCATCACTTACCTACCGATGTTCAGTTTCACGTTTCGCGTTTTGTGTTTCGTGTTTCAAAAACGTGTACAGATGTGGAAAGATTGCTCACTGCCTGCGAAATACTCAGGGTCTCCGGGTCCACTTCACATTTTCACATTTGCGTATTTTCATTGATTCTCTGATTGCTGATTGCTGATTGCTGATTACTGATACTTGGAGTTTGGACGCTGGAGCGTGCAGTCGAGGAAGAGAAAGGGTGCGTACGGACGGACTACGGAGTATGCATTGCGTGGGCTGGGTAGGCTGGGTAGGCTGGCTGGTGATATGTTTTCCTTGCAAATATCGAGGGGGCGAGGGAGGTGGATGGACGGGAAGGGAAGGGAAGGGATTCTGTGGGGATCAATGGGTGGATGGATCGGGGGATGGTTTTGGATTACTCGGTCAGTAGAGAGATGGATGGATGGGTATCGGGCTGGTAGGTGGGGGATTGCGTTTTGGATGTCTGAGAGTTGGATTCTTGGAATGGAGAGTATTAGAATGGGGATCGGATGGTGAAGGATGGGGGATTGATCAAGATGTGTGCCAGGAGATGAGTCGGTATTGATGTAAAAGAATTGAACATTATAAGTCTCATTTCATCTCTTGACACACGACACAACGCAACACCACAACGCTTCAAATTCAACCTCGGATATCTCTTCCCATTCATAAAAACACAACAGACCCCTCCCTCGTGGCGATGGCAACATTATATGGGGCAGCAAGGGTGGCAGCAAGGGGGGCAGCAAGGGGGATGTCAATTCTCATACCCCCGCTGATCCCTTTGTATGGAGTCCCAAGTATGTCCCGTACCTGATCGGATTGGAGCGTCGAACCCAATTTCCCGTCGGTGGTGTTTGTATATGTGTGTTATGTTGTGGCTTCCCCATCCTTCATTCTCAGGAGGGATGGATTTGACGTGATTTGATGTGATTTGATATGATTTGATTGTGATTCTCACAAGTAATAAATGAATACCTACATTTCACGAGTGATCATCAGAGCAATAACATGTGTTGAGAAACATTACTATCAACTATCGACTATCGACTATCGACTATCAACTATCAACTAGATTGCATCTCGTTTCTCCGTACATACGACTCAGCTAGATCTCAATCGCTTGGCCGTTTAATCCACCCCCTGGTTATCGATAAAGGGATGCATCAATTCAATCATATTATGATTGCAAGCAAGCAAGCAAGCAAGCAAGCAAGCAAGCAAGCAAGCAATCATTCATTCATTCATCTATTCATCTATTCGTCTGTTCGTATTGTGCACCCACGGGAGTATGTGTGACTAATAAGAAGAAGATGCGGGAATCCTCTTCCAGACCGTCCTCTCGTGCCATAATATAATATCTCGACCTTTCATCCAAGCCTCAATTCTGACTGAACAAGTGCATGCATGCAAAATACGAACGTGGTCTTGTCAATTGATTCTCTGACATCACTTCAAATACGATTCAACACTATTCTCCTTCGGTTTCCTCGCGCATTCTTCCCTTCCCTTCAATTCCACACAGCCAATTCCAAAAAGACACACACCACCAGAGTCTCACCATATTCAAACTCAAACGTGGAGACTATCTGGAATAGAGACCATCGCCATACCATTACCATTACCATTGCCATCATTCCATCCCATCCCATCCCATCTCATCCTTTCTCTCCATATCCCTCCATATCCCTCCACATCCCTTCCGCTTGGACTCGAAGCAATATCAAAATAGAAATTACGGAGTACGACGAAAGCGTTCAAACTACTTATAATTAGCCAGTCTAATCATTTGTTACACCATCATTGTCATTGTCGATCCTTCACATTCTAACTTCTTCCCATTCTATATTTGTTACAAAGGTTTCCACTCAATTGGGCCTGCAAAAATTCAATTGATGACTGTGGATTAAGATTGGCTACTTCATCAACCTACCAGCCACGAAAGCCACCAATCATCCCGTTCATACGTCTCTACCTTTCATGCGAGACTCCATTTCTTGGGATTCCTACCTCCCTCAAACTCAATATTTACTCGGATAATTGATACAAAAACTCACCTTAAGCAATACTTCAAGATCGTATCGAAAAGGATCCATCCCATCCTGCCCGCATATCTCAAACCAGCATTTTCCCGGTTGAAGGTCCCATTCCCGACTTCGAAACAAGCCGCAACCACAGAATGAGTGAACTGCGCAACGTCACCTTTATGCGTTAAACTTTTCCTCCATCGTCTCCTCATTTTGCAATCCTATAGACGTCTCTTCTCCTTTCTCCATATCAAAGAATCGAGAAATCATGTCTATAGATGTTGCTCTACAATCCGTTGCATTCTACATATTATCCTGCTCGACGTGCGCCAAGATTAGCCATAGGAGGAAAGCCAAAGAGCAGGCCAAACGAGAACGAGTCGAAAAACATGCATTGGAAACCGAACAGCCGGGCCTGTATAGGCATCCTTCACCGTTCTCGACAAATCCATATTGGACAGAAGAAATCATGATGGGCCCCGGTCCGCCGAATAAAAAAGGAAATAAGAAGGACAAGAATGGAAGTCAGAGAGGGTTAAATACAGCAGGACAAGGAAGCAGTTATGCGAGTAGTGCGGGGATGAGTACGGATACAGGTAGTAGTCCTACGATTGTTGAAGAGGGGTCTCGAATATCGGGAGAGGGGTGGAATAGGAAACGATATCAACGAGAAGACGAACAACTTTGGGGCAGGGAAACGTATGGACCGGGTCATAGAATTATGGATGCAATCACAAGGGCTTCGGAATCCGCAGGGAGAATGTTCAATATGGATGGGAGACCTAGTAGTAAACATGGATCGGACGGAAACCCAGAAACGTATTATATTGCGAGAAATCCACCAGTGAACGATTTACATCCACCAATTGTTAGTACGGCACCGAGGAGCAAAGAAGAGACAAGATGGATGATACAACCACCTCCTTCGGCGAAAGTAATGGAGGGTAAGGAGAGAGTAGTCAGTACTAGTAGGAATCGAGCTGGCAGTCATGGAAGTAGTCGGAGAGGCACAGAAAGTCAACCGTTAGGACGAATCGTCACGGAAAAACTCATCGATGCCAAAGTCCAACGTGGAGAAACCCCTTCCAAGTTAGAAATCCGTTCTTTCACAAACAGAGGTCAACAACACGATCGGAACAGAAGTTCATCGACCGATTCGTGCAGCTCTTCAGATGGATACACAACAAGGCGATCCAGAAAACCATCTCCAATCACAGTTCCCAAAGCTGGAACGAGTAAACCCCGTGGGAAAGCAGAGCACATCCCTATACGAGACTCGGAAGTGGCGACAGAAATGCGGGAGACGAATGGCAATGGAAGACCTCTTCTCGCGACCATTGTTAGCTCGTCAAATGTGACTCCACAGTTACATAAGAGTCAAAGTACGGATTTACCATTGAGAGAATTATCGGGATCGACTACTGGAACTGGAAATGGAAATGGAAGTTCTAACTCGTGGATGAATGCAAAGGAATATAGAGCTGCGGCTGCTAGTGAATCGCTTCCAGATACGAAGAGAGAAGTGAGTGTGACAATGAGTGAGGGAAAATTGTCAAAGCCAGAACATGTCGAGGCATGTCCTACACATGGTGACTTACAGACATAAATGTCACTTGTTGGGGGAATGAAGGAGGACCCATCCACGATTATGATTGTCGCTTTACCACAGCGTTCATTTCTTATGTTCTCTTTTTCCTTTCTTTTGTTTCTCTACTTGGAGACAGTGTTTCCATCTTTCCAAGCCAATTTTTGTCCGTTTTTGTCTGATTTCAAAATTGTTGGGTTTAGCATATCCAAATCATTGGTCTTGATTGGTATTGGACAACGGAGCAGGCGTTATAAAATTTTCGGCCAGGGAATGCATACGTTCTGAGCTTGGCGGCGAAAAGAATGGTGTATAGGTGTTTCGGGATTGAAGATATTTTTACTTGTTCGTTTCACTTCTGTGTTTATATTTGTGTTTGGGAAGGGGATTACGTTTCTTTTTTCTTTTCTTTTCCTATTCTTTTCTCTTTCTTGGGGGTAGGATGGTGTTTAGCATTTTGGGGGGCATGCGGACTTGGTTTGTCTGGGTTGGAGTGGGAAGGGCGCTCAAAAGGGGTTTGGGAGTTTATGGATGAATGATATTGGTGTTTTTCATGAAGTTTGGAGAGATTTGGGGGGTGCGGTGAAGGGGTGGAGGGATGTGTATATATGCATTGTGATGTGGTCATGATTTGTGAGATGTGTTTTGGAGGGAGATTTGGGCTATTGGATGGGGGATATGAATGGGAGGGGGGGCGAAAGATAGGAAGGGGAATGATAAATTTGTTTGAGTTGAGTTGAGTTGAGTTGAAGGATAAGGAGGAAGCCGAGAGAATGAAAGATATGGAAAAAAAAATTGGAAAAAGGGAAGGAAGAAGATGAAGGAAAGGCAGAATAGGAGAACCGAAGGAAGTCAAAGCAAATCAGATTACATCAAATCGAGGAAATCAAAACAAATGAAAACAAATTCAATACAATACAAATCACATCATATTATATCATGCATGTATATGTAAACTCAAATTTTTAATACCAAGTCAGGTTTGATTCTAAGATTCGATGAAAATCTAGTGAAATTATAGGAAATAGTACGGAATTGTATTAGTATTATATTTATTTATCAACTTCTTTATTTACCTATCTACCGATTCTGATTCTCTAAACCCTTTATTTTAACAACAAAAAAAAAACAAAAAACGCAGGAAAATATAAAGCAGAGCAGAATAGAGTAGAAGAAAATGAAACAGAACAGAATAGAATAGAATAGAATAAAGCTCTTTTTCAAAAATATGAGATTACAATAACAATATGTAATAGATAGATAATTCAGACATCCAAGCAAAACACATCTCAATTTCCACAACGACGCCTACATCAAAATCCAAGACTCTCGATCATCTCAAAAACTGAATGAATATTCATCATTGTTATTCTCTACTACAATCCACAACTCTTATTCTTATTCTTATTCTTATTCCTATTCTTCATTTGATTTCCAACCCTATTCAAGCGGATTCACATCACAACACCCAACCCAGTCAACAGATAGGTAGGTATCTATACAAATAACTGACGCTATCCTGTCTTGTGCAATGTACACGCCCACGCCCTTTCACATTTCCAATTCTCTGCTTATTGTTCCGCCTCTACTTCCACCTATACTTTGCCAATCCAATCCAATCCCATCCAACGATGGCAAACGATTCAATACCAAAAAAAAGCAAAGGCAAAAAACAACACAAAATAACGCCCCAACGCTCGTTGTATGGGAAAATACCATACACAAAGTTTTCCATTCCGAATCCTGAAATCTTGAATCTCGAATCATCATTTTCCTGATTCTCAATCCAAACATGGATATAATATTTGTATCTCCCACTCAACCCCTTCCAGCCTTTTCCCACCTAACCCCCTATTTTCCATCCGCCATCTTCCTACTAGCCTTTTTGATAATGTTTGCTGTCTTCTCCACCAATTTCTTCGCTAGTCCCCAATCTCCTACTTCAACTGCATCGCGGATAGCAGGGAAAAATGCCTCATCATATCCAGACCAGAGTTGTGGGCCAAAGATTACATGTTTAAATTGTGTTCTGTTGGGAATCTATTTTGAGATGTTAGTATATGAGATCGATGAAAAACGAGAGTTATAAGAAATATGGGGGACATGAGGTGAGAGAAGAGGGGGAAAACGGGAAACCCAAAGCAAGAAAAATGAGAACATACCCCACCACCCTCCTCCAAATCCAAAAGATGCGTTTCGAAATTTGCCATTCGAGTATTATGACTCTTCCTATGACTTGCTAATCCCGGGCTTTCAAATCCTCCACTTCCCAATACCAATCCATCCCATTCCAATTCAAATTTTTCAAATCGTCTCGCATCTTGCGCAAACTGTAATGCCGCTTCCCTCAACGGTTCTGTTGACCAAGGTACATTACCAGCTTGATTTGGTCCTTTTGATTCTGCCCAATTTTCCAATTCCATTACCCATTTAGTAACTGATGCGGAATATGCTCTAATATCAAATGGCAGAACTGCTCTATCGCAAAACTCAAGAATAAGAAGGGCCCATACTTGAGCTAAAAGTTTATGGTATCGAAAACCAGGATCTCCTTGACTGGCCATCCATTCAAAATTATCATACGCAGAATGATATGGATAAACCGGCCCCTCGAATCCGAAATCCAAAGAAGAAGTTCCTGCCATATCTTGAAACGCAACATAATCACTTCCAGCACCCAAACCATCTAATTGAGCTTTCCTTTCATCCCAAAGTTGTCTCAAGGTTGCATTCTTATAAGGATCAGTTGTACGATCTAGAACTCTAAGTAGTGCTTTTTTGAAAACCGGACTTCCAGCTGCTCGGAATGTATCGCCACCAACTGCTACATCGACGTTCAAGTAAACAAATGCATCTTTGCGTAGTTTCTCCATGTTCTTTTCAACATGTTCCGTAGATCCGATGAGATTGTATTCCTCACCATCCCAAGATGCAAATTCGATAGTACGTTGTGGGCGCCAACCTCGTGAAACAAGATCACCAAAGATATGCATAACTTCAAGGAATACCGCTGTGCCTGAACCAGGATCTGTTGCACCAAAAACCCAAGCATCACGATGATTACCAACAATGACGGATTTCTCTTTTTGTTCAACACCGGTAATTTTCCCCAAAACATTCCAAATAGGTTGTTCCTCAACTTCATCCTGTTCATTAACAAGATGGACCTTGGGGGTTGAAAGGTTTCCAGACCAATATTTAACATCAGGAACTGCTCCCTTCCATTCTGGAGGACATTCAATTCCAAATCCCTGAATAGATTGTAAAAGCCTTTGTGCATCTCCCCACGAGATTGGAATACTAGGAATACTAGTCAATCCTGGATTGTTCTCTTTCGATACGCGTTTCGCTCCTTTTACGCTTGCCCATCCAGGTGTAAGAACATCTCCAACTACCCAGCTCATCAAGCTGACTGCGCCTCGTTGAACTCCGTCTTTGGGCATGTATCTACCATTGGGGGCAGTATCACCCAAAGTAAATCCATCATCTGCAGGGTCACTGTACATTATCACAGCTTTGAAACCCCAAGGTTCCGCGGCCTTGACCTTCAAAGCTCTGTCTCCTTGCGTACCATAATATCTGACCAAAGCAATTGCCCCTCTTGTATCAATTCCACCATCGTAAAATGTTTTGTAATCGGCTTGCGAACCATAATTGCAGTATAGCAATGGGCCTGTAACATCTCCCGCTTTCGAATGGCCATGGAAAACCGGTGTTTGTTGTCTCGGTGGATTTGTATAAAGTTGCGGCTCATCAATCTTTGCCTGCCAAATCGGATTCCCATCTTCCCCAAGTAATTCGATTTTCCTTCCTCCCTCCTTTGGATAATTGAGGTACACTCCATATTCATCCATCTTTACGTCCTCCAATCCATTCTTCACCATGAGTTCCTCTACAATCTCTGCCAAAATATAATCTCCCTCCGTACCCGCCAAATGATCCGTCTCCGTAATCCTATTCATCCATCTCACGATTCTCTCTTCCGAAACACTTTCCTGCACGAATATCCTCACACTTTCCGCTGGGAACATCTGTCCTCCAATTCTATTCGCCGCATTCGAGAACAGATCACTCATAAACAACAGATAAACCACTGCCATAACAAGTAGTATTGCAAAAATCCTTCCAATCACTATACAGAAATTCGCATCGATTTTTGGCCAACCAATCCTCCGTATCCAAGGTATTCGCGACGATAACGATGCAGAAAGACTCGACATTCGTTTCCCCCACGTCGATTGTTCGGTTTGCGGATCCTGCATTTCCATTTCTTCCATCTCTCTACGCACCTCATCATCATCCTCACTTTCGCGTTCTCCATTTTGATTTAGAAACGTATCTTGTTCCGTACTGCCTCGATTCGAAATGCCATCTTCAGTGGGAGGAGGACGATAACCGGCTCTGCGGGTAGGAACTGGAATTCTGGCGCCGATATCATGGCCCAAAAGACCTTCTCTCTCGGCAGGATGTGCAGTTTCATTGGAGGAATTGGAACGGGGGGTTATGGGTGTTGAGCTCTGAGAGGATTCGCCGATAGCTTCGGAGTAGGTGGGTATGGGGAGAGATTCGTAGATGTGCTTTTCGTCCGGCATTGTGAGAGTTGTGCCAATTTGCTAGATATGGAAGAGGAAGATACCACTTCTCTTGGTGGTTGAGTTTGTGTGCTAGCGACTGATAAAGTTGTCGAGTTGTAAGGTTGCGAATACGAAGGGCGGCCGATAATGGACGTTTTGATCGATCTCTAAATATTAATGTGCTTTCAAACTCCTTGATTCCTGAAGTTATCTAAAAGGATTATGAATCCGTCTAGTAGTCCTTTAAAATGTCAGGCCAGCTGTTATTTCATACTTATTGTATGATCTCGAAGTTTCAAAGTATTGTGAATTGCTTTGGTGGCTTAAAAGTTGAAGCATGTTCGAAAGTCAATGGGTTATCTGCGACACAGACAATCACAGACTCCATTATCAAGGGATTCGCGTCTTCGGTAACCTTCCCCTGTCGATAAATCCACCAGTGATTTTGATATGCAAGAATACGGAGAAAGGAATGTGTAAGATTATGAAACGGTTTATGACAAGAACTCAGCAATATATCTAACTTATGCACAAAGACTAATGAAGCATCACAATTCAAGATTTATGATCTGGATGTTGAAGAGCCGGTCTCTATACCATAAATTGTGAGTACATTTTGTTATTGTTCTGTTTAGCCAGGTATATCACAACTCCAATTTTCAATGGTCTTCAGAAGTATACGATGCACATACTCAGAGGAACGTCGATTATCATCTCTTCTTACATACATAGTCTACAGCTATGTTGATGTTTGCCAATTAAATCAAACCCATCACTTTTTTGCTTAAAAACGAGCCAAGTAAAATCTAAGTACATTCGCTGCATTATTTTGGTCTTCGTAAACATAAGTGCTGGCTTCCAAAAAAAAAAATCATACCCAGGGTCTCTCTCTTACCCTCTTGTCTCCATCAAAGCAAATAACCCCAAGCCATCTCACGTAAATTTACATAGAGTATGATCCGTTTCATGCTCTTCGAAAGTTATTAATAAAGAAAGAAGATGGTATTTGCTTGGGGTTTAAGGTGCAGCTGCTGTTACTACACCTTCATAGTTTCGAGAAGTAATATTATCCAAAGTACGTTGGAAATGCTTTCTTGGTTCGTTAATTGTGGCAGAATCTTGATTGCCTTGAAGGTTTGAATGGATCAATTCAATAAGGCCATTTAAATATTTGGTTGTAACCTATCGATTGTGTTAGATGTGTGTTTTCGTAACTATGTATGGACGGGATACTTACAGCTTCATTCTCTTGCTCGAAATAATACACATAACGATTGAGAATTTCAACGAAAAGTTCCACCGAGACAGCGGTATCCATACATGCATCCGCAACGCGGAGTGCGCGCTGCAGACACTCAAGCACACGCTTTCCATCACGATAGAGCTACAATACGTTAGCCACGATCCCAAATATAATAATGATTATAAATACTTACATTCTTCTCATCCGTTTCCCCCTTTGCTGCGATAGGCACGGCCCACCAAAGGTGACTTGCTAAGAATACAGCACGACATTGATCAGGCTTCTTCAATAGCTTACTACCGTGTAGAGCGCATTTGGTAATGAGGGTATCATAGTTCTCCTTGCTAAAATTTCGTGTTTCATGCAAAGCAGACGCAATAACGCAAACTGCTTGGAATTGAGCCCTAGAGTCGCTGATACTTTCTTCGTAGATAGTGAATGCTTGGGCAAAGAACTCGTAGCTAACCTCTTCAAAATTGGTCTGATCAGCAATTTGTCCACAAGCCACAAAAAGCCTCAAACAAAGTTCAGCAGACCCAGACACTCGGGTATACATAGTTGAAAGAGTTGAATGCATGAACTTGAAGAGGGCCGATATTTGCGACTCCCAGTTATCATCATAGTGTTCTCTGGCCTTGAAACGTCTCGCGAGCTTCATGGCTGACGTTATGAGAGCCGGAGTTGTAAATTTCACACGCTCATTCCCTTCGGAATAAGCAGCCTTGGTAGTTTGCAGAAGCTTAAACTGTGTATCGTTGTCATCGCTATGAATCAGATGAACGATTCTAGCCAACCACCCCTGCTCTTCTATCGTTTCATCAGTCTCAACAGATTTGCGCTGTACGCCAGCGTAACTGGCTGGAGGTTGAGCTCCTTCCTTGATCAGAACCTTAAGAACTTCGAGAACTCCCTCTAGCGAGGCGACAGTAGAAATTTTGGTTGAATTGCCTTGTAAGGTGCGAGCGACTTCGCCAGCAACAGCTCGACGTGTTGGATATGTTTGGAGTTGTAGTAGTGGGATATAAGTCGGAAGAGATAAGGCTGTGAAAATAGAAGCGTAGGAGTTGATTGGTGTTAGGAGCAAGTTTAGTATATTTTTCTGTGCCTCGGGAGAATGTAACTCAGGGGTATTGGCATATGCTCTAACCCTCTCTGAGGCATAATTCAGGACCTGATCGACGTAGTCTAGACGATCCGGATGAACTTTTAGGGCTAAGTTGACTAAAGACACTAACAATGCTAAGGTATCTTGTACGGACAAGCGCTGAGAAGCAACAAGATGCATTACTTGGTCAAAGAAGATTTCATACAGCTTGATATTGTCAGGGACGACATTTTGCTTGTCATTGGCACCATCATTAACGGTTGTCTCAGCGACAGACTGAGTATCAACTTCAGTTGGAGCCACGCTGAGACTATCATCAGTTTCTTCAGTGGGTTTCGAGTCTGTGTTGTCTCCATTTGTCTCAGTCGACGGGCGATCACCGTTTGACTCTGAGGATTCCGGTGCTGGAGCTGAGTCTGGCTTCGGCTCAACAGCTTTGCTCTCCTTATTCAGCCGAATTGTTTCGAGCAACTTAGTAACAGCCTCCTGCTCTAACTTCTCACGGTCTGCTCCAGAAGTCGATTCTGATTCTCGTGCAGCATATGCAGAAAGTCTATCCATCATAGCTATGACGATGACTTTCATGTTTACATGAGGATTCAATCTCGATACAGCCGCTAAGAACTGATCCAAGGTGTGAAGGTGATATTCATCAGGGAAGACCTGTGTGATTACTTCTAGCAAATATTCCTGGGCTAGAACATCGCGACATTGCACTACTTGTTCAAGCAGTGGCTGAAGAATCGTATTCTTGTAGACGTCCAGATCTACCAATTGACTTAATCGAACTAGATTACTTCCGACCAGTAATTGAAGTTCTTTCCTCTCTTGTGTCCTCATCTCTCTTTCTCGGGAATGACCTTGGTGTTGTAGTCGTACCCATAGCTTGTTCATTTCCACAAAGTTTGTAAGAACAAAACTTATCGAATCCGTCAGATTCCCTTCGGGTCCATCGCCATCGCCTTGAGGTAAATGTTCTCGAGCTTGTCCTGATAGGTAATATCTGAGGAATAATCCTCTAGTGGGGTGTTGTACTCCACGACTCATTTCCATCATATCCTTCATGATTTCCTTTACTGGGGCTTCTGGAACACCCATATAGACTGTGCCGACTGTTACCATCAAGTAAAGCCGAGGAACAATGTTTCCAGCATATTGAACAAGCTCGTAAAGATCGGCGAGATGATGAGTGGGATGGGAATCTTTGAGGTGAGATGATAGGTGTCGCAAAGCATCAAATACTGCCATGTATAACTCATAGTACTGTTTGGGTCCTAAACTGCTCGTTCGAAGCTCGGAGACAAGTGTTGAACTGTATTTTTGAGAGGAACAAATCAGTACAAGATCATTCTCATCTGGCGCATGTATTATAATCATTGCAACCGCATAGATCCGCTTCGAACATCCCAAGTCCATTGACATACCTGCACTTCAGAGCATCCATAAGCTTCCCGGGGCTTTCTAAACATCGTCGCATAAGTTGTGTTTGTTGACGGACAACATTCAAGGCATCTTCAAGGAGTCGTGCCTGATCCTCCACGACTTGAGGTGGAGAAGCCATTATGGCAGACTTTCAGGTACAGTTGCTTGCGCAGCAGAGATTATTCGTAGCCCAAGCAAATAATAATTCGAGAATGGTTGAGCGATTAGTGTAGATATCAGATATTCGTATGTGATTCCAAGATTGACTGGTGACGACCAGTTTCCGGGGGAAGGAACGCTAATAAGCCTCCCAATGTACAATTGATTGACAAGGATTGCTTTTGTCCAATCATGTATTAACGGGTGGGTGGTTTATCCGAAATCCGAAAAGCGTCACCAGTCTTGTGCGGAATTCGAAATTTGATGAAGTGAAGCAGTGTATTTTGGAATGGAATAGGATAATGGAGAGTTGAAGTTCAAAGCTACATATACCACTTTGTTTGCAGTGGGATTAACATGTTGTTCTCAATCAAGTGATTCTATTACACGCAGAGAATAATCGAAAGCAGCTTGAACATGTGAATAACGTTATCTGAATCTTAATTATCTTCATTATTGAGTACCTTGGATCTCGACATCTTATATAGCACTACTGTATCTCTTCGTATCCCTCGTGTGATCATTAATATAAAAGGCTTGCCAGCTCTTGGCGCCATATAATTCCTTAACTCCAAATAAATCTTGCCATCCCAAGATGTATACATAAATACAAAACCAAGCACATTTTCCGAGCTGTTAGATTGGATCACAAACTTGGTTTTCGGCCTAATCTCATTTCATCACTCGCCGAATGCCAGGGAGGCAACGTGGTTTCAACATGAACCTTCTGTCACAAGAATTCCCCTTGCGGTGTAACATCCCTCAAAAACTAAGGGGTGGTCGAGCATTCAGAGTAATGAGTCAAAACTTGCTCACTTTGTAGGTATAGTAGTCGTGGAATTCCACAGAGGATAGCTAGTGAACGAGTTTCCACTATCGTAGGAGGTAGTAGTGGCTGAAGGGAGGGCTGTAATAGCAGGCCAACTCGACAATATTCCAGTGTAAGAAGGCACCCACGGAGACGATGGAGTAGTGGTGGGGAATGAAACGGATGAGGTCTCGTCGGTGCATGTGCTTGACTGTGATTCGAGAGTTGGAGTCGGACTAGATTCTTGGGAAGTAATCAAGCTGGTGACGCTGGGGATCACTGAAGATAGCGTCGAGGAAGATTCGACTGCAGTGGATGATTCGGAAGCACTGAAAGAAGTCAAAGGCGATGCGGTCAACTGTGTGGTTGAAGTTGACGTCGTGGCTGTTGTGGATGAAGTCGATTGTGTCAATGACTCAGATGGTTTTGATGATCCTGACGCACTAGATGTGATAATTGCCGAACTAGTCGTTGCTGTTCTTGATGAACTAGATAAGGATACCGAAGGAGTGGAGCTTGCAGAGGAGCTTGCAGAGGTAGAGACTTCTTTTGATGAAGATTTGGAAGTAGTCGCTGCAGAAATATCCACAACTGAATAACTGACGCTAATGACTGTGGTCGGAGATGGTGTAACAGTAACTGAAGTAGTCTCGGTTGTATCAGAACCTTTCACAGTCTGAGTTGAGAAAACGTGATTTGTAGTTGTAGTCAACCCGGTCTCGATCACAGTTTTTGTTGTCGGCTCCTCGGTTTTGGTGACTGTTTCTATGACAGTAGTTGCTTTCCCATTTCCACTACTTATGGAGGTTGAAGAATCTCCCTGAACATTGACAACCGAGTACGTAGCCCTCTTTACATGTTCCACCGAAATAACATCTTTTTGAATCACTGGGAGCCCTGATGATAGCAAAAAGAGCGTGGACAACGCAAAAATATTGGAAGTGGAAGTATTCAGACGCATGGTTGCATCAATTTGTAAATATATAGGAATGAACTCGAGAACAATTGTTTATTGTCTGAGATTAGAAGGGCTTACATGGAATAATGAGATGCATCATATTATACATACCTCATGCAATTTGTTTATGGAGGCTGGGAAGGAATCTTTTCATTTACGCGTGGTGAAGGCTGGGATTGCTTTGCTTTGTTCCCGTGACAATTGATAATTCAAGTGGCTGGGAAGTAACATCGCTAAAAGTAAACAGCACGCATGTGAGCATGGTTGTCTTCTAATAGAGAAGTCGTTGAAAAGAGTAGATAAGATCTGATTCTAGTATATATGGATACTGTGCAATTGCGGACAGTGGCCTTGGCCTTCGAGGTTGATATTGAAAATTGAAGTGGCATTTTTCATTTATGGAGGGGTAGATTAGTAATCGACGTGGTAAACGAAATCGTCTTAGATTTGGATGAACTATTAGTGATGATCAAGAGATGCAACAGTGTCTTTAGCAAAGTGACAAGATAAAAGCAATGCAGCATTCATCGATTGCAATTGCGATGTAGAAGAACTCTGGTGCCTTTGGAAAGATGTTTACTAATCATCTATCGACCATGAGTCCCCTGAAATGATGGATATTTTTCAATCACTAACCGACACCGACTCATGAGAAAAGACCCGACGATTTTCCGATAGACGCATGCGATTTTTCCATCCGAAATTTTCAACTACTCTCTGCACTGAAGTTTGAACACACGAAAACTCTTTACAAGGAGTTCCATACACACTGATTATTTGTAAAGGTGTGTTCAAAGCGTGAGCGGTATGTTATCGCAACTGCCACCCCTACAAAGGGGACTCGAGGACTACCTAGTAGTCACAGTCTACTGCACCAGGGCCATAACAATCCAAACCAGTTCATCGATCCGTTCATGATTTCGCCGAAGAACTGCCCAAGTTCTTAGCAGCATGAATCGCCATCATAGTATCATGCTAGGTGACAGATTTGTCTCCCAAATCTAGTTTCTTTTTCGGCGATGTGGTATGATTCGACTCGGGTCTACCTACAGATTACTATGCTTATAAAGAGCCATTGCAAACACGATTCAGTATTTCGTTTCGAAGCACATTATCTGTTAAACCTATTAACACCCAGCACAGCCATATTGATCATGTTAATGAGTGTTTCCAGATTCTGCCGTTGAATAAAAAGAAGAAGAACCTTGATGGATATTCCTAGTTTGTCTAACAACCACTCTAATCTTTAACTGGGAAAACAATTTTTTGTTCAGGATATGCAAACAACAGTCCTCGATTCACCAAAATAAATCGGCATTCTCTCTAGCTTCACAGATACGTATTGCTTTAGCCATGGCAGATATCGAATCTTTCTCGGCGCTCATAAGTATCCCATCAGAAATCAGGCTTATGATATATGAATACCTTTTCAACGATTACAACAACAAAATTTTCGAAATCCGCAACCAAAAACCATACGCCCATGGCCAACGTCCTGATGGGCCTTGTCGTTCCCTACGTTCCTCCTACAGTGTCGATTTTTCTCCTCTGCGACAACAACTTCAGACGACATATAAACTATGCACTGCCGTCGACATACATACCTCTATAATGAGAGTGAATCGCAAGATATATGAAGAAACCTTACCAATGTTATACTCCAATCGAACATTCAGTTTTCATAAGGATATCGAGGCCATCGTCCCCTTCTTTTCCGATCTAAATCCTAGTACGCGACCTTTAGTACAAGAGATATCTCTTTTCAAGCAAGGTTTCATCTTTTCTCTCGAATCGAATCGATGCGACTGGAACAATCTTTGTAAATTTTTGAAAGATCACATGCAGTTAAAGGGATTGAAATTGATCGTTGAGGGAGGACAACCAAGAGGCGAAAGAGAAACGAAACAGTACACATCGTCGGAGTTTAAGACTTTAACAACTCATTCAAACGAACACTTGGTATGGGTTTCCCAATTGTTGGAAATCAAAGGTATTCAGAAATTGGATATCACTTCTGAGATGCAGTCTATGCCCTCGTCGAATCATTCTTCATCCATGGCCCTTTTTGTCGCGTTCTCTGCTTCAATCATGAATGGATTTGCCGAGTACTTACGACGAGAACTCATTGGTGTATAATTACAACGTGTATATTCCTGGAAATATTTTGCGGTGTAAGAGTTATTGTACGAGGGAAGTCAGATTTTGACGTTGATCTCTGGGTACTTTGGCACCAGTCATGCAGTGTCATCCTCAGCCGCATGCTGTAAGATACCATTCCGGATGTACTGGTCATACTTCCGTCTCGAGGTATAAACAGACTGTTGGTTTCTTATTCGTCTCTTCGTGTTGTACATTAGAGAAATGTATAACCCTTACGTATTGCCCAGGCTCTGCTGTGCTTCTTTATAGACAATTGGATTTTCATTAATATGGGATATTCCTCACTTTTGTTACTTTACTTCTATTCATATAATCTATATTCTTTGTCTCAACACATAAGAGATGACATTTTAGGACGTCAAATTGGCGCCTCTATTTACCACTAAATTACGCGCATCTTCATCAACACCACTGCAATATTAGTTTAACTTTTTTTTAATACATAGATTCGAAATCCACATATGCTCGAGGCTGTTATCAGTGGTAGTGAAACACTGAACGTATCACAAATTTTCGAAATCAACGCTTCAATACAACTTTAATTCCATTTTAGATACACCGATAACGCAAAACACTCGAAATTCCAAAACCCGACAGTCCGGACATCATCCCCCTTTTCAACTACACCGGTATTCCGCCCCTGCATTACCCGAAAATGACATCCAAGTCCTTTTTTCTCGAGAACCCATCAAGGTATCCGGAGTTATCCACCTTATCCATGAACATTTTTTACGTTCAAAAGAAGAAAGATATAAAGCAATGCCAAAGTAATTGCCGAAATATTAATGTTGATATTCTTTATCCTACTTCATATCCTTTCGATTGTAATTCTTCGAAACAGTCAACCAGGGATAAAGAATCGAGAGAATCCATGTCGTTCAGCCCTGTGGATGCTCTAGCTCTATCTGAGTATTCGTCACATGATTTTTCCTCGCCAATCAACAATCTCAAATCGATGGCCAATCAATCATTCCCCTTTCTTTCTTTACCTACAGAAATCCGTCTAAAAATCTATCTCCTCCTCCTTCCACCTCGCCACCATAAAATTACAACACAAATCCCCCACAATGGATACTACTTCCCACCCAAATGCCTACCTCTTTGCGCAGCCCAATCATTCTACCCCATATCCCCAGACACCCCCGAAAAACTCACCACCTACAAAGTCCTCTCGGCTAATTTCCATACCGACCATCCCAATCCGAGCATCCACACGCGCATTCTAAGTGTATGCAAACAGACCAAAGAAGAAGCCGAAGAAGTGCTTTATGGAAATGGAAATAGTATCTGGGATTTCGGTATGAATATCGAAGCTGTACAACCGTTTTGGACGGATAGAAGCCAGGGTGCTCGGGCATGGGCTCGAAATTTGAAGATTGCGAGGGAGGTTCCAGAGTCATTGATGGGTGCTTGTATTGATATTGATGTGACGTGGGAACTTTTCTGTGGATTCATCACCCGCGAATTGTTAGGGTTGAAAAATATGGATTTAACGGTTTGGGGAAACTCCCAAGCAGAAGAATCACGCGATAGTTCCGAATCGGTCGACATGGTAGATGTGATGTCGGTAGATGGGGGTGATGTCCCAGAAGCATCGAAATCGTTATTAGAATCGAGGGGTTTGGATACATGGACGTTGCGCGATTGGGAGTATACGAAGGAATTACTCTCGCATGAAGGGTTGAGGAGTGCAACGGTGACGTGTTGGGGGTTTAGAGAGGGGGTTAAGAGTTCGTGGGCGAAGTGGATGTTGGAGAGTCGGTCGTTGACGGAGGAGATGGTTAGGGAGGGGGAGGTGGTTCAGGATGTGGTGGTTTGGAATGGGGGTGGGATTTGATGTGGTTAGGTGAGGAGTAGAGAATTGTGAAGTTTGAGGTCTCGCTTAAGATTGAGGTAATTAGATCGTCCTACATAATGTAATATCGTATCACATACTACATGCTACATGCTACATATCTTTCGAGATTCATTTCTCTTTGGAAACATTTCTAGCTCATTCTAGATTTTCATATTCATACCTATCCACATATATATCTAAAGCTACCTAGGTACTCGAAGATTAGGAAACCCCCATCATCATCACCTGAAGTTCCCAACGAGATTTATCACAATATCATGTGGATAATACTTCAAATACATTAGAAATTAACACCCAGATACCCAACCACCCAAACGACATCAAAAGACAAAAGCCCAACACAATAATATCTCGAATTCCAATACCAAATCCAAATCCAAGTTCAATCCCAACCTCAATCCTCACTTACTCTCCATGAACTAAAAAAATCACATAATCAAATCCTCCTTATAAGTTAGGTATATCTCACAAGTCCGTCCCTCCTTCCCTTCCCTTCCCTTCCCTTCCCTTCCCTTCCCTTCCCTTCCCTTCCCTTCCCTTCCCTTCCCTTCCCTTCCCTTCCCTTCCCCTCCCTCCCCCCATTCCACTCCTCACAAACTCTTCACTTTTCACTCATCCAACATCCCACCCCAACATCCAACCCCAACCCCAAATAAAAAACGACTCACTCCCCTCGCCGACTACCCAAGCTCCTTCCTCTCTCCCTCCCTCCGTCTATCACTTTCCTTCTTTATCAGACCAAAAATCAAAAATCAAAAATCAAAAATCAAAACCAAGAAGACGAGATAAAAAAAAAAAAAAAAAAAAAAAAAAAAATAATAATAATAATAATAAAATAAAAATAAAAATAAGACCAGCTCTCGCTTTTTCCAAAAAGATCGTTCACAGATTCGAGAGTAAGTGACTGACTAATTAACTAACTGACTCGTGGTGTCGTTTCTCTATCTTCCCGTCTTCCAATTTACCCCTCTCTCCCCATTCACAACCCCCCTCTTCCAACTCCCACTCCAACTCCTACATATATAACAAAAAAAAAAAAAAAAAAAAACACCCATACATAATACCATAAAACTTAAACCCCCCTGCTCAAATTTACTGCTATAGCTCGAATCCAATTATAACCACAACCACAAGCAAGCAAAGAAATAAGAAATCACAAACTGTATTCTACTGGTGAGACGAGGTGATGACGAGTTAGTACTTAGATATTTGACGAGTCGACAGTTGAGATATACACTTAGTTGTGTGGTTGGATGATTGTGTGTTGCGTGTTGTGATATAGTGATCAAGCTACGAATAATCGAGTTTGAAATACTCTATGTAGGGATAATACACTATCACAAATGAATAGATGGATAGATGGATAGAAGAATGAATAGATGTAGTAATCATAATATAAAAATCTGGCTTGTCATTCTCGCTTCGATGGGTAGGTGTACCGCCCGCCGGCATGTATGTATTGAATGAATGAATGATATCCATAACCACCATTTGATCAACATTGTTCAGTTGACCAGTGAAGTCTTTCATGAAGATTCATTCTGTAGAAACATCCACGTTTCACATTCCCACCACAAACCTCAACACATATATCCACTCCTCACCCATACCCCAAACCTAAGCCTTCCCCTTCTCCTTCTCCTCCCTCTCCTTCTCCTTACAACTAACCAACCTCCCAACCACCAAATACTTCTCCTCAAACCTCTCCTCCCAGCCCTTCAACGCCTCCAACTCATCCGCATCCAAATCCTTCAAATCATCCAGCTCAGCCTGCAAATCCTCCGTCAACATCTCCGCATCAAAACTACCCTTCGCCAACCCACGACTCGCATCTCTCCCTGCAAAATTCTCATACGGTCCGCCGGGTCCGTAGAAATTCCTTCCATTGCTAACATCGAAGACGCGGCCGCGCACAGAGAGATATACAGGTGTGTTGTTGCGGCCGGAGAAGGGCTCGAGCTCGGGGGGTGTGAAGGTGCGGAAGACGATAGGGGCGGGCGCGCTGGGGATGGGGTCGACTTTCTTGGGCCGGAAGGTCGTGTAGGTGAGGAGGGCGAGGAGACTGAGGAGGAGGAGGTTGATTGGCGTGGCTAGGCTGGCGCTGGGGGTGTGTTAGTGAAGGTTTGAGCTTGGTTTGGAGTGTTGATTCGATGGGGTGGAATTAAGAGGAGGGGGGAGTAACATACACTTCTGCACCGGCAGGTCTTTGGGCTTCTAGATTGACATGATCATTAGCGTCCTGATTCCATACTGATATGAAATGATTCAATCCATTTTAATCATACGACCCAATCTCAAACAATGAAGGGACATCCCATACTCCCCCTCTCCCCAGCACAGCAGACAAAATAAACTCTATAAAGTACATACCAGCAGCCATTCTCTTCTCAACATAATCCATAATGACCTTCTAACAACCTATTACTCTCTTCAAAAACCAGCAATCGTGATATTCTTTTATGCCGTATATGTATATCTCCACACTCTCACCGCAATGCAATACAATCCAATGCAATGCAATAAATCCTCGTAAAAAGCAAATTGTAAATTTCGCACTCAGTAGAAAACGTCCTCGAAATATCAAGTCAAAGACCAAAGATCAAAGATAAGAGTGAAACCAACAAAACAGAATGTCGACGTTGATAATTCAGATAATGATTTCAAATCGGATGTTGGCAAGTCGAAGCTTCGAGCTTACTACGGTACTGTACGGTACTTTAGCTCGGGAACCGCGGGGAACACGATGGGTGGTCGTCCGTGTATCACGTGAGAGATCAGACGCAAACGCAATCTCTAGCTAGCTCCGCGGAAGCTCACCGGTAGTTTAGCGGCGAGTGGGCAACTGTAACTCTGTGACAGTGTGAGTAAGTGATCTGTGCCAAGAACGCAATGATGTGTTTCTTGATACAAATCCATGTACAGAGAGAGTACACAGCCTCTTCGATTGCAAAGGACAGGAAATTAATGAATATGCATTTCGATTTCATAAAGATTAAAATTCATTGATAGTTTGAATAAACCAAATCACTTGGTCTTCTATAATACAAATTCGAGACTCCGAGATGGATGACCCTCAAGAGCTCGAGATCAACGAGCAGCTGAATAGATCTACATCTCCAAATCCGATTATGAAATAAATTGAAACATGATGTAACCTATTGGACATGTAAATCCAATGCAATGGGCGGAATTTTCCTTAACTCCAAACCAATCAATCCATCCCCTCAAAGAATTCCTTCCGTATGCGCCTACTGAACTCCTAACCGCCTTGCTTTACCAGCTTTACCATTGCGTATTCTCTACGCCGTGAAAACACTTTATCCTATTTTCCATCTGTCTGCTGAGTAAAACTCCACATGCTAACCAGTAACCCTCCTAACCCATAATCCTGTCTCCTCATACCCCGCTTGCTTATCCTTCCTCTTCCACGCCCTGTGTAATTTCAATCCACACTCATGTTCCTCTTTCCTAATCTCCGCTTCCTCCTCTCTCAATACCTCAATCTGTTTCTTCTCCACCTCCCTCTTCCTCCTCACTTTTTCCGTAACAATCATTCGGTCCGCTGGCATAAGCTCCGTCATCTGTTTGATTGATTTTTCAATATTCTGTCTACGATGTTTAAGAGCTTCGAGACGTGCCTCCAGAGTAGATATAGGATCTGAGGATGCACTTTCGGCAGGAGTACTGGGGAGAGATTTCGTGACAGTGGATGAAGAGCGCGGTGGGGGATTATGTTCGCGAGGCAGAGAAGAAGTCATGGAGATTGTTATTGGACTGTTTGAGTTGATAGCTTTGCGAGTAATGCTCTTCGCAGAATAAATAGATGCGCTATCATCAGCGATGACCTTTGGGCGCTTTCGAGATAGTATTGAAGTAGGTCCTTGAGTTGTCATGGTATAGGATTGGATTGGGAGTGGAGGATGCATCTCGTTTTGTAAATCAAGTGAGGGTGCTCTAGTAGATTGGGTAGCTTCTGAAGTGGCTTTTGTACTGACACTGAAGCGCGAAGGTGGTTGGACGTATGGCTCGCTTGAATCGATGGAAGGAAAAGAATTCTTAAGAGCTTCTCGAAAATTTCGTTCAATCGTTCCTGTGGAATCGTTCTTAGAATGGGAAGGATAATATACAGAAGGGGATTCTGTAGTGATATCATTGGTGAAATTTGTAAGGTGAGTCGCATGAATGGGTTCGAGGTTTTGAATTAAGGGTTCGTTATAGGTTTGTGGACTGTTTTGGCTGCTGAACAATTGTCCTGCGTTGATAGATACTGGGTCGGGTAGATCCATGAAGCTTGGTGCCGCCGCCGTTTCACTATTTGCACTTCGGATGGAAGATACAGGGGTGCTTGTGCCTGATGTAATGCGTTTTTCGCTCCTCGCTGGAATTGGAATATTAAGTGGAGGTATGCTATAATTATCGGACGGCGCGGGTACAATTTTTGAACGTCCTGTTGCCCCTTTCCATTCTGGTTTCTCTACCGGCGCATTATTCTTCAATTTGCGAACACGCTCTCCAAAAGATATCTGATTTTGAGGTTTCGGCGGACCGGCGCTAATAATTGATGTGTTCCCCATTTGTCTGAAATTTTGCGATTGAGGTGGTGAGTATTCTCCTGGTTTAACGAATTGCGATTTCCCCTTTTCGCTTGTAGTTTGTTCGCCAGAATATGGATCCCATTTGACATCTGCCGTTTTTCTACCCTTTGGTCCATCGACATCTTTGCGATTTAGTAAATTTGCTGCTGCTGCTGCGACTTGATTTCGCCTCTTTTCTCGTCGCATAACAGGAATGTTACTCGATGGTGGCTTCAACCTGGAGTCCGTCCTTTCCTTCGACTTCCCGAAACCAAGTTGTGAAATATCGGGCACTTCATCGATTGGAGAGACTTCATGATCTTGATATTGACTTGGGTTTCTGTTTGAACTTTCATTAGTTTCTATCGATATAGTTGCGCCAATAAATAATGAAGCATTAAGCATTCCCAAACATTCACAGATCGTTGCCAGTTTTATAAATCGAACCAGCCCAAAGAGAACTATTCAAAAACTAATAGAATACTCGACCTACCGCCGCGTTCCATCGAACTCCGGAGAGCTTGGAGGTGATACCTCTGCTGAACTTGGAGTCATTGGTTTCGCATATGTATTATATGGAAATTGATCACTCATAGGACCTGGAGAAGGCTGTGAATAGACAGAAGAAACAGGTCTGAAATTATCGGAATTCTGGCGAGAATGCATGGGAGGAACTGCTTCACTAATATAAACATTAGCAGATGTTTGATGATTGCATGAGAATGTAGATTTGACAGCGATATCATTAAGCTGAAACATAAGCCCAACATCCATTATCCCTCGTGATCATTTCCCTCGGACGTCCACGCCCCCACCCTCAGAGTAAACAGATAAACATTGTGACCTACAATGGTAGAAGTGGTAATCCTTTTGGAATAGTATCTCGCGTCGGTCTTGACGGACGAGGAGCATTTCTATCGGAAGATGGCATATTTATATCAACATTTATACCACCAGCCGCTCCGTAAGATTTCTCAAAAATAGTTGTCTCGACAAGGACAGGTTCACTGATCGATGATTGACGAGCTGTAGTGCCACTACTCCTTGGGGCATTGAGACGTTTCCACATGATGTACACTTGTGTGCCAGTCCTGTATGATCTTCGCTAGGGATCGTGGGGTACGAAGGTGCTCTCGGAGGATCTTTGACGCAAGCTGTCAAACGATCAGGAGGGGAACCCTTTGAATGTGTAGATCCAAACGTTTTGTACTTTTTATCTTATTTGAAAGGTTCTAGACTTTTGTAGCTGGAGAATTTCATGTGTCTTGCACACACACGAGTTTTTTGATATGTATCTCGTGTTCTCGTAAATAATTGGAAGGATCGTCACAGGATGGCGAAGGCTGTGCAAAGTTGGTGGATCTATTAATTGTCGTTGAGTTTAATTGACAAAGTGTAAGAAGTGGAAGGGTGTACTGTGCTGTTATACAAGTAAATACAAGAGGCGCGAGAATGAGGAGATGGGTACGGCGCATCAAGATAGTTGTGCTGCGAATGGATGGCGCTCTGAGTGGATGGCGCTCTGAATGGTACTGCTATGAGTGACTCTGGGGAAATGGTACCAATGGAATAGAAGAAACCGATGGGTGGTCTGTGAAGGGCGATTCAAGGAATGAATTTCGTGGTTGACGCAAACAAACGCATGAAGTTTCAAACGACTGGCAACGGACAGAACGAACTGAATGGACTGGCAGGGAGTGTGAGGCGTGAGCGAGGCGTGAGCGTGATGATGATCAGTGTGATGATGAGTGTGGTGAGTGAGTGGCTACCTATCCATGACCCAACATCGACGACCGGCTGCAACAACCAATGAAGGGCCAGCCCAACGACGAATATGAAGGGAAGCGTGAAAAGAGCGAGGAGATGGTGGAAGGAATGGAATGGAATACTTGGACGAGAAGAAATCGAACCGACACCAGAGATCCGATCGCACGTTCGTTGCAGAGGTCCAGAGCATATATAAAAAATGATTCTGGGCGCGTTTTGACCAGAATCGGGCCTGTGTATTCTTGTATTATTGTATTCTTGTGTTATTGTGTTACTCCCGTGCCCACAAACCGTTCGGAATATCGACCAATGCTAATGAAAGACAGCGTTCCATTGGATGCTACTTCGTACACAAAAGAAACCTCTCTCGGGCATTCTCGTCGTGAGTGGTCAATTGTCATCTTGGTAAAATTGCAGTGTTCAGGGGGGTGGAGGGGGCATTCGACGTTATCAGCAAAGTTTCGTTTCATAATTCGAAAGGCACAAGCACCACAACTTCACAGCAGGGCCGGCCTCCCACTCCAAGCATATCAATCGGCACTAGGTAAGCATGCAGAGTCGTAATTAGAGAAGTGCCAGATTGATTGTGACAATGGGGGGCCAAAGGGTTCAAGCGGCATCTCACCATCACAGTGACCTAGGGAGGAGGGAGGAGGGAGGAGGGCAGGAGGGAGGGCAGACAAGCAAGCTCGCATGCTCAGCCAAGGCAATTAGAACTGACCAGCCTTATTTTTAGCCAGGAGACGGTCCATTCATCTAACCTTGCCGCATTGTGGATTGTGATCTTGCGGTGATTTTATGTTACGAGCATATTCTACGAGCATATTCTACAGCGGTGGCATATCAAATGTCTACATACCAAATGTCTACCCACCTGGATAGATATCTAACTTATGCATATGAAGAATGGCTCATATATAAAGGGTGAGCAGGGTGAATAATTTTGGAATAGACGCAAACAAGTCCTCCGGTGTCAATCACCAATACAACATCAATATCAATATCAATAATAATCCTCCCAAGCTTCATTTAGCCTTCGCCTTCCCCCTTCCTCCTTTCCCCTATTCGACAACCCAATCCCATCATCAACCTTGATTCCGTGAGTCTCCTGAATGTGTGCACTCGCGAAAAGTCTAATGTTCAGACACCGTTAAGAGCTTCCTCAAACATCAGACGGTATTACTATTTTTTTGCTGGCAGTGAACTGGCTAGTCCTGCATCTTTCCCTTGAACTACCTAGCTTCCGAAGGTCCCATGTCACAGCTCCAATAGCTTGCGAGTAGCTCTTCCACCTCTTCCTCTTTAGTTTCATGTTTCAAGCGCTTTAGTCTCACCGTTCCGAAGTCCGAATCCACTTATCTTATCAAACCTAACCACACATCCAAAGTAGAACAACTTATCAGATCCACACCGATTAACATGTGTCTGAGGTTCAACACCGCATGTACTGCCATCAACAACTTCAATTGCATCTCACAATGGACACACTCATTCATTTTCCACCATGACTTCTCCCGAGGGTCTGTTTCCATCGACATCCATCCCAAAGAAAACCGCCGAACATTTCTCCTTGACACCATGGTGTAAACCAATTCTCGAAGACCACTCTCTGCACCCCTTTCTACCCTCGTCGCGACTCCTCAAGGAGCATAATTGTGATACGTTGACGGCCATTACCCTTCAGACACCAGACACTATCTCGCATTCTCAATTCTTCTACTCTCCATCCGACTCCTCGCGTTCGTTTGGCGAGGTTCTGGCATTGTTGAGTTTGGGTACGCATGTCAATGGCCATATTGATACTGCGCACGGCGGATTCACGGGGGTGATCTTAGATGATATGATAGGTTGTGCAGCGTTAATCGCCAAGCCAAGGGATAAAACTATCATGACGGCGTATTTACACATTACGTATAAAAACCCAATCCCGACACCAGGGGTTGTGTTGGGGAGAAGTTGGGTGGACAAGCAAACGGGAAGGAAGATATTTGGGAAAGCCACGATCGAGGATGGGAATGGATTGGTGCTGGCTATTGGGGAAGCTTTGTTTATTACAATGGATAGGACAAAGCTGAGAGAAAAGCTGTGAACGTTTCTGTCTTCACGTCACCAGCTACAATTCGACTCCATACTGGTGATTCGAGGATTCAACATTCATCAGGTCTAGAGGTATACGACATTTGATACGGAGTAAGTATGAATGGTATGCAGCATTTGGACAAGTCGGGAACAGGGTAGTGTTCGATGGTTGCGATGAGAGATTTTGTATAGAATAACTAGCCGCACTTACTACTTTGTGCTCTATTGGCCGAAGGATGTATTTCTCTGTCTGTTTGTAAGAAAAAACAACTATTGTCTTTACGTTTATGCCTCTTGTTCTCTACGTTCATGCCCGTCTGATGTTCAACATGTTTTGCTTTGCTAAGTTGACGAGCTGTGGAGTTGTCGTTTTATCATTTTTCTAGATATTTGTGTCATTTTTCTCTGACAAACTCACTTAATACCTCCACTTCATATTCTTGCCTTGTTTCTCTGAAAGTAAAATCTTCTCTTCACAAGTGTGGAGGAACAGATCATCTTGCGTTGAGCACAAGAAGGCATTATTTGTTGATTATTTCTGTTGAAAGGAGTGACAGAGGGCACACCACGCGAAGGATTTCCTCAACCCCTTTTCCACGCGGAAATATGTCGTGTCATTCAAAGCGTTGGAAGCATTGAAGACATATCAATACATGCGTTGGGATAATGGTTCAATTCCCATCCTCACGACTATCAAATGCTTTGAATATTACTTATTCATGCTAGAGAAGAGGGACAATCTCATGTATTCTAAATACAAGCTTAACGTTCTAGAAGAATTATCGCTTCCATCAAATGGAATCGAACGGAATCGATGCGCTCTATATTCTAATTTGTTGCACGTCTGATTTTCAGCCACATGGTACCAGCCTCAAGAATAGCTTTCGGTACTGAATCGGTACTGAATCGGCACTTGGATATCTTGGTTTGAAGCAGCGTGAGTAGCGTATACCTAGTAGTATAGGTGCCACTAGGTAGTCTTCGTGGAAAGTGGACATGATTACTCACTTTATCTTTTGAGCCCGAAGGTTCGTGGCGGGGTCTTGATGATTGCTTTGGTACTTTCTCTTGGTAGAGAACTCTATGACTCGATTGTTGAGGTTGTGTATATCATTTCTTAGAGTGTATGCGAAGTATTATGCGGATGAAAACCCCCTAGATGTGTTGTGTGAGGTAATGTAACTAAGAATTATAGGGACAGCACCATTACTCGATGGGTCTTCAAGATCAAGGTGATTGGTATTAGTGTCCGGCTTGCTGTTTGAATATCTGACGATATGTTTTGAATGGAATATGAGAGAAGTATAAAAGCGAGAGCCAGGATAATAAATGAAGAAAGAGAATATTGATGGTTCTGACGCTTCTTTCCTTGCCGAGTCAAGAGAAAAGAAGCTATGAAAGCGAATTCACCTAACCCCCTAGGGACATTTCACAGTATTACAGTCTTTACTATATAAGATATTCTTTGGTTATTTATGAGGAAAACTCCCGTTACAAAAATTCAAAAAATTGCTCTGATTACTTGATGTATGTGTGAAATTAATGCGAGTTATGTATATCTGTAAATCGTAGATAATAATGAGCACATGCAAATGTGAATTCATAAGCGCAATACAGTGCTTAAAGACATCAAAGCGTTAGCTTGTGTATCGTTATTGATATGATGATATTATTCGGCTTGAAGGAGAGATATCTTGATTTGTGTTGGTGTGTTTGGAATAAGGGATGGTTGCTGAGTTGTTATGGGGTCTTGATAGTGTTGGATTGGAGCCTTGCTGTCAATAATCTTCTTCGCCGAAACTCCACACGCAAGTTGTTCTTCTCGTATCCTCTTCGTGGATATAACTTTCGCACTTCTCCTTCATCTTCTTATTTGAAAGATACAGAAAAATACGGTTGGTTGGGGAATCTTCCATTTGCTAAGCGCTTTTTGATGTTGTCTGTTGGGGATGTGCTGGTGTATATATCATTTGACGACTTCGACTCGCTTGTTCTGCGAGATTTGGAAGGGGGATTGGAGGTTTGTTCGGAAAAGGAGAGGAGAGTGTTCGCTTGGTTGATATGCGGATTGAGGATACTCCTCTATCTTTGAAGTCTGAACTGTCTGGGTCTCATCTCTCTTGCTAGTTCTGCGATTTTGGGAAGCGGCTTGGTTTGGAGAGGCGGATTTGGTCAAGATTTGTTATTTCTGATCTACGGAATGTCAGGGGAAATTACCCTAGGAGTTTTTTTTTTGAATATTGAATTCGTAGCAGATGTCTGTTAAATGAGGGGAAATGTATATGCCCACTCTAAACCGTTTGAGTTGGACACCAGATGTGACTTCTTTAAATTCTCTATCGAGTTTGTTCCTGCACCATTTCTTATTCTAGACGGCACCCCGAGAGTTCGAGTCATTGACAACTTGGATAGTTATGGAAGATTCAAGAATTACGTTATGTCATAATGGTACTGACAGTTTGATACTGGCTATAAGTGTTGAGTTACGGAACTAACCTGAAAACTGTCAGGGCCACGCATTATCTTCAAATCTCAATCTACAGCCGAGCAATCAACTTTATCTCATCTAAAAATTATTTTCCAGTTGCATTCCCCCCCCCTGACAAGTGTTTAATTGTGTTTCTCGGCCGGAAAAATAATCAATGCTCATCGCCATTGTCTCTTACTACATATGGATGACTCGCTAGTTTTGAACTTCATCGGGTCCATTCTTTCAGGAGCAGATGTCCAAAACAATCTGGCCACTTAAAGGGCAGATATATCAACACACGAGAGTAGTCGCTGAGGAAGTGTCTACCATTTTCGCTGTTCTTCAGGAAAGAACCTATGGCCAATTCTGCACTGTAGGGTGCGGACTTTCTGTATTCTGTTTCCACTAGTGCAGTACCTCTTTCTGGGTTCACAACCAGCAATACTAAAGTAATGAATCAAGGTGCCTATGAAGCCTGAAATTTGAGTTGATCATTTCCCATGTCAACAATTCGATTTAATTGAGTTTTGTTAGTTGAAAGAGCAACTTTTCTTCGCCCAAAGAGAGAGCATCACCTTCTGAGTCTTATCAAAGACCATCAATATTTCATTAAACGTTCACCCAATACTTTGATTTTGGTCAATCACACAATTGACGAAATTCCGTCTGATATTCCAGTACCCGATGGCTCTTGGTCTATAGATTCATTACATGTATATCTTTCCTAACTAATTAATATCTTCAATTAATGCATATCATCGAATCACCTGCGGACATTCAAAAGCGCTTGGCAACTCAAAGACTATTTCCAATAGTACGCAACATTGACACTCAAGATGCCTACACAGTCATGTGAAGAAACTTCACTGTCAAAGATTCCATCTCAATCCTTCAATACCAAGACACAAATCTTCCTTCTAGATTTACCCGAAGAGATTCAATCGTCGATCTACAGGTTTAGCATCACCAGAAGCGAGCCTCTGATTGTAGCCAAGAAGCATGAAACTTCTACAAGATTTGTTACCGAGATTAACCTATTGCTCCGCCTTGATCATTTATACTTCTACAGATATGACATGTGCCAATCTCTCCCAGAGTTGATTACATTCACAAGTCTATCACTGGTTTGCCGAAAAACCCATCGAATAGTTGCTGGCAATAGACTAGTCTTCAAATCGAATCATTTTGATGTGCGCGATGTCGACTTTTTTTCTCGCATTGGAAAATACAACACAGCCGGTATTGCATCTATAACATTCCGATGGATTGATAGCCTGGGAGATGAGACTGAGGAGAGGTACTTACGTCAAATTCGAGCAGAGTGTCCAAACTTAGAGCATCTTCGGCTACTGTCCTCGGAGAGTTTCTTTGGGAAGCCTGAAAAGCCTACCGGGGACTCTCCTGAGCCTTATCGTTGCAGAATCCCAATCAAGGTCACTGGCGAGTTATTTGCTTTCCGGGGTCTCAAGTCATTTGAATATAAATTTGATACATTGGAACGAAGATTTAGGGTATGGCTTGCGATCCAAATCCAGAAGTTTTGGTCTGAGGCATATTCAGCTTGCATATTTCCCGATCAGGAACACATATCCAATGGTCAAATCAATCTTATAGTTCTTCAAAGCTCGCGATTTAGGAATCAACACGAGTTTCTTCATCGCCAGACACTTCAGAAGTCACTCTCGACATACGTTGAAAGTCTGGTGAAATTGCCACGGAACAAAGAATTCGATAAAATGGAAATCGCAACTCCGGTAACACATTACTTGGAATTCGATGCAAAGCCAATAATCAGAGAAGTGTGTGACAATGTCCGAACGGCATTAATCGAATTTGGAGAATCGATTAAAAAATGATCCACTCTTTAGTGTTTGGTCAGTGGGTAATGAAGTGGACTCGCTGATCTGTAGTATCACATGGATCTAGTGAGCATTTTGATGCTCGATTCAGCAAACTTGGAAACTCAACATATTCGTAAGATGACACATGCGACAAAATACGGTTCTTCTGAGGGGAAAAGAATTTTTGTTTTAAGGTCTGGAAGAGTTTAGAGGGGTGATGATTACTTGAACACGGAGAAAAAAGAAACGCATATTCCCCCTTTAGTTTAATGCGGGTGGTGTGCGAGCTCTGGGGTTTTGGGCTCTCTTTGCCTCCATTGAGCTGATCAGAGGGATTGTCTTGAACTCTCAAGCCGGATTCCTAGCTTGTTATTCTATTTCTCTAGAGAAATTGAGGTTTTGTCTCTTTCCGTTTGGAAGTTTATATGGAGGAGGAGGAAGTAAGTGTCTTTTTTTGAGCCTTCGTGGTAGAAACGACTGATAGCTTTAATTTTGATAATTATTCGCAATACACACAAGACATAGATATCAAGGCTCAAATCATTAAGACATGATTTGAGTTTTTTCGAATGTTTCAGTGCTGTGAAAGATAAGTCTAGGTAGCCACAAGGCTATTACATGCTATTCAGCCAAACATCTCTTGCACCTACAATCACCGGAGAGTCATCTGGCAAGGGCGAGACATCTTTCCATCTTTGATCGGGATAGTACTTCAATGTAAGTGACACACACCTTTTCCCCCTTTTTAATTTCTCTCTTAGCACAGTATTGAAGTTTCGAGCCCTCCTGATCAGTGTCAACGATATGCGTACCCAGTATTTGCAGATTTTCACCACTATGGTTAGACATTTCGTATAAGCTACCGATCCGGCACCCGTACTCGTCCTCATCATTATACCCTCTAGCCGAGTTGACTCTGAATGTTTGCCTGTGCAGGTGTCATCAGTTATTATTGTTTGAATGATATTCTGAGAAAAGCATGGACGTACCACAATGCTTCTAATACTCAAGTATCACACCATTGATTAGCGAAAAAATCTATACCGAGTATCTCCAGAGTGCTTAGATGCTGAATGACCCGGGGTCTTCAGCAGCTGCTTCTTGACTGGTTAGATTGGCTACAAGAGGATATTGAAGTGGGTGTCCACCCCCTTGTTTGTATATCGCTGAGAGCCGCAACCATACCATTCCAGAAATTTCTGGCCCACGTACATAACACTTCTTGTTATTCAAGAAAGAATAGATGGGCAGTATATTAACGCCACATAAGGCGTCGTGACAATACTGTTTTGCAAGATGCTTGCAGTCTCTACTACAAAAGTAGAGATGGGAACAGAAGAGAAAGCTATGCTTTGGCCCAAATTTGTTCAAGAGCTCATAATAATTGAAGCAGTCGCTTGTACAAGATTTCGAATTAGTCTTCGCTTCTCCGAACAATGAATCTATCAAATCCAAATGCTTCCTTAGTTGTAAGCCACAGATGGATAAGACTGGGCTGCGCTCTATAATGATATCATCTTTATGTATGTCTTGACTTGCGAACATGCCATATGATATTTCATCCGAGCCTGGTATAGCCACAGTGAAAGTTCTATCTGTCTTGGAATGACCATATATTCAAAACGAGAGACTGAAAAAGTGTAGATTGTGAATGTGATTTGAAGTGGATGATCATGTCGAGCTTCAAGGACGTCGAGGCCAAAGAAGGGGTTAAGGATAAATACACTAGTGGCCATCATTGGGCGCACGGTCACTACGAAAATTGGCATGACGATATCTCTTGAAATATCAGTTTAGATACTTTGAGATTTTCTTATGATGATTCATTACAGATTGAATAATGAAAGTATGAATTTACTACAAGCTTTTAGTGGAGATTGATGCTTGTCGAAAGTGCCAGGAAGGAAACGATATAGTTGAGCCTACCGGTCTTCCTAACGGAGACTGGATCGACTTAAACTTGGCTCATCCTGAAGACTTTTCATGCGAGCCATGGTAGTATCTTTTGAACGAAGGTTAATAACCACAGACCGAGGGTGCATAGACTTCGCTGCCAAAAATGCTCGACGAAGAGATATCATGGCTGTTGGTTTTCAATCTGACATCCCGCTCGTGCTACGGCCAAGCACAGGCGGAAACCATTAATCATACGTAGGTGATGCGTGTATCCATGATATCATGAAGAGAGAAGTGATTGAGCTAGCGGCCAGAGAAGAATTCAGTGAGAAGAATTTTGTCATCTTGTGAGGTTTCGTTGGTTGACATTATGATTGGTACATTTGATGTATCGCGGACGGCGTGCAAGCCGCGTGTGTACAGTATAAACTGTGGAGCAGCTCCGTTCTTAATACTTCAGATAATCTTAGCACTGTGGTATTATAGAATTCATCGGTGACGTGATTCGTCCTAGGATATTATCCGGATGTACTGCTGACACTTGGCAGTGGGGAATTTGCCTGGTTCAAAGTGTCCCCTGAGACAGCAAAATGAACATATAAACTCATGGATTTCGCGATGGACACCCGATAAACCATTCCAAATACGACAAATAAAATCAATGTTTTGTGCTTGGATATCGATATTGCTTGCGCTCATAGAATCTGTAGCTGGTATTGCACAAACTCGACAACGGCTTCGCTCGAGTGCTTTTGCTGTTCCTGGAAATGCCACTTATGATTATGTTGGTATGTGAGATCATTGAGTACCTAAAGAAATCAAGCTAACAGATTTAGTGGTTGGAGGTGGAACAGCAGGATTGGTTATTGCATCAAGGCTCGCAAAAATAGCATCTGTCGGCGTGGTTGAAGCAGGTGGTTTTTACGAACAAGACAATGGAAACTATAGCACCGTCCCATATGGAAGCCTGCAAATGCCCCTAGTATACTCATCTGAAGATTATCCTAAGCAACCTCTTATTGACTGGGATTTATTCTCTGTACCACAGGTGAATGCTGGGAACCGGCGAATACACTATGCTCGAGGGAAAACGCTGGGAGGATCTTCAGCACTGAATGCGTTATCATACCACCGTGCTACTTCTGGAACGTATCAGAAATGGGCTGAACTTGCAGGAGACGAGAGTTTTACTTTTGAGAATCTTCTTCCGTATTACAAGAAGTCTTGTCATTTGACTCCGCCTGATGTTGTAAAAAGGAACTCGACATCTGCAACTGTAGTGTATGACACCACAGCTTTTGATAACTCTTTTGGAGGACCGCTACAAGTTTCCTGGAATAATTGGGTTGACCCCACGATAAATGCACTTGCGAAAGCTGTACAGTCCATTGGCCTTCCAGTGAGTTCAACTGGCTTCAGTAGTGGTTCTTTATCAGGTCAGGGAGCTTGGGTACCTTCAACCATCGAGCCCGAGAATGCTATACGATCATCTTCGCAGTCAAGTTTCTTAGAAGAAGCTATTGAGAATACGAATATCATGGTGCATACCTATACTCAAGCCTTAAAGATCCTTTTCGCTTCTGGTTCACCGAAAAGAGCAAATGCGGTTCAAGTGTCGACATCGGGGTTTCAGTACACGATTCATGCAAAGAAAGAAGTTATCATATCTGCAGGAGTTTTCCATTCGCCACAACTACTTATGGTATCTGGTAAGAGGCTACCCTTAGAATCAAGAACAACGTGCTAATTTGAGAAGGAATCGGTCCGCGCCCCGTACTCGAGAAACAAAACGTCCCATTGATTTCAGAGCTTCCAGGAGTAGGGCAGAATCTATGGGATCAAGTCTCATTCACTGTACTCAACCAAGTAGACACACCTAGTGCTGGAAGTATTGTTGCAAACCCGAACAAGTCTGCCGAGATATTGCAACAATATTACGACAATGCTGATGGGCCGTACAGCTCGGCAGCCGGTTACCTATCTTTCGAAAGAATCCCGAAAGAATTACGAGAGAATTTTTCGCAACAAACAACATCATCACTAAAATACTTCCCATTTGACTGGCCAGAAGCAGAATATGTAGGAGCAGGTTTTGGAGGTGACAATTTCTCTACAATTGGTGTTTTTGGCGGAGTACTCACAGCTCCTCTTTCTCGGGGCAATGTCACTATCAATAGCTCTAGCATGTTAGACCCGCCAGTAATCGATCTTGCTTGGTTTAGTGACCCTGCAGATTCCGAAGTCGCAGTAGCAATATTCAAACGTATTCGACAAATCTGGGACAGCGACCCAGCTAAATCTATTAAGATAGGATCTGAGATTCTCCCAGGAGTGGCGGTACAAACAGATGAAGAAATTTTGAAGTATATTCAAGAGAATTCAGCTCCAATGTGGCATGCTAGTGCTACGTGCGCAATGGGTAAACCTGGAGATGTGAATGCGGTTGTAGATTCGAGGGGAAGGGTATTTGGAGTAGAGGGTCTAAGAGTCGTCGATGCTTCAATCTTTCCTTTTGCGCTCCCTGGACATCCCCAAGCTTCTGTTTATATGATTGGCGAGAAAATTGCGGATGACATAATGACTTGGAAATAGTTCATTTTGGTTATCGCAATGTTACCATTCAGTTCAATACTAAACTAGCAATGAAAGGGGTCGGGGGAGACTCATGAATGATGACAAAAATAGTGAAATGTCACTCCAAAACTTGGATTAGATGCAACCACTCGACTGCTGAGTGAAAAGGAAGTTTCATTGTCAAAATTGCACCAGTCCAACCATATGATAGTATACATCATCGAATTCCCAGTACTAGAATCCGACCATTATAGATCCCAATAAAACCACCAACTCCAGCATGCATACAATATATCCACGTACACCTTTAACCTAAACCTTCATCCACAAATTCAAGACACCCTTTGCATATTCCACAATCTCATCACCACCCAATTTACTCTCGCCATAAACACGGTCCACGAAACTGATTGGTACTTCTGCCACCGTGCATCCCATAGCCTTAGCTCTAACCATCATTTCCATCTGGAAAGTATATCCCTTACTTTCCGTACTTTCAATAACCTTTTGTAAAACCGCTTTCTTGTATAATCTGAAACTTCCAGTCAAATCGCTAACCCCAGGTCTCAAAACGGTATCGGCGAATAAATTGGCACCCCTGGAAACCAATTTTCTCTTCAAGTCCCATCCAAATACACCTCCATCACCGGCATATCTTGTGCCAGTAACAATATCATATCCACCGTTTGTAGAAAGCGTCTTTTGTTTCGCGATCATTTGAGAGATGAATTTGGGGTGGTGAGAGAAATCCGCGTCCATGATAATAACGTAGTTTCCGGTGACGAACTGAAGACCGTGAACATATGCCGTTCCGAGACCAAGCTTGCCGGCGCGAGCTTTGAGGAGAACATGAGGGGAGTAAGCTTTGGCAAGTTGATTGGCTACGACTTGGGTTCCATCTGGGGAACCGTCGTCAACGATGATGAGCTCCCAATCGAGTCCTCTATAATTCAATTAGCTGCCGTCTGAGAATATTAATGCGCGCAAAGTGCGAGTAATTGGCGCAAACTTACTGCTCGGTGAATGTGCGATTAAGAAGCCATGTAATGATGGGAAGGTTGCGACGTTCATTGTAAGTAGGAAGGATCACGGAGTATTTGTCTTTGGTTGCTTTTGGCGCCATTTTGAGTGATTATTATTGTAGGTAAAGGAAGGTAAATGTCGAGAATCAATCGGGACTATTCAATTAAAAGCGTAAGGTGTTAAAGGAGTGTGGTTGTTGACTTTTGGTGAAGCTTGATGGGGTTCAGGTGCACCGTGTCCACAAAATTGACAATCCGACATGGCTCGCTTAGTAAGCGCACCGGCCGCGTTGTTCTCGTGTCGCCATCAAGTTGATGCATATGGATGGAAGTTGGTCATGCTATCAATTGCATCTATCCCAAGCCTTTGCAAATCCTAACGGTTACAATCTTGTGAATGAACAATACTTTTTATCTGAGATCAACAGGATTAAGGCACTGGATTTAAGAGGTTGTGACTTTTCCTGGTTTCGTGTTAGCAAAATCGGAACGACGACATTCCCTCGAGATGGTCTCAATAGAGTCAACCATATCAGCTGATTCTGGACGTCTCTGTTCTTTGAAGCTCATAAGGTCTCAAACAATGAGAAAGGCTAGTTTTTGGCAAGTGCCATTTGTTTACTCCAGTATCTTGATTTTCTCCCTAAGGGAATGTCTGCATTTGACCGTACTGGCGCAGGAAGTCAATATGCTGATTTTGATTTGTTAAAGTTACGGGTACAACTTGCTCTCTAGTTGTAAAGCAAATCCTCGAAAGTTGCTCTTTAGTCGCGTGCATTTTCCCTTGACTATTCACGATGGTTCATATTGCGGCAATACTGAAGTTGGGGTTATTATCCTAACTATGGACTACATCCGTGAAATGTTGTTCATAACACAGTGTAGCGCATTGGAGGTCTATTTTTGGACAAATGATATCGAGACTGTTGATTCTCATGGCGTAGTAGACCTCAGGTAAACATACTTGATGAATGAGGCAACTCTTGATTCTTGTAGCCGAATTGAGTGGAGGTGGTAGACAAAATCGTAAAAGTGACATGATAAAATGGTCATTAAGCGCTTGTCTATTTGATAGAAACTTCTAAAGAACAATTGTTCAGGTCGCGTCCGCATTGGAAAACCAAAAGACAATCAAGGGCATATCGAAAGGCCAGTAAGTCAAATTCAAATCCAGAGTATAACATTGGTTTTATTGGTTTACAGCCGTCGCCCCTCACTGGGCGACTAATACCATGCGGGCATCGTTGTAGCTGACGTGAGTTAGTCTTTCGTGCTTACCTCGTTCAGAAATGCACGTCTTCATCGATCGAATGATGTGAAACAATATGAAAATATGATCAACGGTTGGCTTGTATTGCTTCATAGCTAACAAACTGACGGCTAGGTATTCAGATCACGTAGGGATTTCTATGTGGAACATTGATATTCATTAAGCGCGCAAAACACTCCATACATCTACTGAAGTATCTGCAGATATATGTTGGAAACTTATAATGTCACTCCGTGCTAAGAATTCTAGATTAGAAAGCTCCCCCCTTCGTTTTTATCTCACGTCAAACAAAGCAGGACAACTTTTTCCTCCAGGTCATCCATTTTACCAAGACGAGACATCTTTCCGAACTCGAATAATCCATGGAGAGCGGTGAAATTCCCTTGGTTACTCTTATTGCCGACATTAGCTTAGTACAAGGATCGAAGGCCAAATCTATCTCCTACCAAAAATTCAATTGGCAGCCTCAAGACTCTAACCCGAGCTGTGTTGATTACCCTGATTCAGTTAAATTTGTTCCAATGCCCTCTTTATTTAATGAGCAACTAGCTATAATACCATCCGAAACCAGCACTAGGGCTTTATGTCTCATACTTCCTCCTATAAGGACTAGAGCATTGGATAGATCTGTTAAGACAGCGCCCCGCCGCTCAGGTCCCAAAATCAGAGCATCGGATAGGCTTCTTGAGTTAGCAACCCTCAGCTCAGATGTCCACACAACGACAAACGAACTTTTAGAAACCAGATACAACACCAATATCAAATTTGGTTTGAGTTCTTCAGTGTCTGGCACCATGGCTCCGGGAGCATCACAACTCGGTTTTGATTTTGGTCGCAGTCGGTCTACTAGGCCCAGACCTGACCTACGCTGGATAATTAATGACTCTGGGAATTTTAAAACTGGTCAGTATATCTGGAGAATGCTACTTCATGATTCTTACATATTTAGTGGTCGTATATCATCGCGTGTGGATGGGCGAGTATGACCCAATCATAAACTTGCGAGAAGAAGCCATTCAAAAAAGTACAGATACAGTTACACAGTCTCTTATCGCCAACTGGAACGATTTCACTGACCTGGACACTAAATTTATTGAATCAAGTCCAATAGACTGGTTGTTTCCCCTAATCCGAGACTTAAAAGCGTATTTTCTCTTTGAACTCGGAGAACTGAAATATAGGATTCAATATTGGCTTGGGGTTTCTTACGTTCTTATGGATATCTCGCAAATCGAACAAGCTTAAGTTCTGCGCTTTGCTTTGCCTTTTCCCAACCTTTGTTGTATTTTGGTGCCTCGAGGAGGACTCAAGTTGATGAATATAGAACATAGATCACTGTATTACTTGTCATGGAACTTGAACAAGGCCTATTTAGATGAATTTAAGAAACGATATCGTTCTCTGTATTCTCCTCCAAGGTGATCTCGTACATTCACATTCCAGTCCGACGGCAGGTTCTAATCAATAGTCGGAGGTATACTATTGCAGTCGAATCTTCACCCAAAAGCTACCAGATTAGCTAATACATATACAGTTTATTAGAAAACCGTTTGCAGAGGTCTGGAACGACTACTGGACCACTCGGTAGCTAGACCTTAATCGCTAAAGCTAAAGATGAATACCTGGATGGAAGGACGAGGAAAACTGTTTACTAATAAAGGGGTATCTTCAGAGGTCAATCAAGAACATTTGATGTTGAACTTTTCGAGTAATGGAACGTTTGGCGAGAATGGGACTTGAGGTCGCAGGGTCATACTAATAATATGGTTTTGTAGTAGTGCTTTAGTGTTGAATAGGATATCAATAGCTTTGTTTCATGATTTGTGTGCAGTCTCTTTCGTCAAATTTTACCGTGTCAAATGTGCAACGAAATTCTTTAGGGAATGATGCAAGAGCTTTTGTTTACATCCTCTGCTTTTAGTTGAGCTCTCACATAGAATATATATCTGACCACAAAGAAGAACGCGTAAGTTAATCTATGGATAGTTGCCGATGTGCGTGATTCCATTCGAAATTCTCAAAGCTATCAAGGAAAATATCAAATCGAAAACTCGTGGGAATTAATAGGAAGGTCTTTGAAATATTCGAAAAATGATGACCTAATTTTGAAAGGTGTGTTCACTCAAGCATTAACAAAAACGTAAACAACGCAACCATACCCCGGAGCAAAACAATCTGTTGTCTACAATATATAAATACACCTACATATTCCTCCCTCCAGTAACCATAATAACCTGCCCCGTCACATATCCAAACAACGGACTCGCGACCGCCAAGATACTCCTCGCCGCTTCCCCCGCCGTACCAGCTCTTCTCAACGGAATATCCAAATTCGCATCTTTCCCCTGACTCCCCTGACCCTTCGGTATCCCCAGCGCAATTTTCTCTCCATCCGGCGTCGTCACAAAAGCCCCTTCTTCCTTCGCGGCAGTCAATCTCGTCAATATATGTCCAAATGCTATACTATTGCATCTTACTCCAAACTTTGGACCCCATTCCTTCGCAATCACTTTCGTAAGCCCATTGATTCCCGATTTTGCAACCCCGTAATTGGCCTGTCCGGCATTGCCATGAACACCGGATGTAGAAGATATATTTACTATAGACCGGGGTTCGCCATCTGTGACGCGAAAATAGGGCGCGGCTTCGCGAATGAGTTTAAAAGGGGCGGTGTTGTGAAGAGCCAAGATATTTTCCCATTGTTTGTCGGTCATTTTGTGGATCACGCCATCCCATGTATATCCCGCATTGTTTACTATTATATGGATTTTTCCGTTGCCAAATTCTGCAGATTTCTTCACAAGTGTCTTGAGATATTCGGCATCAAGCATGTCGCCTGGCACGGCGATTGCGCGGCCGCTTTCTGTGGAATTGATTTCGTCGGCGACGGATTTGGCTTTGGCTAAGAGGGATATTGGGTCAGTATGGGTGGCATTGAGATGAATGGCGAATTCAGAGGTACCAACCGCTATCGATATCAGATATAATCACTTTGGCTCCTTCATTTGCGAAGAGTTTTGCAGTTTCCGCACCAATACCTTGGCCAGACCCGGTGATTATAGCTACTTGACCTGCAAGTAATCCCTTAGGATAATTGAGATGACCAGCAATTTGAGCAATACGAGACGCCATTTTACAGTTCTCTGATTGATTGGAAATTGGAGTCAGAGGTAGCAAGAAGGGTGGAATTCATTTGTATTTGTGAGATTTCCTAGGGTATGGATCAAGGCGGGGAACAACAGCTTCCCCGGATTTTTGATTGCCGGACCGAGGTATGCTACACATATGAATTTCTATTTTTGGACATTGAACTGTTTTGTCCTCACAAACGTTCGAAATGCCCGTCTTCAATTTCAACTACTTGATTATAATATCTTGATATCTTGCGTTGTATAATTCTCTAGTCCCATTCTACATAAATATCTGCTTCTATCAATGCGGCTAAATTCTTGGCCATATAAGGTATCGCGCTAAATCGTTTTCTGTACATGCCGAAGCTCTCATTCACACCCTTTGTCGCGTCTAAATCCCTACCACACGTTCAACTTGGAGAAGGGTTCATTGGACAGGTGAATGAAATAGTCCGTAACATCCAACACATAGACCTCGCAACCAATGTTTCGAGATTCAGCATTTCAGTCCAAGACCGTTGTGATAATAATCGAAACCTATAGTCAAGCCGTACAAATGTGAAGCAGCTGCCGCAAGAACGAGCATATGAAATATCTGATGAGAACTTCCCCAAATATCGTAAGAGCCTGGCGAGGTCCGTTCAGGCCATCGAGCCTAGTTGCCATCAGTTAATCATTCCCTCAAACACCTTTGGATACTTACCGCATATAATGAAGCACCAAGAATGTAGAAAAATCCTTCGAGTAACAACCATGTCAAGCCCGCTCGCTCACGCATTGCATGGAATCCATAAAGTTGTATCCCGTTTAGTATTGGAATAACGGCCCCGCAAAGCGCCAGAGCTACAAAAATACCAGCTCGATAAGGTCTCCAAGCAGGGGTTCTGAACCTTTCAAGCATGACTACAACTGCACATATACCTCCAAGTGCACCCGTCTAGATGTATCATGAGCCAATCGAAAATCGAATGCATCTTGTAGAAACGACTTACAATTGTAGAGTAAAATTCGAATAGATGTGGATGACAATATAAACCATAATAGATCCCAGGTATAACACTCCCAGTGATAAGAGAAACGATCCCCAAGTAATCTAACTTATTGCCAAACTTAGCAACAGTAGGAGAATGATTAGAGATGGTATGATAAGTCCCCGACATCCCAAGACATAATGCAGCTCCTGCAAAAAAGCAACTAAACGCTAGAACATCAGCGATTTCAGCGGATGCATATCTAGGCTTGATGATTGCATATAAGAGGAATCCCGAAAGTGTAAATACTACGGCTCCAACCAAGTGGGAATAGATATTGACTGATTCGTTGTGAATGTAACCCAGGGATGCGAAGGACTTTTGGAAAGATGCTGTTGCAGGTCGATAACCAGATTTGATGTAATGATTGTCTTGCTGCCATGAGGGAAGATCATCCCAAAGTACCGTAAGAGAGCTTTCGACTCTCCTTTCAATATTTTTGGCTGTTTCGAAAAGAAGTTCTGTAGTCGATGTCGTCGATGGTCTTCGTTGACGGGCCGACATCTTGATGTCAGGGAGGGAGCTTGTGCTTGCGATTACCTTGGAACGAAATTGGATCAATTCCTATAAGTAAATTCACAATTGAAGAAGCAAACAAGTAATCTGACAGAATAAATACATCGTTTCCATGAATGAATATGGGATGATAACTGCTGAAATTCTTATCAGATTCATCCAAAATAATGTTGGGAGTTCCTTCTTAAAGCAGCAATTGATGACGAGGGGCATTGAAGCGAAACCCGAGAGTGCTCATTTTCGTGCATGCATGTGAGATACAGACCTCACATCAAAGAAGCATCATTGTCGATATTTGCTCTCCACCTCGATGTCGACCAGAGGAGGGCGTAACCAATCATGGAGTCGGCTAAAGCCCGTCAAGCAGGATATTTTCGAGGAGATGGGCTTGAGATCCAAGGGAGATAGACAGTACGTCCTTGAGCCAATCTCATCTTCCGCCTTTATTTACTTACTGCCCCGCCAGGCTTCTTGACTACAAAACCCAGGAACGTTTCTACAACAAGATAGTCGAACGGTACTTGATATTTGCAGCCGATGCTCGCAGAGGAGACGAATTAAACCGAAAACTTACACGTCTAAATATTGCACAAGACAATGCGAATCGCGATGCAGCTCCAACAACACAAACAGTGCCAAACCCCGCAGACCTTATCGATGGCAAACCCGACACAAACGAACTCGACGCTATAACAATGGGAATGAGAAAGCTTCGGGAAGGAATCGTGGCATCGAAAAGAATAGATGATTTCTCCATCCAGGCATATATATTTTGCATACGCCTGTCAATATTGCTGAAACATTGGGAATCGTATCATCCAGCGATGCGCCATCTACTTCAAGTAATGCACCCAAAACATCCACTTTCAAGTACCGAACTTCAGGAATTTGCAGCATACCAAGTGCTAGATTTGGCTTGTAGGCAATCGGATCTGGCAAAGGCATACTCTATCAGACTCGCACTCGGGTTGCGAGACTCCAAAGTCGACGAAGTTTTGAAAGCGATTGCTCACGATAATTACTTTCTATTTTGGAAGGTAAAGAGGGAGGTTGATGGTTATAAGGCAAAGATCATGGAATTCGCGGGAGAGGAGATGAAGCTGCATGCTTTAAAGTCGATTGGGAAAACGTACCTCAGTATCGATCTAGATTCTTTGGAGCAACTTACCGATTCTAGTTGGAGCGTTTTGACTGAGGCATATAGCGTGGGATGGCAATTAGAAGGGACAAAGGTTGTAATTCGAAAACCAAAGCCGCGTTGAAAGTATATAAATCCCTATGATGCCATTACTTTCATTCGATTTCTGGAATACACGAGGTTATATGTTATAGGTATGTTGATTAGCAATGATCATCGTCGATAGGTCAACCTCTGACAATTCACATCAGGTCATAGAGTTGATCTTGTTCACGATCATGACTATTGATGATGTATGGTCATTATCAGCATGAACTTGAGATTCTAGAATCTCCGCGTGGTGTACGCAAGAGAGACCATACTGGATTTGAACACTGCCATTACCTTTTTGTGGTTGCAACACAGAAATCTAATCGGTACGACATGAACGTAATCGGGCGCCACAACAACATGCGTGTGTTCGTCAGTTATCCTTTAATCGTAGGCTACGAATCCACGATTCTGGTACGACGTGTATGTTGAATATATCGCGTTCTTATTTCATGAGATTTTATGAAGGAAACCTTTCGATCATCTCATCCGAAAGATGAAGGAAATTAACCTGAAGTATCACATCAACCTTGAGGGATCGATAAATACTTGCGAGAGGCTTATCACTACTAGATAATGAAATTTTGATATTGATTCTAAGAATGTCAAACCTTCAAAAGATAGTACTAAATCGTCGTTGAACATTGACAACATGAATTTATCCCATCATTAGTCGTTTAGCTGTCCTATTCCGACACTGTAGTCACAAAGCATCATCGTATGCTAATTTCAACGTCTAATCCACTCTAACTGGCTGAATGATTGCTCCATCTAAAGCTACCCTTGCTGGAGGGTTTGATGTCTAATATATTATATTTAATTGGCTGTTATGCAAATTAGCCACACTCGTGCAAAGGGCTGTGCTTCTAATCCGATTATCCGGAAGTTGACATCCTTTGGCGGGGTCTCCGCCGATCAATCAATTTTCTTTTTGTAAAATGCACATCCTTCGGCAAACACGGGTGTGATGAAGAGGCAAATGATCAACGCGCGCAACGCACGATGAAGGAGGGCTCGGAGGGAAGGAAATCAAGGGAAGTTGTGATCAGCAACTCGAAATTTCGGATTAATTGAAGTTAGATTTATACTTTCAAATTCCAAATATTGTGAATGCGACTATATTAGTTTCAAACGAGCCGCAGCCGGTGGGCCATGGGTCAACCCGTACAGTTGTCAAAGGCGCTTAAATCAAACAACTTGACACGTGCACACTAGAAGAATGAAAGCTTCCAAATGACCTAAAGCATGGGGTTTCGACATTCTTGGTAGTGGGCATGACATTTGTTGCATATCGGCAAGAATTAATAATTGAACTAGAAAACCAGCTTTCGGTCAAGAATCACAACGTTTGATTGGTGTTAACCCGACGGCATAGGAACGTGCAGCACCAAGCCACTTTTAAACGAATCCGAAAGAAGGGATCAGACGCCTCATGTACAAAATAAGCAAGAGCTAGCGAGAGATCTAGACTCGTCTAAATCATGAAATTCGTATTCCCCATTCGTCCAAGAAATCAGGCCACATTGGCAGATCATTGGAACCACGCTTTAATTGAAAACTCCCATTTTGGACAAATCTCAAGCCAGGCGAGCAAGAAAATACTAATGTTGCATATCTCATGAAGTGATCAACTATGATTTATTTCCTATTTGGATGGGAAAACTCTGGGGGTGCAATGTCTGTAGGCTTCGGGTGGAGATCGGCAGTGGAAAGACCCTTCGTCTCGAGAGAAGAAGGGAACACAAATTTGACATTGTTGCACATCTTACGGAAAGATCAACGATACTCATCTCTCTTTCTGGTTTATATTACTTCTTGGTATAAAGGGTGTTTACTAATCTAGAGCAACAAATTCCCATTTGTTGCATGTCTGAAATGTACGATCGTCTATCCTGAATTCCCTTTTAGGGAGAAAATTCTTACAGTCTCGCGACAGCCAGCTCCGAAATCAAATAATTGGAATGTTTGTTGCACGTCTGAAGTTGATCGCCACGGCATTTTCTTCAATCACTACTGTGAAGTATGAAAAAGATATTTCTCAAGCTTTTGTTGCAGGTCTGAAAAATCTTGATCATCTTCTAACATGGCCGGATTTGGTCAGTGTCCGAAATGAGTTTCCACAACACATCATTTTGTTGCCAACCTGATGGTTCGATATTCCTCAACCCTCTCCTCATTTAGATCTCCTCCGAAGAAGAAACATACTACGCAAATTTTTGTTGCACATCTGAAATCTTAAGATCGTCTTTTCCAATGTCCCAATCTAGATACACTCGGAGATTCATCGTCTAAAACAGAGGCCTATTTTTATTGCAATTTTGCAACGCTTTTTGGTCAAAGCCAACCAGGATTTGACTCCGAAGATTTCAATACTGAATTGTCTGAATATTGAGTACGAATCCTTTGTTGCACATCTAAAAAATCATGATCTTCTCCGTGTTGCCCAATCCAGTCAAGCTGCATACTTCAGCTTTGTATACTCCTTCCTTTGTTGCAAATCTGATCGCTTGATTTCTCCGGAGATTCTCTTTCTGCTACTACAGCTCGCCCTGGCCATACAATTAACACAATCGTTTGTTTCCTTATTTGCACAGCTCGCTTACAGCCATCAAATCATTGCTGCTTAAATCTCCACCCTTTGAACTTTGTTGCACGTCTAATCGCTTGATCTTCTCTATTCAATCCAATTCCGGGACGGGTCGCCTGTGCTCGGCTGCGACTGAAGTTTGTTGCAGATCTTCTGAAATCGATCGGCTGTGGAGATTACCCATTTTGATCACGGGCCTTCCGTGTTCCCATTCTGAGGAGGTCTAGGCCCGAAATTTAAGGTAACACTGCCATTTTGTTGCGTCTCTGAAAATCAATCATTTCCTATTCGAGTGTATGCGAGATTGATGAGTGAGATTGAGGGTGCATTTTTGTTGTGTTGTTGCACGTCTGAATTTTGATCATTACTCTTTTGGGAGTCGCAACACTTTGGGCGATAGGGTGGCTGATACCTTCGTACCCCTCAAACCTAACTTTACATCGGCACGCACAAACGGAGGTCCCTCTCCTTCTTTCATTGTATGAGTGGGTTCTAATTATAGCAGAATGATACATTATAAATGCCCATGCGGAATAAGAAGCCCTCAGAGTAGCACAAGGCATCTATCATCAAAGCATAGAGCGTCAACAACTGTACCTAGCTTTGAAGCAAAAGTTTGCATGGAAGTTGTGTACGATTGTTTTGCTCGATTCCATCATCCAAAGTGTCACTCGATACAAATATCTTCAGTATAACCTGTCTCCGGTCATCATACATATAGATGAGCAACCTGCAGCGTGTTTATACCTATGGCTACCTGTTCACGCCATATTTTCGGACTCGCTGGGGTGTAGATAAGACGGACTAGTTGTAGTCGAATCGAATGTTTTCATGTATTTATTGGTCGTTTTACGGAGTTTTGCTTGTGTCAGTATCAGCGGTGGTCTACATGAACGGTATTTTCTTGTCTAGGTATCTGATCGGGATATCGCAAATGAGTATTGTTGGCGGAAAAGGATTAATTTCTTTCATTCCCTGAGAATGCTTGTGATTGAGAAACTAGTCTCATTCGAAGTGCATCACTTCTGCATATGGTCTTGGAGCTAGGGGTAGGAAAATGCGACATGAATTCGAAGCCAATTCGTTAGAGGATATGAGAGACTCCAGGATGTAGTCTCCTCGAGTAATGTAGCCCAGGAGAATGTCGTGAACGGGATGGACCGCATGACTGATTGTTTTGTTCACCCGGGAGACTGCTGCCAATTGTGAAAAAGGAGAAATTAAAAAGAAGTGAGGGGAGTTTTGTCAAACGGAGGTGAGATGTCTTTCTTGGTATAGTAGTAAGAACACGGTTTCACTGCGCTAGAAGAACATTCTCCGAGCGCGCCATGGCGGACACGAGAGCGGGATGAATACGAACAAAGAAACCAATTCTGAGGGCTAATCCATTACCTGTCAGACAAAATTGGGTCTTCCTGAACTGCTAGATTCTACTTGTACTAAATCAATAATATTTGTGGCAAGCAAAATACGGATATGTTGCGGTGGACGGGGGCACTTGTGTGTTGGGATGGAGATCCGGGAGCAGGAGCGGGAACGGGGACGGGGACACAATCACCAGTGACTATCAATAGGTGTAGCGCTTTTTTGAAACTTCGCGTCTGGGTGGTTCGAGTGAGATGTCAAGGCACCGTCGTGTTACAGAATCAAACAAATTGGCGAAGAGAATATATTAGACAAGTGGGCAGCGCGTCCCATTCTAAATTCTGTAAGACAATAGAAATGTGACTTTGAACACAGACACACACAAAGGTACAAGACAAAAAATAGTCCGATATCTGTCTTTTGCAAATGTTAGACATGCCATAACGCCTCCTGTCGGACAACGTGGTATCCCCCCCCCCCCCAACCCCTTTACTTCGTTTCGCCAATCAAGACGATATACAGTATACCCTAGGTAAAAACAAGGAAAAGAAACGTAAGACAAGGAATTGGTTAGAAATCCTCGTGTAATAAATCGCAAGCAAAGCAATCAAGACGCCACCTGAGATACGTGAGTCGATAATTATCTTAACTGAACTCGTGTATGGATGTATTGCCAACCTACCGATATCTCTCAAGGAATCACGACGACTTCTGGACAATATACGAGGATGGAGACTCGGCGACTAATTTATATTTGGATACTGAAATTTCATTATCATTCTCATGCTGCACGTTCTCTTTGAAATTCACTTCACATTATTAGTGTATGTGCATCTTGGAGCGAGGTTCGAATTAGCCGCTAATATAAGCTCACCTATTCTCTTTGTCTCTTCGTCAGAAAATTCCAACGTGTTTTCAATCGCGTCAAATCTCCAATTTACCGCCTGATTAACTTCTTCTCACATCTTTACAGTAATAGTTTCCTCCTTGAGATTATCTACAAAGTTTCCCTTTAACTCTAACAGCACTTCTTCCACTTTATCAATGGAGCAACGTATTTCGGGGAAACGATTGATGGATGATTTCATGGCTCTCAATCTCATGGTCTAATGTACGGTGTTTTAATACTTTCGCCGAATCTCACCATTTGTTCTCGACCCTCGGTGCGGTCAAGTGAGAACATGGAATTATCTCTCGCATTTCACGATCGCATCTGAATCTTCACATAAAGCTTTATCGAGTTCGTAAAGAGCTTGAAGTATGTTCCTTATAAATATATTAAAGCGTTAGGATGTAAGACAAAGAAATTGCTAAGATTAAGTTCAGATAACTATTGAAAAAACCCACGCAGCGTGCTTGATATCGGAGAACATGGTGCATCGCCTGTAATTTTCTGCCACGATGCAAATGGCAATGCGCCCTCGCTACTCAGTCTGATACATATCAGGGTCCTTTGAACTCTTATTCGAATTGAACCGCTCGAGTAGGGCTTTCTGTGCTGATCTCTTCTGCCTTTTGGAATTGCGTTTAAGTTGTTCACCTCGAATTTCGAGTCTGTATCTGCTTCTATGTTCAGTTGGTTAATTTCAAATGATCCAAAATCTGCTTCGGGACTTCCATACACGAAAGAACAGCGTTTATACATTGTCTAAATCGACCCAATTTGGCCTTGTAGTTGCCTTCGAAGTATGAGGAAAGCGCCCCGTGTCGGAGTCAAAAGGAGGCATGATCAGCTTGTATCGCATTATCGAGGTTTCTTCTTACGAAAGCAAATATAAGAAAGCAGAGGAACGGCATTGTTGGAATGGGTTGATGTGTCAAAATCATGAAGTTGAGGCTGAGTATTCACGTTACACACGGCGACGGAGGAAGAATGTGCTCGGTCTGCATCATGTAGATACATTATGACGAAGAACACGGCCATCTGGCTTATTTCACAATCTTTCTATAGTTGAAGTCAACTTGTAAATATTTGTATCCGGGGCTTTAGGCTTTGACTTCATTGTAGCACAGAGAGTTGGAGCGCACGAATACAAAGATATCAATCACGACTAGGAATTTCGAGCTTTACAAATCCTGCAGGATGAAGGAGACTCTCAAATTCTTTGCTTCTTATCTACCAGCGCCCTACTAGAAAGTGAAGGAAGTTCCAACTAATGGAAGATGAGGATGCGGTGCACAAAATTTATATACAATACATGCCCAATGAGGGATTTGGGGAAGATTGGGGCGCTGTGTAACCTTTCAACACAAGGTTCAGTCAAAAGAATCTTGGAGAAGCTCTCTTGCAACTACAATCGGAACAAGATGAGGTTTATCTATGGTGTGACCCTATGTGCATAGATCAGGCAAATAATGTGGAAAAGCTCGCGCACAGGTTGCTAGAATGCACAAAGCCTACATATTTGCGGAAAGAGTTTTCGTGTTTGGTTGGGAATAAATGATGAGTAGGGTGCAAATTATGGTCCGAAGTACATTAGGTTCGTTGAGAAGTATCCCGTATCTCGAGGTACTGGATTGATTTGTTGACAGGACAGAGGACTGGAAAGATTGAATGCTTAGTATAAATATTATTGAACAACGATTGGTTTACAATGAGATGGAGATACAAGAACTTGCTCTCTCTAAACTTGCACCGATTCGGCATGAGTCCTTGGTAATCATAGATTTCTGGATACTGGCACTATCTTGGTTTCTATGGCTTAGGAATTGAACATCTTTACCATTTTCGTTTTTCCACGCAACTGCAAAACTGGCGAAAACATTAATCTTCAACAACGGCACTATGCCATGTGCATCAATTGTTTTTGGATAACAAAGACCATACAAAAGCACAATGAAGCTGACCCTTAAAGATTTTGGGTGAAGGTCATGTATCTTCCTTTATGGCTTTGTTCCACTTCGTGAATGTCTGCTGAATCATAGATTGAATTCCTGTTATCTTGCTGGATTCAACCAAAGGTCTAACAAGGAATCAAAATCCGAACGTGATTTCCTCGAAATTTCGGCTTGCAAAGTAGGCATTTTACAGTGAACGAATCTAAAGCGGATATTGCATATTCTATTTTGTGTGCCCGATTTATAATCACTTCGAAGACTGCTTAAAGATTCGTTCTGGCCATTTTAACCCTTATATATGTGGCAGAGAACAAACTATCGTACAAAATGCAAGCGCTAGACTCTACGAATAAGTTCGATTATACTGACAAAGTCTTGGAGATAATCGGAGGCCAAGGTGTTGCTAGCGAGTCGGTTAAAAAAAGACTACGGGAACTTTTTATAGAGGTCAACAAAGATGTACAGATTGAGACGGAAAACAAATTAGACAACTATCAACAGTTGATGGATGAAGCAGCCAGGGAAGAAGAGGAAGCAGATGCGAGAGCGGAAGCGAAAGCGAAGGCAGAAAATGCCGAAAAGAAGGAAAGGCAGATGGAAAGAGAACAGAGAAAATTGGATCATGGAATGATCCTCGCTGCAGTGGAAATTTTGCGTACCATACACCAAACAACTATGCCTCTTCGTCATAATAAATGGCGAAAGCCAAACGCAGGGTTCACAAACCAAAATATCAGAATCCTTGGCAAGATCGGTGAAGGCAGTTTTGGAGCAGTATACCTTATTGAGAACGGTGAGACTAAGAGTCAATATGCAATGAAGACTCAGTAAGCTTAACGGAATCACTAATCCCTTTGGTTCTGTTATATCCTTCTATTCTTCGATTCCAAATAACACATTTATGTTTCATCTTGTACACCTTTTCTACTGATTTGCCCAACGCCAATACCTCGTTTTCCCTCCAAAGCCTAGCATTCATAAGCAACACTGACTCCCCAATCCTGCAGGCTTGTGAGAGTTGAAGATGGGCTGGCGAAGACACCCCCAGCTTGGAGGGGAGCCGCGACTCCTCCCATCACACCTTCTTCCGAGGCTTCGAAAAGATCCGAGAAAGCAATGAAAGAACGACATTTAATGACTAAACGGTTCAATGAAACCAAATGCTATTTGCAATACATACGTTCTAGTCATCCTTCCATCTGTAACTTAGAAGCTTTTTTCGACTTGCGACTACCAGATCAAGATGAACTTGATAACGGCCACTGTCATATTTTTGAGTATTGTGACTGGGGGACTTTGGAGCACATTGTGGTGCAGTATAATACACCACGGTGGGGCACAGGAGAGCCTGAAAATTCTATATGGGGCCACAAACCAAAAAATATGCCAGCAATATACAAGCACGCAGCAATACCAGAAGCGTTTATTTGGCATGTCTACATGCAGACAATGGAAGGTCTTAGTTTCCTTCATGGTGATCACGAACTTAATAAGAAGCAAGAGTTCCACCAACGCAATCAAGTTATCTGCCTTGATATCAAGTTGGATAACATATTTTTGCACGACTCTGGGAAACCAAACACGTATCCAACTGTTAAAATTGGGGATTTTGGAGAGGCCACCTATGTGCCGTATGGAGATAGTCGCTGGCATGACACGGGAAACGCGTTGTGCAGAGCGGCCGAGGAACCTTATTTAAGCGCCAAATATGACGTTTGGTGTGTCGGGGCAGTATTACACGTTATGTCGCACTCAGGTAGACGACCACTGAGACCTGGAGGATTTACAAAAGAAAATATCAAGGATGAGCCAAAATGGGGAATATGCGATCCACATCTTTCTAAAGTTTTGGCTAAAGAGCTTGAAAAGCCAAGAGAAATGGACGAAAACAAGAGAATGACTGCAGCTCAAATCTTAAAACATATAAAGCCAATAGCCGAAGAAATGATACGTTTGACATATAGACGTTTGCAACCTTGGGCACGACCGGAGTTACAGATAGAATTTGACGAAGGCTATCTTGAACAGATTGAAGGGGGATCTGTGCTCAGTGAGATTGAAGAAAGTGAGGATGACGATGATGATGACGATGATGATGACGATGTGATAGTCAATGAACCTTCCGGAGGAGAAGGGGGACCTGTTGGTGGCACAGGAGCAGAAGTAGGAGTTCAACCTTCGAACCCAACTGGTACTCCAGGATCTGGAGAAAAGAAAACTAAAGAACAGTTAGCTAAAGAGAAGTTAGCCAAAGACCAGTTAGCCAAAGACCAGTTAGCCAAAGACCAGTTAGCCAAAGACCAGTTAGCCAAAGACCAGTTAGCTTAGCCAAAGACCAGTTAGCCAAAGACCAGTTAGCCAAAGACCAGTTAGCCAAAGACCAGTTGGCCAAAGAGAAGTTAGCCAGGGAGAAGCAAGCCAAGGAGCAGCAAGCCAAGGAGCAACAAAAGGAGCAGTTAAGAATACAACGGGAAGAGGAGTTGAAAAGACAACGAGAAGAGGGTCAGATTGACGAAAGTACATCACTCGCGCCGCCCCAGAAAAGGCGGTTTATCAGATACCGAAAACTCCGAGCTTACCGGGAATGATGCATGCTTGAAGTCGATCTTTAGTGAGTTCGATCAAGTCGACATGTCTTATGATAGCACTAGCTAATGTACATTGCATCAGGATTGGCCAACGGCTTTTGGATCAGTCCAACTAAAAACGTTGAAACCTGACATATCTTTCAATAATGAGATTTTGACAATGATTATCTTTCTGTTTTCGAAAATTTCCACAATTAAACAAGTTGCCATGGCTGCTGGTAGTCAAATTTGAGTCTGGGGCTCGGCTATTTCGTGTTTGCCTAGCGTTAGTGCAAGAAAAGATCAGATAATTTTACAATCTAATCATATCTTATCAATCAGAGGATCACGATCCAATCATTTTTCTTAAATACCGGTGATCGATATCTTGCTTGCCATATTCAGCAACCTTCTCGTGATGTGATACATGTGTGGACCCTAGCGCCTGATTGTTATTCCGTACTCCGTATATGCTATTCCGCTTATTCCGTGTGAGCAAAAGCGCGACGCATGAGCACGAAATTTCTTTTAGAATTTTTGGTGTGCAATTTGCCCTTGAAATTTGGATCCTAAGTTAAAGCTTGTATCTTGAACGCGTTAAGATCTATGATCCAAACATGGAATTTTATGGCGTTTCCTAGGAGAGCTTTTTGGCTGGGAAACTCCTTCGGGAAAATGAATGATTTTCCCATGAGAATTATGGTAATATGGACATGGTGGTTTGTGCATCATAGACAGTTTTCCAAGGATATGAAAAGTCAACATGCAACTCTTCCTCCAACTTAGCTGTCATATCCCCTTGCAGAGACCGGCGTAAGACTCATGAATCCAAGATAACGGAATAGGTAGGCCCTGCAGCTTATTCCTAAGGTATCGTCAGATGCATATATGCCATGAGATGAACCATTATATGAATGAACAACAATCAGCTTGACATCCAATTAATTCCAAGAAACGCCATACTAAAGCTTGCCACAACGGATAGCCTCGATTTTCACAACACGGGCTTTCGACAATGGACCCTGAGAATGACCCCGAGAAAGCTTCCGAGAAGACTTCCACACCTATTACCACGACTTACGCTGAGGCGGAAGCTGAATATCTCGTAGCGTTCACCATCCCTCAAGATCCTACCAACCCAAAATGCTGGCCGACCTACCAGAAATGGTGCACTACGCTCGTCCTCTCATCCACCGGCTTCAACCGAATTGCTGTATCCACGATTATGGCACCTGCACTTCCCATGGTCGCATCTGAGCTCCATATGACTTCCCTTGAGTCTGTTATGGCCATGTCCGTTTACCTACTTGCAACAGCCTTTGGTCCCTTACTTATTGGTCCGCTATCCGAATTATATGGGCGACGCGTTGTGTTACATACTACTAGTGTATGGTTTCTGATTTGGAATATTGTATGTGGATTTGCACACACAAAGGGATTATTGATTGCTGCAAGATTGATGGCTGGTCTTGGTGCTAGTGCCATTTATGCGTTAGGAAGTGGAGTTCTAGGGGATGTTTGGAGATCCGATGAGAGAGGAAGATCGCTAGGGATATATTCTTTACTACCACTGTTTGGTGCGGCTGCTGGTCCTATTATCGGAGGTTATATCACGGAATATACAACCTGGAGATGGATGTTTTGGTCAACATCAATTTTCCAGGCTATAATGATCGTGATATCGATCCCTTTGTTTAGAGAAACACATGGTCCGACAATTCTTCGGCATAAAGCTAAAGAACTCAGACGTAGTACCGGGAATTCGCGTTATTACACCGAGGACGAGGCACTTGGAAAAGGAAGATCAATTTCTTGGGTATTGATGAGAAGTTTCTCTAGACCCATTCGATTACTCCTATTCCATCCGATTATTCAGGTCCAGGCTTGTCTTTCGGCTTTCGATTATGGCATCACCTATATTACTCTTTCCACCTACTCTGATATCTGGACTTTAGAATATCACGAGTCTATCTCCAAAAGCGGTCTTCACTATCTTGCCATGTGCCTCGGTGAAATAGTTGGAGCGCAAATTGGAGGGCCATTATTAGATCTCGTCTTCCGCAGAATGAAACAACGCGCAAATGGTGTTGAGATGCCGGAATTTCGGGTCCCGATCATGATACCATCATTCGTCCTCATACCACTTGGACTTTTAGTTTATGGGTGGGCAGCTCAAAAGCATGCACCTTGGATCGTTGTCGACCTTGGAGCTTTTGTGTTATGTTTTGGTATGCAAATTGGCGGACAAGCATTGCAAGCATACGTTATCGATTCGTATCCAGATCATACGGGTTCAGCATCTGCTGCGTCACAATTTCTGCGCAGCTTAACTGCTTTTGGGTTTCCTTTGTTTGCGCCGAAGATGTATCAAGTGTTGGGGCATGGGTGGGGAAATAGCACATTAGCGTTTGTTGCTATTGCCATTGGTATACCAGCGCCGTTGGGTATATGGTGGTACGGCCCAAGATTAAGAGCGAAGGGTTTGTCGAGCTATTAAGAAGTGAATGAAGAATGATTACGACGCTTTATGGAAATGGAGATATGTGGGAAATAACAAGACCAAGAACAAGATGTGAACTTAAATAGTTATATATTACAATCGTTCAGGTTGTAGATCCATTTTTTGCATTACTTACCGCACTTTTTAACCCGACAAAGACTGAAAGATTGTTTGAGCTATCCGGGCGAATATCACTCATTCATTCTCTCCGTGTGCCTTCAAAAATCATCACTACATACTCCAATTCTATCCTACAAAATGACACCGACTCTTTGATGGCCCGAATCTCGCTCTCGGGAGCTATTGAACAATAATGGCAATCTTGAATGATCTTATTACTGTTCGATCAAAATAGTCATGACGTTTTGACCTTTAGAGAAAAACCCGAATCGTTTCTGAAAATTCGCCCAGATGCTGTCGATTTTAACATATCGAAAGGACTGTTATATATGATGCGAATCAGCCCACCCAACGTGAATGTTTACTCACCTTGAACCCGAAACAGATAATGCTAAGACTTCGAAGAAATCAAACTAAAAGTATCCAAACAAGCAGAAACCGTGGGAACATACACTGATTCGGAAACCGTTCTGGGTGATATTTTCAAACGTACCATAAATTAAATCTCATCAGTTGATTTGATGACGGCCTAGGTATACATACACAATTTTTATCGATTCCTCCAACCTCGTCATTAATCTGTATTCTAATCTCCGCCACCACCAATCGTTCCACCAGCTTGTTTCCAACTTTGAGCCATTGCCAAGAAATTCGATAACTTTTTCGTTTGTTCATCATCGGCAGGGAAAACGTAATCAACATATTCCTCATAGCTATCATCGTCAAGCTTTCTTCTTCTCTTCGTCTTTCTTGGCATTTGTTTCTGTACTTTCTCGATATCTTCCTCTGTACCATGAGTACGTTCAAAGGAAAGATGAGCATTGAGAAGAGAAACACGCTGTGAACTTGTTAGATACTGTGTTAAAAGATTTATATCAAGTGTGTGACATACCTCTTCTTTAAGATCCTTGTCTTTCATGCTCTTAAGGGCACGTTCGAAGATCTTCCTTGCACGTGTTTTCGCAGCCTCACTAACTGGTTTCTCCTCATCCTCCTCTGTCTCTTCCTCATCATCATCTGGAACATTGATTTCGAAATGTGCATAACTGATCCAGACCTTTACATGATCCGTCTTCTCCAGCAATCGCTCGTATAGGTGTCTAGTGCGATCGTACTCGCCTTCTTCCTCCTCAAAGTCAATATAGGCTTTCCATAATAATTCTGGCATATCAAGAACTTGTTGACTGATTGCTAACTCAAATATCGCACGAGTCCGTTCCAGATCATCCAAACCTCTTTCCAATTCAGCAAATTTAATCCAAGCTTGACAATTAGCTGGATTCCATTCAATGTGCTTCTCGTAAAGGGTACGACATCTCACGAATTCGAAAAGTTTGATCTCTAGCTCAACGTAACCTTTGAAAAGCTTATCTTTAGGACACATTCCGATGGCTTGACCTAAAGTCTTTCTGGCGGCTTGTAATTGCTGTTGTCGAATCTCGAATTGAGCCTTCATGAGCCAAATCTTGGCAAATGTAAATTTTTTGTGGGGTATCAACTTCAAACACTCTTGGTAGATCTGCCTCGCTCGCTCAACATCTTTTGACTCCATTTCCTCCCAAATAGCATAGAAAATCCACAAGTAGATATAACGCCTCCAATGCCTCTTCTCCTGTGTTGGTGGAATTTGAGCAATGGCTCTCTCATAAACATCTCGAACTCGATCGACATCCCCTGAAGTTTCCTCTAATCTGGCATAGTCGAACCACGCATCGTAATTTTTGGGATTTTCCTTTACCTGCTCCTCATATTGAACTCGACGTTTCGAGATAATTACATCTTCCACACCTTCACGATCACCGAATTGTTTCTCGAAAGTCGTATAGGCTTTGTGGAGGGAAATAGACTTTGATCGTGCCATGCGGTCGAGGGCATATTTGTAAATGGCTCTTGCACGTTCGTACTCCTTTAATTTCGCCTCAAATCTCGCATATGCAATGAAAAGTCTCTCATCCATGAAGTCTTCGCCCAGTGCTTCAACAGCTGTGCCAAATACCTCTCTGACTAAGTCACTAGTTCCATACTCTTCCTCGAATCTGGCCCATTTGATCCAATTTCTTGGTTCGGGATGTACCATAGTAAATCTTTGGAAGATTTCCCTAGCTCTTTGAAACTCGCCATATCTTTTCTCCAATTTAATATAACTGCTCCAAGCTGCCTCATCAGGTTCCCAAGACATCCATCTTTCGAAAACTTGTCGTGTACCCGGAATATTACCAAGCATTTCCTCCATGTAGCAATACTTGTACCACAATTTATCAATTCTAGGCAGAATAGTGACGGCGCGATCCAACAAATTCCTAGCATGGTTTATATTCCGCGATTTCATCTCCGCCTCGATATATCGAATCCATAATGTGACAGATGTAGAGTCGACATCTAATGCTCGTTCAAAAACGGATCGTGCTCGTTTGAATTCTTTCTGTTCCAATTCCCATTGCGCATACCTCATCCAATTATTCATATTAATCCTATTCCTCCGCACATAATCCTCAAACTCTTTTCTTTTTCTCCCTTGGAATTCATGAAGCTCTTCGAGATCAGCAAACCGCTGAGTTGGTGCTTGAAGTCCTGGTTCTTGACGGTCAACAGCTTCTCGAAGAAGTTGTTCTGCTGAGATTTGGATGGCACTGGCGGCCTTATTTTTGACCTTTGGGGGCCCTCGAGCTTTCTCATATTCAGACTCCATGGCGGCGGTAGACTTTAATTTCTTGACGAAATACTTGGTGTAATTCTGGTTCGCGTTCAAGACTTGGAGGTGTCGCGATAGTCAAAAAGATCGATTAGTAATATAAGCTATGCTTACGCTAGCGGCCGCTTTTCCGACCTGAGCTCTTCTGTAATCGATTTTCTATACCTTCACGCGCCAACTACAACAAATAACATTATATTAAGATGTCGACTCTCGCAGATGAATTATTGCAAGATTTTGAGGACTCTGGATCCGAAGGTGAAGGCGAGGATAATGCACACCTTTTTGCCGACCCTGACGAGGTCGCCCTAAGCATGAATGGTAACGCAACAGGACTTTCAGGCGCAAGCGAAATGGAGCTCGATGGCGATGAAGAAGCAGTTGATGAAGATGATGAGATGGCAGGAATGGTCAGTGCTGCTATCGATGCTACAGAAGATGAGGAGGCGACCAAAGCAAAAGTTGAAAAGATGCAACTTGGTGGAGTAGATGATGTGCGCAGTGTAGCAGGTTTGATGAAAACGTTAGAACCAGTCTTAGAGGTCAGTAGTATTTTGTTCTTCCCTTTCTCAACTTGGAGACCTATGGTTTACATCTACTCTTTCGTGTCCTAGCCCTGACTCTTTCCTCGATTTGACAGAAAATCGCACATTTTCAATCATTGCCTCCCGATAAACAAACATCCTTCGTAGGCTCGGTCGAAGACAACCCAGAATATCATCTCTTAACACAAGCAAACACCTTGTCGACATCTATCGATAGTGAAATCATTCTAGTACACAAGTTTATACGAGATCATTATTCAATTCGATTTCCAGAATTGGAAACATTGGTCACCAATCCATTGGATTATGCCAAAGTTGTCACTATTATTGGGAATGGACCTATGGACTCAGAAAACATCAAGACGCTTCAAACATCGAAAGATAATCGACTTGGTGTCACACTAAGATCCGTTTTGGATGGTCCATCTGTTATGATTGTTACGGTTGAGGCAACCACTACAAAGGGTCGAGAAATGTCACCACATGAACTTGAAAGAGTACTACGTGCTTGTGATATGACTATTGCATTGGACAAAGCGAAAAAAACTTTAACTGATTATGTTCAATCACGCATGAACTTATTCGCTCCCAACCTTACAGCCCTTATTGGATCTCTTACAGCGGCACAGCTACTCAATTTCGCTGGGGGTTTGACAGGATTGGCAAAGACGCCTGCATGTAATCTTCCTCCTCTAGGATCCAATAAATCATCTGGAACAGGTTTCGCTACTAACGTCGGAGTTCGCCAACAAGGGTTCCTCTACCATTCTCCTATCATTCAAGGCATTCCTAATGATCTCAAGAAACAAGCTATGCGTATTGTCTCTGCTAAAGTCGTACTAGCCGCAAGAGTTGACCGCGTTCATAATAGCCCAGATGGATCTACAGGTGAAGAATTGAAAGAACAATGTATCACCCGGCTCGAAAAACTTACTGAGCCCCCTCCAAATAAAGGTGCTCGCGCATTGCCAGCTCCAGATGATAAACCTGCACGCAAACGTGGTGGTCGACGTGCTCGATTAGCCAAGGCAGCGACTGCTATGACTGATTTGAGAAAAGCACAAAATAGAATGGCATTTGGAAAGGAAGAGAAAGAAGTTGGTTATGGTACTGGTGATGGAACTAAGGGTATGGGTATGATCGGACAAGGCAACGACGGACGTATCCGAAATATTCAAATAGATCAACGTACAAAGGCCAAACTTTCCGCAAAGAACAAAGGATGGGGTACTTCAACTCCTATGAGTGGTTCCGCATCCTCACTTCGAGGATTTGGTCAATCAGCTGGCAATATAGATTTACGGGGTAAAGGCTTAAGAGCGTCAGGTGTGGGAGGATTGAGTACCAGTACTGGAGCTAGTGCAGGAACTGCAAGTAGTTTGGCATTTACGCCGGTTCAAGGATTAGAATTGGTAGATCCAAAGAGAGTAGCAGAAATGAAGAGAAAGAGGGCAGCAGAAGAAGATAAATGGTTCAAAGGTGGAACTTTTACTCAAGTTGGCAATGGTGGTGGTGATAGCAGTATGGGACCTCCTCCCAAGAAGGTAGATTCTGGTGCTGGTAAAATGGGTCCACCTTCTCTGCCGAAGAAAGCGTGAAGAGTTTGGGTCAGGTTTTGTAAGATGGAAAAGGGAGTTTGAGGGGAAGGAGCATCGTCATGGCGTTTTTAGGGCGGATAGGTGTTTTACAATACCATGACAAGCAGAGTTTTTGCTTAACCAATGTCTGGGCAAGGATTGAAGAATGTAAGATTGCTTTAAATCACCAAATACTTCCCAATAGATTGATCCTGTATTTATCACCTAATGAAAATGTTGACGGCAGTTCACATTTCTTATTCGGTCAAATATTTATCTTGCAATCCCAAGTCTGCTCCACGACTATACTCAATCCCATGTAGCTTCATACTGCTTATTTGCTAATAATACGTTGAAATGCTCTTCAAAAGGTTTCTATCGTAGCATTCATTCCGTTTTCAAGTAAGAGTTCTAATCAATCTCCAAACTCACTCACATGATCTTTTTCACTGGCTCATTTAACATCTGGAACCTATGCAGTGTTGTCTATCCATTAAATGAACATTGAATACAGATCTTGTCTCATGCCTATGTTTTGCCTTGCATCAACGAGCTAGCAAGCTCATCTGGTTCATCTGCCAGCGATGATCGATCCAACGACATGGCGCCAATCCGGATTTATCGAATTGGATCTCTAAAGACCATATACTCATTCTTAATGATAGCTGAATTTGAAGGATCTACATCTTTATTACCTTTCTCCTGGCCACCATATCGATTGAGTAAAAGGCGAGCTGTGCTTTTACAAAAGTGGAGTTTATACGATATTATAGAAAGCCAATGCTGCGGAATGCAAATATTATCAGACTTCCATTGCGTACTCAGTTGCTTTTCTTCTTTGTTGACTTGAATGTCTTGCGATGTAGATTTAGTACTGTTCTTTTGAAGGTGACCTGTACCGTCCCTGACCGGCTTATACCAAACTATTTCTCGATGATCCGTATCTACGGTTGGAAAGATTACACTCGGGCGACGAAGTGTTCCCATATTTTCCTTATTTCAACCTGCCCATCATCGGCCCAGGGAAAGTTCTCGTCGTACCTGCTCACTCAATCACTATCCCTTACAAATGCTATCACTTATCCCTCTCCTTTGTCTCATCTTACCCATATACACTACCTTATGCTATCTCTTTGGCTCTGAATAATAACCTCCTGTATATACAACCAACAGTAGTCCGAAGACAAAGTCAGTAAGTACAAGTAAGTCATACTCAGGTTCGTAGCCAGCACCACGTACAGGTAGAGATTCGTCTTTGCTGGCCTCCTCCGCCGCATCCATACGATGCCCATATCCATCCATCCATCCATCTCCCTATCTATCCTACAGGTACTTATGGTTCCCAAGCCATTCCACCTCCACTGCACTCATCCGTCCCCTTGGGTAACTTACAGGTTCCCAAGCCTCTTCTTTACCCGCCCCTTTAGGTAACTTTCAAACAGGTTCCCAAGCCTCTACTCTATCCACCCCCTTAGGTAACTTTAAAACAGGTTCCCAAGCCTTATCTACCCCTAATTACCATCAGTAACCATGGCTGCCACCATTCCTAACCGCAGGATCCAGTCTCAAGAGGTAGTTCCTCTGGACTTCCCTCAAGCCCCGCCATCCAGAGATACGCCTCTGGGCTCTGTTGATCCCAATTGCAACTACCTTATGGGCCCTAAGTAGCTCCTTGTAGGCATTCGGTGCATTGGCGGGGCTTACAGCCGGGACGGTTGTTGGCAAGACCCAAGTGCTACGAAGAGCAGGCGAAAGTAGATTCTGGCCATCTACCCAGGTATTGTAGTCCCGGGCTCGTTGTTGGAGCTCTAAAATCTCCGGCTTGAGAGCTGAAGGGCACTTATAACATCTTGCCCGTTGGACCTGGCAGTACGTGCACTTCGTATCTGCCTCCATGGCAATGGCTCGTTGGTTGGGTTGGTGGAGGATACATCTCTCGGTAGGATCGAGGATGAGTCTTATAACGCAACGCGCACAGGTTGGGGTGGGCTCGATGGGTGCGGGGGGTGCGGGGGGTGCGGAGGGTCTATTAAGAGATACTAGTCAGTTTAATTGTGTAGAGTCGGTCGAAATCAATGAAAGGATTAGGTCTAGCTTGTAGAACTTGACAAGTAGACGGCACGCATTGTAGGAGAAGAAGTAGAATATAATACGTACCCTGCATCAGAACTACCATCATCACTACTGGCAGACGATTGACTAGATAATTAAATAATTAGTTCAGTATCTAGGTAATTATCAAACTCTGAATGTAGTATAAAGCGTTGCATAAATAGTATAAATTAAGCATTTGCTCTTACGATTGAATATCTGCCATTGTGGCAGCGGGACAAAGCACCGAAAGAACCAAGAAGGTGATGCGGCGATGGAGAAGCAAGAAGATGGCAGAGGCGCAAGTTAAAAACAGAGAAAGGAGGCAGCAACGCAAGAACCAAAGATATCGTGGAGGAAAGCCGACTTTTCGAGTAAATACTCGAATTTTTGAATCTTTATGGTTGCTAAAGAGTTCAAAAGAGGTCAAGGAAGGCAATAAGATAATAAGAAAGTTGAACTAGCACGTTTTTGGATTGATTCAACTATTACACCAATAAGAGGTTTTGCTTAGTCGCTTAGTTGAATTGCAATTCGAGGGGGGAACATCAAGCTGGAACATAAAGTTGATTGTGAGTCAATCATGTGACTAAGAAACAACTAATAGGATTTGATGTTTGTGAATGATCTAGTTTCGAGAGTCTGAGATGGTACTTGTCTAATTGTGTTTGAAGTCTCTAGACTATCTTGTTACTTGATGTTGTATTCATCTAATGGCTTTGATTGATATATCTAATTTCTCAAACAATGGATCTATTCGTCTTCTAATCTTATGAAACTACTTATTATGCCTTTGGCATGCTTAAAACTAAACAAAGGTTCTCCTATATAGCTCAAAATTCAGTCATAATGTCTTGAATGACTTCATAACAGCTAAAGAATTACTTCATTTCTTTCGACGAAAGATATTAGAACTTCTACAACAAGCTGACATTTGAATTTAATCTGTTAGCATTCAGCTATGGATATAATCTCTTAACATTTCAGGTTTTGAGAGTTTAGAAAAGTTCTTTTATCTCGAGGCTGTATCTTATGAGCCGAGATCTTGGGGGTGTCTTTTAGTTGATTCCAAAAGATGCTATTCGTCTGTATTGGGATCTAAAAGATGTATCTAAAAATTCATAATCCACTGAATAATCTTAGTTTTAGATCTTTACATCCTCAGACGATATTGTTAATGTATCTACTAAGCTACTATGACATAACTGTCTACTACGAATGTTAAGCTTCAGACGACAACACTTGAGATTCTCACTTACCATCAATGATTACTATGAATATATAATATTTTTCAACTAAATGCGGCTCAAATTCTCGACATCTGTCTGTATTTTGCTTATATTATGCAAAATTATTTATTTTTAGATTACTTTCAGGGTACTTTCTGATATTTTAGATTCTACTCGCTAATCAACATTCGCATGTTGTAGGTCCTGTTACAAGAATATATTAGTATTAGACTAATCATTCATAATTAACTAGAATAAAAGTCTTCACTGAAGATAGAATTGCATGATCCTACTATGAAAACCGGAAGCCGTTCGTGCTAAAACTACACACACAGGGAGAGGTTTCGAGAAGCCCCGCAATTTAGGCGAGTATCCCTTAGGAAGCCGAACATACTCATCGACTCCTATTAAGCGAACAGATGATGAAGATATCTGTTTGTATGAAAAGGACACCGATGACTACTCAAAGAGCTAGTCTCTTTCGCATTCGATTAGGGCTATGATACAGTGTTCATTATATTGAAGTCATTCACTTACGCTTACAACATATCATTATTCTCAAGTCATGCTACTTTATAACTGGGTACTCATTTCACATATCCCAAAAAGAAAATTGATAAGTGATGTAGAGGTGAGAGGAATTTTTCTTAGACTTTGCAAGATATAATGAAGATGGGAATAATAGCCCATCATTCATCTCCATTGCAGAAATTTTTGACAGTATAAATTCGCTAGATTCATGGTAATCGTAAGACTTAAGGTCATTTATGTGAATAATTCTACATCTTTTCTTGCCACCAAACTTGAATATTTTCCTACAACAACAGATAGGTTTACCATGTCATTATTTTTATTTTTCCACAAAGGTATTCACCTTTTTTTCTTCGGTGGGTATTAAACCAAAGAACAAATGATGAGTTTGCAGACAAGGTATCATCATAAATACTTGACTTGAATTTGATCGACTAAAGTAATCATACTCTCCAGGAGCACAACAAGAGGTATCAATTACTCCGTGTCATTAGCAAAACAAGAGTTCATTTCTTTCCCGTTTTTTATTTCTATATTTGAGACGATAGTGATGAGTTAAGAATTATTCATATCTTCTCTCTGTATTGTGACCAGTTTTTTTTTTAAAAATAGAAACAAAACTCTTTAATACCAATTGAGATAATACCATATCATTACTGAATTACGAAACGAAATAAATATTAAGATAAAGGAAGGATAAGACGAAACTAACAAACACTACAGAGCTCTAGAAAAAGAAATCAATAATCATCAATCCAAGAACAAGCCTTACATACTGTTTTGAGCTAGCCATACAGAGGAAGTAGCAAGCGGGTCGAAATTTGATGGGCTCGAAATACCTTTCATTCACTCACTTCTATATTGAAAATGATGCAGTACTATTGAGTATGTAATTTTGTTGCAGAAACCAGACATGGCGGCTTCGAATGGCATCATGCGCAGAAAAAAAAAGAAAGGAAGAAAAATCAAATCAAATCATCTCACTCACCCCTCTCACTTCTCTACTATAATTAGCTCAGTACACCTCACAAAACACCTCACTCCCATATACATAGGCCCAGCACCCAGGCTCTTCCGAACAAGAATAGAAAGATAAGTTGCGCAGTCACTAGATACGCATACAGTATGCAGTATATCATCATATACTTCCATCACACACACACACACACACACCTCCTTTCATGTTTTCCCAAACAGCAACAGCAACAGCAACAGCAACAACTCGAAAGATCTCATCCGCACCAACATTACTATCCTATCTCACATATCACATCTCCCGTCTTCCCATCTTCTCTTGCGCAAACATCCTCTCTCTATCCATTCTCATCATATATACATCATGTATCACGCATCAATCAACTCCACAATAAACACAACCACATAATACACTCACTACCTACTCCTTAAAATGTTCAAAAGCAGCCACGAATCACCAATTTCCTTCCCATCTTTACTTCGATACTACAGTCCCATTTACATTTATATTTGCAATTCCATATTCCATATTCCATTGCGCAGCCACTAGCTTCGCGTATAAACTCGTTTCAGACTCCCTCAGACTTGATACTTCTAGGTTTTGCCATAACATAACATACTATACCATAATATCATATCATATCACATCACATGATATAACATCGCAGAAATGAGTACATCACTCTACACATCACAAACATACATACACATTCCTTCATCCCAATTCCTAAACAAAGTAATATCTGAGCTCAGCTCACCAATCCCCAACTACTCATCTTCTTCCTCTTCGCCACATCCCCCATTCTCCCCCTCCTCGCCACCTGCTCCTCCTTCCCCCTTCTCCTCCTTCCCCCTTCTCCTCCTTCCCCCTTCTCCTTCTCCTTCTCCTCACCCCCACGCCCCTCCTCAAAAGTAGCTCCACAACCCGTAGATCTTACCTCACCCACATCCTATCCTATCCTATCCTATCCTATCCAACCCAATCCAACCTACCTCCAACGCGCACGCATCCCAACTATCCCGATTCTACCCACTCCCCCATCCAACTCCTCGCTCACAGACGCCTCCCTCTTCACGGCATCTGCCTCCCCCCTCACTATTCCCCATTATATCCATGAAGATTACAAACCATCATGAACTATCATGAACTATCATCGACTATCCCGCCCGCTAACCAGCTAACTTCCTCAACTAACTTCACGAATCCATCCTATCCCAACCCATCCTATCCAACCCATCTCTCACCTTCCTATTCTAGTAATATACCTCTTTCGTTATACCTCCAACTTCCAACTTCCAACCCCAGACCACTCACCACTAATCCAATTCCCATCATCCATCCACAGACAAGTAAGACATACGACAAACGTAAATACAAAATCCAACCTACCAACATTAAAAAAACAACCTAATGACATAAAGCTCGAAATCTCACCCACACCCAACCTAATGACTCCAAAACACGACGCGATCACCTCAACACGATTCAAAAGGCCAACTAAAACTCGGACATAAACATTTTCTTTATTTCCCAAAGCGCGCGAAGCAAACCACCTCAAAAAAGTGGAGAAAATGCGGTACTTACTTCCCTTAGGTAAGTTTGTAATCAATCACTAAGCAGCACATACCTATCACTTGAAATGTCAAAGAATTAGTTGGGGGGTAGTTGGTTGATCTTCCACTTAAGCACCGTAACGTAGCATGTATGTGGCACTTCCCCTTCTCACCCTCGAGGACTGCCAGAAGTTTTCCTCTCCCCATTCTTTCTCTTCTTTTTCTTCTTCTTCTTCTGCCCTCTCACTCTCAATCTCCATCTTTACCCCTCCATCTCCATTTATCCCCCTCTCCATCCTCATCCAAATACACATACGCATCCACACCCCCATCCCCCATCCCCCATCCCCCAACCCGCTCAGACCCCCAACACTAGCACCCAACAACCCCAAACCAGCAACTCCTACCCACAAGTTCCAAGCCAAACCCCATCATGACATCCTCCGCGCCACCACCACCACCAGTTCAACACCCGAAAATCTCCTCATCCGTGCATATCCGAAAGCTTAATCCCACAGCCCCTGCACCATCTAGACTTACCTCCGCTAACGATGCTAAGAATTTCCTGCAAGGCCAAGATCTCTTAGTCTCCGACTTCAACTCCGACGCTGACTCCGACTCGAGACGATTGGTCCAGTGACACTCATGCAATGCTATGCATACCGCACGCACCATTAATAGGTCAGAGAGAGAGAGGCGCCCCGACACGACTTAATTTTTTTAGTTTCATGTACGTATTGTACTGGTCGGATGGACCGTGAGATCGGAGTCTAAGATACGGCGTGTGCGGACATCGAATCGAAAATACATAAAATGAAGATAAATAAGAAGTCAATAAACATCAAAAAAAGTATAAATTGAAGTTTGATAGTGTGGATCGTGGGTTAATGGATGATGATTGGTGATCGGAGGTTGGAGAGTGGACAAAATAGAGTTTAAGCCAAGAGTTGGAGATCAAACCTTTGTGGGGGAAGTCATTGATCACAAATTGAACCAGAACTTCAAATTAATCAACCCATTTTACTTTGATGTGTAAGTTTATTTCAGGCACTTTAATAACATTGATGAATTTGTGAATGAGGCCTGACAATCACATCGAAGATTTAAACATAACTGGGAGTCTGGGAGTGTGAAAGGAAACTCTGGTAAATGCACGCACACTGAGCAAATATGCCTCCAAAACTCTCAAGAGTGGAAAATTTGCCTTGGCTATCTCTTTGCACGGCGCAATATGACGTGATACTAAAAGCAACCAAGCAAACCAAAATCAACTTCGGTGAATGAAAGCTGAAATCCATCTGCATTTGCACTAGTTGTTAGGTGTTCTGAATTGGCAATAATCAATCAATTAATGGCCTCCTGCAAATGGAGAATGAATATCTATTCATCCCCCCAGAAAAGATAAGCGAACATGGATGGCCCTCACAAAACTTTCTCCCGAATCCGAAGCTCAATTTGCATACCAATGCAAGCCAAGAACGCTTGAAGAAAAGTACAACTTCCGTATAAATTTTCGGCATACGTCTAAACGCTCCATCTTATCGATATTGAAAGCCCAGAGACATTCAAAGTCCAAGACAACATGCAGTATGATGTTGAGGCATGAAAGCAACTAGCACAATATTAACTAATGTACACCTAACAAGAGCAACAGGATAGATGAAACTACCTTGAACCCGGGTCGGGCCACCAGTTCAAACTATTGAAAGGGACCTCGAGTTTAGTTAGTCGAGTCCCTTGGAAATCGGAGTTGACCGGTCAAGTTTATGGAGATAATTGGTGTATACACAGCGTCAAAATAATTTCGCGGGCTTGTTTACGACTACATATCAAGCGTTACAATGAGAAAATAATGATTGGATGTTCAACATCCGAAGTCATGTACATCATGAAGTACGCCACCGTTCTAACACTTAACGGCTCACGCCGTTGAATGATTTCAAGAAAATTTAGCCAGAAAATGCTCAAACCACATAAACTCTGTTCATGTTGTAACCCGAAAAGTAAAGTTTCCAAGAACTTTGACATACAACCTTTTATCGCCGCGCATAAGTTCATAACTCCTAATGTCAATTTTTGACGGAAGCATTTTTCCATTCCGCTTGTTGCAACGTTGCAACATAACTTCTTGACATCACGTTCGTGAATTCATGTTGAACGGCATAACATTCTATCACAATCCCTGGGATTCGGTACCGATTTTGATCGGAAAGGAACTTTAGTCAAGTCACTCTAAAAGACCCTTCAGATTGGCGGGAGATGGTAGCTTCGTAATAAATTTGTAGGATTGTGTGATGTAACCAATTGTTTGGAGGATGATGTTGTAATAGGATAAATGAGGGGTAATTATGTTGGATTGAGTAGTATTACTTGTCCAACACTAGTTGGTATTCTCATTGATAATTTTATTTTTCCTTTTAATTTGATTGACAGAAGAAGAGAGAGAGAGAGAGCTGCTGGGAAATTGCGAAAGAAACTTTTCTTTTCCGAGACATTGAACCATTGAAAGATAGAGGCTCGAGAGAGTTTAGATTTCATGATACTTTTGGAATGTGATATCGATAAGAAAGACATTGCAAGCTTGACTGGTGATAGATCTGCAAACCTAGATATTCATACTTATGAATGACCGACCTATTGATAAAATTAAACCACCCATCCCATATCACCCCGCCCATTTAACCTCCAAGGGTCCAATATACATACATAAAGGGTCTGTTCACCTAGCACTCACGTACACCATCTGTAAAGCTTATGGCGACTCCAAACTTAACATCCATACATTCATCAAATCTCCTCCGAGATACGATACTTCCGCAGCGTAATGTCACACATGGGAAACGTTAGAAGAATTGATGGAAATGTGACAGAAATGCATACGACTGTTGACCGCTGAGTTTGAGAACCGTATGTAGATTGGTTGAGCAGAATGGATCTCATTCTCACACCGTGGAGATTGTGTGAAAATGCTTTAAAAGAGTGAACGGAACGATACTGCATGAAACAAACATACCTTGTTGTTGGTATCCAGTACGTACATGTTTGATTGATAAGTAAGATCGGTCACTTTAACCTTAGACATCGTATCTGTGTGATATTTGAGTACCAGTATTGTACTCGGTTCAACTGGGGCCATGGATACTCTCAGGTCGGTTGAGATTAATGGATGTTAGAACTTCGTATTGATTAGATCCAGTAGAACTTAGATGTATTGGCTCAGTCAGACTGGTCAGACTCATCATACGATATCTGAGGTGATTTCTGTCAGGCAAGGTGTATTAGTCATGTCTTATTCATCAGGCATGTGACCCCATCTCATCGACGCATCGACACATCGACGCATCGACGCCATGGAGGTGGTCCTCCTCCTTATCGTCGATGATTGAAAAAATCATATGAAACATCCGTTCCGCTCACTACATGATTGTTAATTATTTTTTTTTCTCCTCGAGCGGGTCCTTCCTTTCAATCGACTTTGACTCAGATCATCGTCATAGGGGATCTCGATTTCTCCAAACAAGCTTCTAGAAAAATCTTTCCACTATATAAAATAATTCATCCCCTCGAATTTTTCCACCCAGAACCCACACCGAATCTCCTTCAGAGTTCCAACTATGCCACGTTATCAAGCAGAGTTAGAAACATGGTACTTGGGTCCTCTGAAAGATGTTCTTTTGATCAGAAAATCAATGGTAGATCTTGTTGTAAAGCCAATATTGACTGAATTGACCCCACTGAATCTCGATGACTTTTGGTGCATCATACCCTTATTTTCAAGCTGCATCGACGATGAGGTTTGGATTAGGTTTAACTCGTGCTCTGCCCTGTCAGCTTCATCATCATCTAGAACGCACTCTGACTAGGATGCGAACTTTAAACATCGGCTATACCATGTCTCGACTAGGGGGGCTCCAGGGCCAATTCTCCACAGCTTTCCACAAGATCACGTTTAGAGGATTTACAGGATGCAGAGCGACCGGGGGGAGGGCTGCTCCACTCAATGATCCGCTTTCTATCCGCTTTCAAAAACCAAAGGGAATTTGTGAGGGAATCTAGCGAATCTAGGGAAGTTAGGGATATCTCTCTAGGATTCCCGGGTTTCCAGGATTCTAGCTATAAGTAGTGCCCCAGTTGCCATTTCTTTCCTTTCTTGCCTTTCCCACCCTGGTCGCAGAGGACCCCGACTAGGAACATGAGCACACCCTGGCATCCTGATTCAAAACGAAACCCCTCATATGCATGCTCATTCCTCATATGTACTCTGTATGTATGCGAGTGTGTTAAGCTTCTCCATATCCACGATGATACACCCGTTTTCTCGATCGACTTTTGCCTGTGTGACGTCAGGGGAATTAGAGAATCCCATGTTTGAATAAGCTGGGTCGCAGGCGTGGTGGTCAGGTACGAGTGCCTCCATCTTGGGTTTGACCTTGGGGTGGAGAGGACATGGTATAATGAGAGACATTATTGTGACTCTGCTGTCTCGACTCTTTTTCCACTTGACTCTTGACTCTCGAGTCCTCTGGATAACTTCATTCCTTACATAATATTTTAACTTCGATACTTTCATCTCCATGCGACGTGCCCAATATCTATGGAAATTACTCTGATCTTGATTCATCTTGATTCAAATCATTCTCGTCACATAGCCCCCAAGATCTTCGGCACTTAGTGATCTATGATTTACCGTTCTTGGGTGGCGCCTGGAGAATAGCAATAGCAATAGCAATAGCCAAGTGTGAAGTATACAATTTCAAGACTACCTACTCGAGGGAGCAGAAACTAACAAACAGACACACCCACAAACCATACAACAACACACACACACATATACACAGACTCACTCACACACTCACACGCTCACACACAGACAATCTCATCACACTCACATACACATGCACACACACACACACTTCTTTCATTAAAAATAAAAACCATAAAGGGTCCCGCTGCCCAGAAATCTCATCCCTAAGCTAAAGCTAACGAGTGCGTGCGCGTTTCGGCATCATCGGGCTTAGTTTATCTATCGACGCCGCAGATACCATACCATGTTCAAAGTCCAAGCTTCTTGTTCCTGGCTGATGGAGCAACGGGTCCTCCACCTGCGGATGATCGAATAGGCAGTCATCCGCTCGTGAATAAACGTGGTGCTCCTATCCCGGATCGAGTAATATTTCCTACTTGGGCTCTTCCTCATGTGAGTGGGTTGTCACACTGTGAGTTAACCCAGTCAGTATCTATCCGCTCGGGGGGTTTCTACCGGGATTTGGGGTTTCTGTTCTGAGAGGTGTGGTGTGTACGCGGTACATAGGCATAGGTAGCGGTTGTGCTGTTATAGGCATTGGATTAGTGGTTGGAAAGCTTATTAATGCTGAAGGGGCAACCACTCGAATTCCAATGTCAACGAAATTTCTCGACATTCATTTGGAAGAGAGATCACATCGCACGGAGGATTCTCTCCGCCATTCACATCTACATCCTAGAAAATTGCCTCCAAAAATAGAGGAGAGAACTTCACATGCCGATGGTAGGGTAGAGTCTGTGATGTTGTGTGACCATAGGTGAGCGTGGAACGCATATATGCTGGGCGAGAGAGAGTTTCCTTCCAAAATTAAAGAAAATCAAAAAAAAAGTTGGCAAAAAAGTGGTGGTACGACGTACGAGTTGCAGAAAGAATCCAAATCTGCGATTCTTGGGCGTGGGGTAGAGGCGGAGATGACTCCGTCGCTCCTATCTACCTATCGGAGTTTTTTTTACCTGAAGGCGGGTGAGAAACATCAACACCAACGTCAAGATTCGCAAGATGCACGTAGGGAGGTAGCAAGACAAAGTCACGATGTTTTTTTTTTTTTGTTTTTTTTTTTGCGACGACGAGGTGATATCGATTCTTAGAAAATGATCCTGATATGGGGTTTTCATAGATGTAAACGACGTTAATTGTTTATTCAATCCATACTTCACATGATGCCTAGATCTCTAAGAACCAAACCTCCCCAAAAGAGGAGTCGAGGCTGCTGATAAATCCAACCCGATATCAACTATATCACACTCAAATATTAAGCAATGAAAGCAGAACATAGCATAGCATAGCATCGCATGGCATCTGCATCCTCGGAGTCACGAGAGGCAAAAAGAAGAAGGAAATACTGTGTAACAAAAGCATTGCACAAACCGATATTTTCCAACCTCACAGTTTCATCCAGCCTGTGCAGTACAGGTCGCACTGAATACGATGCGACGAAGGAGATATCTCCGCTCGCTGGCGACCGCCCACGGTAAAGAGGGTGAGTTCTGTATGCATATGTAGGTAAACGGATGCAGATTGCCGTCTTTTTTCCCTCTAAAGGAAATGGGCTAAGAGCGTGAATAGTACGCTCGCACGGAGGAATTTGGATAAGGGGTAAGTGAAGAAAGGGAAGGGACGGGAAAAGAGATGAGAAGATAATCTTGACTGATGGATAGATGGGTAGATAGATGGGTAGATAGATGGGTAGATAGATGGATAGATAGCCGTAGGTCGTACATACAGATCGAATGTAGGCGAATGAAGCAGTAGGGTTGTACGAAAACGAGACAGACACCAGTGAAAAAAAATATGATATCTGATAGACAATCGGGAACAGGAGTGAGGACGTACCGTACCATTTGTCCCCGGTTCCAGGAAGCCAGGGAGGAAGAGAGAACTCTTTCTGAGATATTGGTGCGAGAGAGAGAGGACGCATGTCGAATCAAATGCAAGCAAAGACCACGGATCAGCAAGACGACGGAAGAGGAGTGGGGCGTCGAAGGCGCAGAAGGCGCAGAAGATATCGTAGAAGCAGGTGAAAAGGAAGAAAGGAAGGAACATACATGAGAGCGAGCGAGAAAAGAAATTTTCACCGACCGACTTACTTAGGTACCTACCTACCTACCGTGTCTCCCTAGGGGTGGATGGTGTACCGGTAGGTTGGCGACGTAGATCTAGGGGTCTGGCTGAGAGAAATACGGAGATCGACCTTGTCAGCGTGTGGGATCTTTGCGAAATGCTCTGCGAGGGGTGTAGTGGGAAAGTTTAGATATCGCATCCCCAGTCCGCCAATTACCTATGGACGAGCGAAGCATTTGAGATGGGAAAGTTTCTCGCCGCGCGCGCGGGGGTTCGAACTAGGTAGTTCTGGGTGGTGTGATTGGGTTGCTTGCTTGGTGGATAGATAATACGAATACGTTGGCTTGCTTAATGGACTTTTTGATTTTTATTATTCTTCTTATTCTTCTGATTATCATTCGCTTTCCGATAGTCTGGTCTGGTTTGGGAAGAAGTTGGCGGTGCTAGAGATCTGTTCTGGTCGATGAATGGATGGAGGGATGGATGGGTGGGGAGGCAATTAGTTCATTAGTCAACTAGTCGGTTCTCCGAGGCCAAAATATCTTATTTTTATCCCTCGGTTTGCCATCATCCATGGGATTATGTATCTATGACGGGGACAGTACGCTGAAACACGATGACTTCATTCTTTATGGCTTATTTCTTAATCCTTTCTGACGCTCGTGAAGAGCGTCCATTGCGCGTCGTGATGAAAGTATCGCGACATATACGTGTGTGTATGCGTGCCTAGGTATTCGAAGTAAGGTATTATCAAAACGCCGTGAGAAGACCCAAACATCAAATGTATATATCGACAGATCTTCAGATACGATGAATCTAAGCATTATGCTTTCGCGGATGGGGAAGAAGAAAACATGATGCTGTGCACCATGTGCTTTGTGTGACGCAGACGCAATGTTTGAGGAACAAAGTGGAGTGGGACATTGCCCTTCTATCTCGGGGAGAAGATGTGATGTGATGTGGTGGATATTTCGGCATTGTAATTGGGATACGACCCCGGTTTTTTGCTGTTTTTTTGCTGAACGGGGAGGACTGTATGGACTAGAGACTAGATGCATATTGCTAAGGAAGATTTTTATTATCATTGTGACTATGATTGTGGCTACTGTGTTCAAAAGTTAAGTTTTCCTACTATTGACTTGGGAGATCTTAGATGAGAGTTTAAATGTGTTGTGATGAGAGAGCGCACGAGACCAATGAATTATAGTGTACCTAAGTAGTGAGGGAATGAGTGGTATATTGTGTGTGTTGTGAACCAAAAAGATTAAAAAAAGTGCTTGGGATTTAAATTTTCGTTTCGGTGGGTGGTGCGTTTAGCTGTTTGGGGATTGGGTGGGTGGATGGATGGGTGATGAAAAGTTGGAACTGGGAAGAGAGGAGAAGAGAAGAGAAGGGCAGAGGTTTTAGGTTGAGGATCGAGTTGCAAAGGTGTAAGGAAAGCAGTGGTTACGATGTGTCAAACGCATCTAGTTCGATTAGCATGATTTGCAACGATGACTAGATGGATGGCAAAGTAGCTCAGTAGCTCCGTAGCTCGGATTAAAATATCGTCGGTCGGGATTTAGACGGCTTGATTGCCATATACTTCTTCCGTCCAGCCAGTCTGCCAGTCTGTGCCTGCCCGGGTGCTCAAAGGCTGATTGAGTGACTGAGTGACTGAGTGCCTGGGTAAATGGATCGTGATGTGTAGCATGGGAAAATGAAAAGCATGCAGCTTCCTTCTGGTGCATCCAACGCCATATACTCGTACAGGAGAACATGCACCATGGTGCGTTTGGATGGCTTCGTTTGACGGCTCAGGTTGAAAGTCGATACTGTATCTTACATCCCCCATCCCCCATCCACAATAGGGTTTCCGATGCATCGCAGTGGCTATCGGGCTTAGATCCAACTCATCGAACTTACCTGCCTATCTCATGTGTGATTAGACCCAAAGCAGCCGGGTTGGCATTCTTCACCCGCCGGCTTGGGGAAAGATTGGCATATATGTACCGTATACTCTTCTTTTGCCAGTACCCCGGTCGCCAGATAATATACGGCACACACGATACTGGACTTGGGACAGTGTGCACGACACTTGGACTTGGATATGGTGAGGATTATGGAGGACCCAGGGATCGATTGGGTATCGAGCCGGTATTCAGCAAACTCCCGTCGTATATCACATACCGCACTATGCCAGAACACACAAGATCACAATATCATACAATATCATACAATACCACATACGCAGACGCACACTTACCCAAAACTCAATCCCTCCCTTTCCCCTTGTATGCTTTGGGGATATTCACCAGATTCCCACTTGCCCATTTGCCCGCCCCACCAATATTTCCAACATTTTTCTGATTTTTGGTCTTTGAACCCTTCCCCTTCCTTGAACCCTTTTTGATTTGACCCTTCATTACACACTCGCAGTCTTCATCCCTAGTCATCCCTAGTGGTCTTTTAATCCCAGTTTCCACTCCCACCTACCCACATTAAAATTTAAAATAAAATCAAAAGCAACTAAAGCCAAAAAAAATAAAAAAGAATTTATATTTTACTGCTCAGGCACCTTTGACTCTAAGGAAAGGGACCCATGTGTAATACGTCCTAAAGCCAAATCCCATATCTTTCTTAAGAATCCCATCTTATCAATGACCCAACCATCATCCCCCTCCTTCACCTCTTTATATTCCGAAAATATATATCTGCGAAATTCACGTATCTCTTTCGTGTCCCAACGAACATTCACACCACAGAACTAGAAGTCGTCGAAAGATCTCTTCACCTCTTTCCGTGCGATCCAGAGAGATATACTTTTGATCAACACCTATCCTACCCATCTACCGCCAGAAGATTATTTCGACTTTTCATCACCTCCTGTCGGTCGTACTTGTCGACGCTCCCGTTCCATTGTCGCTGATAGTCGCTACCTCGCTACGCTACTTCACCCTCTATCTATCTATCTATCTATCTATCCACCCCTTCATAAGACTTCTTCTCCTCACACTATTGGAGAGTTCTTCAATCAACATCTTTCGAAACAGATATAATTCCTCGATCCTATATCTCTACTCGTCAATCAATCAACCCATCAATCCATCAATCATATTACATGCTTGTAATTGAGAACACCCATCATCGATATCCTCTTACCTCCCACTTTCACATGTGCTCGGGATTGTCTACTTCCAGTTCGAATATCAGCGTTCAATAAAAGTAGCTTCAATCTTTGATCTTCTCTAATAAATAGTAGAATTTCTGTAATTCGTCTCATAACTAACACGAATTCCCAATCCAATCCACACTCAACCACATCAATCACCATGTCTCTGTCAAGAAGACCTAGTATGAAGGGCAGAGATTCCTCGGGTCGCGAAGTTTCCCTATTAAATTCCTCCACGACGGAGATGTCTCCCTCTCCTGTATCACAACCACTGTCACAATTACCACAATTGCCATTCAGACAACCTTCGTACGATTCGTATGGATCGCAAAGATTCTCCCAAAAATCTTACCCACCAAGCTCTCCACACATGGTCCGAACGAATTCCAATGCATCAATTGCCAGTCTTACATCGGTACCCAGTTTATTACGTTCCGATTCTTACGATTCATATGAAGCCCGATCACCAATTACACCCACCTTTACACCACACGCTCATGGGAGAAATCATTCTTTCACCGAGCAATATGGAAAGGAAAATCCATTTTACGAGCGTAATTCCATGGACGAATACCGTCCTTACTCTACACATTCCACTCAAAAATCCTATCAATCAACAAACGCACCACAATATCCCGAAGAACAATATTATCACGAAGATTCTTACCCAGGAGTTGCCGAACGTGGACCTGGAAAACGTTACTCGTGTCGATACAAGGAACTCCACAACTGCAACAAAACCTTCACCACCTCCGGTCATGCATCTCGGCATGCTAAGATTCATACCGCCGAAAAAATGGTGTGCTGCACATATACTGGATGTATGAAGAAATTTACCCGAGCGGACAACATGAAGCAACATCTTGATACTCATTACAAGGACAAGCCTAGATCTGCATCGAGTAGCGCATCGTCGAGCGGTAGAATGAATGGCAAGTCAACACTCACCATGCCTGCCAGAGTACAAAAGAAAGCTTCGCCTTCAATCAACAACTTGCAATCTCCAAGACCTAAGATGCTATCTCGAATCTTGACATCCGATATCCCTCCATTCGATTTGAAGGATCAGCAACAATTCCAACCCCAACAAGACTTTTACCCTTCAATGGGCTCGGGTCCTTCGCCCACCCAAACAGATTTCCAAAGTCTACCTACCAGACCCAAGAGTCCCAGTAGTCTGGATATATTGGCTCAAGCGGCATCGGGAAACATGTATTAATTGGTAATCCTTGATACCTTTTCAGTTATGAAATGTTCAGAACAAACCAAAGTTGTACAGAACCATAACTTTGCGTTTGGATCACCGATTTTCTCCCCCGCACCAATATATCCTTTCCGCATATGCAGGTTATATTACGTTTTTGGAATACTGCATGGCACGCTTCTCCACATCTCATCGTATCTCGATTCTTTTGGCAGTTCTTCACTTCAAAGTTATTGTCATTGGATGAAAGGGAAGAAAGCGGCAAATATACATTGAATGCAGTTGAAACTGCATTTGGTTTTCGGTTTAGCGTTTTTTCCCCGTCGGTTAATTTGTATGCCGTGGGTGGTACCATTTTTTTTTCGGATGGTCTCGGGCTACATACCTCTCCGATTCTTGCAATAATCATCGGGTAATTCGGGGTGGGTGATGGATGAAATGGTGATGCAAAAGTTACTTGACTTTTTCCCTTCAAGTATATAACTTTTTTCTTTAGAGGCTGTGTGTGGGAGGGATTTCTTTTACAAAGGTTCTTTTTTTTTCTCTCAGTATATACCATGATGATACGGGGTCACAATGTTTTTTTTTGTTTTTTTTTGGGGGGGTTTACATGGCTTGGAGGGATGGAGATGAATACTCTAATTTGGTGGATTGATTTGGATCGATCCATCTTGGATGATGAGTTGACGGAATGGAAGTAATTATGTGAATTGTTTGATGTGGGCGGGAAGGAGAATCAAGAGAGAAATTTTTATACCAAGGCTGGATGATCTGGATTGGGAATGGGAAAGGGAAATTTTATGGAATGGATTGGCCTGGGGATTAGGGAAAAATATGATATAAAGGTGTTGAGGTCTTTTTTTTGATTCAGTTTTCATTTGTTTCTTGGGGTGTTTTTGTTTAAAGAGGGACTTTTTGTACCCTGCTCGCTCGTGGCAAATGGCAATGATACCAGGTTAAACAAGTTGTGTATGTATATGAACATGAGCATGAGCATCAGCTTGTCTGTTTGGGATGGGGAGGGGAGATTGAATGGAGTGGAGTGGAGTGGAATGAACACTTGTGTGAGGGAAGGGGGGGAAGTTGTGTTGATACCGGTTATCGGTGTCATCGATTATGAAATACAAAAATAAATATCAATATGAATATGAATATAAAAAAAGAAATGGGTTTTGGTGCTTTGTGACGTTTTGTGATTGGATTGTGTGAGGTTTGGATTTGAAGTGTGTGAGGGCGAGAGTGACTGAGTGAAGTGGGTGTATTGCAAGTGATTTGACTAACTATCTAATTAACTATAAATTTCGAAGTATGGAAGAGAGGGGAGGAGAAAGTAGAGGAATTAGATTGAGATTGAAATTGACGTTATATAAAAGGTGAAGGTTTATTTATTTGTAGGCGGATACGTAACTACATGAGAGGTTTTGGAGTGGTGGAACGGTGCATGGGAGAGGCAGTAATAAGGAGAAAGCACATCACGACTATATTCATTACATTGTCGTGGGAGATTTCTTCTCGCATACTCACTCGTCATTTGCGACCGAGTATTCTATCGTGGGACTAATAACTGTTGGCCTCTTGATTTTTGGGGGGGGTGTTGAAAGCTGAGGGTTGGATGAGATTATGTGTTTGCTATTGCATATAAACACGATGATTAGATACTGATATGTTCAGGGAGAGAGCATCGGGTATGATGTATCGGCTTATTATATCGATGTGTAGTAGAAATTCATGCTCCTATTTACGTTACGGTCTTGGGTTCTATCTAGGTATCCTGCGGTTTGGTGGCTCTTCGCCTATTCGAACTTGCAAATTCTTAGATTACCTAAGGAAAGGCGAAAGATAGATTGTGTCAGGGTTGGGAGATTGGAGTTTCTTGATGAATGGGAAGTCGGGACTGGAGGGGTTGAGATTGGAAAGAGACTCAATTTTATATCACGTTGTGGGAAATGAAATGATGGGATGGGAGAAGATATTACTCCAATATGATGGACGGTGGAGAGATTACGTTCGAACGTATACAAATCCTATACCTTTTTTTTTTTTTTTTTTTTTTTTTTGAGACTACCTACTTCGGTAGTAGTCTCGCCGTGGTCTTTCGAGTCCACAAACCTTCGAAAGAGAAGCTCTTAACTGAGTTCTTTTTTCCGAGATTCTCTTTGTTGAGTTTCTCACCCTTATAGTTGTCTGTATAGCTATAAAATTTTACACCTCCCCTCCCCTCACCCACTTCTGAGATGGTTCCCCTAAAGAACAATCAGGCCCCTAAGAAGGGTAGCAAGGAAGGAAAGCCTTGAGCTCCCAGACCTAATGGAGGCTCTGCCCCATCTGGATCCAGTGTTGGATCAAAACATGATCCTAAAGTGCCAGGATCTAGTAAGAGAAAGGTCGATGGCAGTCACAATCAGGCCAGCAAGAAGAAAAAGAGTGATGCAGCTCGCATGAACAGAGCATTCCTTGAGCTTTCTCTCTGCAAGGATGATGTAATTAGGCCAGTAAATGGGAGAGATAAACCATCTGGGTCTGAAATAAGAGCAAAGAATAGGTCGAAAGGTGCCATGGTGGTATTAAAACCTGTCAAAGATTCATTTGATGGTACAGATGAAATCAAGATGTTGGATTACCTAGCTTCATCTCTTGAATTGGCATCGCAAGTTCGTAGTTTAAGATTAGAAGTTGATGGGTATGTGGTTGTTCTTAACATGCAAAGTTTTTCTTCTAAAGAATGTTGTTGTTCATCCTATTGAAGATCGCATCTTCAAGCTATGCAACCTTGGGGAAAGATATGCCGCCTTGAATGTGGATGCAATTCTGTCCATGTTTGCCAATAACTTGGACACACCTGAACTTGCTGTGAAGCAGGCAGAAGAATTGCTCACATTTGCAGGAGACCCACAAGCAAAAGGTGACGATGCAGCCAAGCAAAAAGGAGGTTTCCGTGCTCTTAACTTCACAGTGAAGGTCCGCATTTCGCCACCAAAAATAAATCCTGACGCCAGATCTTTTAACGATCCTCGTGCTTTGGAGTTTCAAAGAATGTTGAGAAAAGGTCAATTTAACTTCACCTTGATACGCAGATTCGGAAACTTTCTCGAAGAGATAGTTGCATACTGGACACACAGAGTTGCAGTATGTGCGCAGGAAGTATTAGGGGCTATCTAGAATGACCATGTAAAGGAGACTTTAGGCCGCCGATTCAATGATTGGTACACGAGTCCAACAAAATGTCTTCCCCATGAACCTTGGATGGCTGAGGCTTCAGCTGAAAAGGACGAGATTCAAAGGTATGTTACACACGACGCAAGAAACAATTTTGGATCAATGGAAGAGCGGGAAATCGTACTCAGCGCTGCCGTTATCCATGATATCGTAGCCTCAGTCAAATTTAACGAACAATACTACAATTGGGAGCGAACCTATGAAGCGATTGTAAGGTACGTGAAGAGGGACCATGTTCAACTTGAATTTGATATCCGTGGCGGATTGACCTTCCCTTCAATCAGTAGGGGGACCCGATTTCTCGTTGGATGTGGGCGATTCACAATAGCCGAAGAACCTAATGCCGAGCTAGAGAATGACGAAGACAAGATTGAGAATGGTATAGTCCCAGAGGAAGAAGAGAACGAAGCCACTACAGGTGCCACTAACATCACTAGTAGCCAAGAAAATCTTGATACTAAAGTGATAGATAAGAACGAAGGCGAGCAAGCCATCTATGATTCCAACGAAGATGAGGTATCCGCCCAAGAGGTTGTCATTGTCGGTTTGAATAACATAGAATGGACCGCTCAAGTTCTCGTAGCCAAGGAAAACAGGCAATTCGTCATTTCTTTTAATATGCCTAAAGGTAAGAAACGGAAATTTCATGTAGGAAGAAAAGTCAATATTCAACTGAAGGTCTTGAGCAATCACCTTAATACAATCCGTCAACTTAAAGCAATTGGTATGGTTGCGGAAGATAAAGCTAAAGACGATGCCTACGGAAGAATTCTCTAGAGAGTTATACTCGGTGAAGGTATGGCCGATGTTAGAGATGATATCGAGGATCACCTTCTAGCTCTGAAAGCAATCACATACAACCAACTACCACTTCTCAACCAAAAGGTATACGACCAGTGGCTTGAAAATTGTGCCCTTAAACTTATGCAGCGAGAGGCATACGATGCAGTTATCGAGGATGTTCTACCAGCTACAATTATTCAAGGCCAATCCAGAACTGCTAGAAGCTTGACTGTGCTGTTACATGTGTTGGAATAGCACAACTTGGCTATAAAAGTCTATATGCCGCACCTACTAATGCAGCTACAGCAACCGCATTGTTATCGATATTCAAGGCAACTCAGAAACTATTTGAGGCTGTTGATAATGAAACAACTGGAGTAAATCCAGCGCCCGGGATTGTGGCCGAGGTCAAGGAATCAAAAGAGAAATTTCGCATTATCCACCTTTCAGCCAACGCTTCCACAGAAGATGACTTTATGAAGAGAGACGACGAGATGAAGGATGGCGAAGAAGATGATCCCCTCGAAGCATACAGAATCTCGAACCACGTCATAAAATCTTTTCATCGCAAAGCAAACGATTCTGAGTTGAGCAACACTATTCGCAACAAGGGACGCAACTGGCTTGCGATGCTTCGGGAAGGAAAATCCGTGCCAGCAGAAAGATTCGTCAAAGAAGGAATCGACGAAATAGAAAATGTTGTTAGGGACGCTCGTACCGAAATCATCGTTTCGACTTGCAACAATTCCGCGGCGCTTCGCGAAATGGGGTTCAAACCTCAAGTCGTTATGATCGACGGTGTATCTTCTGCTAGAGAACCCGATTGCATTATCCCGCTTACCTTTGATCAAGCTCATATTATTTTGTATGGAGACTCGAGGCAGAAGTTGGTGGTGCCGGCTGTTAGATCTTTTTGGAAATAATGAGTTTAGTGTTCAATTATCGAGGAGTCTTTTCGAGAGATTGGTCGGGCAGGGAAATATCAAGGTGGTCCGACTTGAGTAATCTTTTTCAATAAACCATGTTCAGCGATTATGATTCACATCAACAGACGTTCGAATATTGAGAGATGTGGGCTATTGCAGGTAAAATACGTTGAAATTCAGATTGAGAATAAATTCCAATGGTTAAATACTCGGTAGGGGTCTTCGATCTTTGATAATTCGAAAATCCGAAGAACGGCAGGTAGCGGACTTCTAAAAGGGGTACTGATACAGATCGAGGACAGAAATGGATATGGAGGAAGCGAGGAAGGGAAATAGAAATCCCCTCCCTCCCCCCCCCCGCGCCCCACTCCTCGGATCTCTGGTTGTTTGAGAAGGGGATGCCAGCTTTTGATTAAATCAAATTAGTTTCCTGGATAGGGGAGGGGAGCTTGAGACTGGTAGGGTGGATGCATAGAGCTTTCTTCGTGTCTGTGGGTAATAGTTCCTCGTTTCGGTGGCGGGGTGTTGTTCGGGAAGGGGGGGTTCTTACGCGTGTGTTGTATTCGTTGAAGAGATAGAAATGGTATTGTGGAATTGAAGTTGAAGTTGAAATTGAAATTGATATGAAGTGTGTGTATATTACGAGACGGGATATTCAAACGAGAAAATGATGGATCGAGAGAAAAGATATTAGAATTCTTATTTTCAATGTCCGCATTATGGAATCACATACAGTGTTAAGCACACGTTCATCATCCTCATCACATCCCCATCTCACCATTTCCGTACCGCCCCCCCCCCCCCAAAGAAATCCCATTCCTCCCACCCTCAATTAACAAAAAATCCATCCTCCTTCCCCCCCTCCTTCACATCCCCCCCAACATCCTTCCCAAACACCGTCCCCTCAAACCTCGGCACATCAAAAGTGCCCTCTGGATCCCTCCCCTCCCTCAAAATGTATTTCCCCACCCTACTCTGACTCCCTCTAACCTCCCCCAACCACCCCGTCATCTCCAACGCCACCTTTTTATTCCCCCTCGCCCCTCCCCTAATCGCCGCTTCCATAACATGATACCTACTAACCCCATTCCTCAACATCATATCAAACGGCGTGGTCGTCGATCCCTCCTCCTTATAACACGCGATACTCATTCTCTCCAAATGAGGTCTTCCAAACAGCAACCCCTTAATCTCATTACTATACCCATGATAATTAAAATGAATCGGCTTATCAGGCGTGAACAAACTATCAAATTCCTCCTGTGTCAAGCTATGCGGATGCAGAGTTTCGGCTTCCAAAATCATCAAATCGGTTACGTTGACCACTCTGATTCTCAATTCTGGACACTTTTTGCGGAGCAAGGCAGCGGCGACCACGACTTCAAACATGAGTTCAGAACCGATTCCTACGAGGACGACATCGGGGTCAAGTCCATCGTCTGTGCTGCAGAATTTCCAAATCGAAGCACCGGCTTGGCAATGCTTGTTTGCTTCTTCGGGACTGAGGAAGACGGGCTGAGGTTGTTTGGATCCAACCATTAGGTTTATGTAGTTGGTTGATTGGAGACAGTGAGAGATTGTCGAGAGGAAAGTATTTGCATCGGGTGGGAGATAAACTCTTGCGGCTGTTGGTTTGAGATTCAACACTGCACCGATGAATGAAGGATTTTGATGAGAAAATCCATTATGTTCTTGACGAGTCCATGTACTGGTTTCGATATAATTGAGAGATGAGAGATCTGCTCTGAAACGGGTTTCTCGAGCCATTTTGTTGAATTTACTATATTGAACCATCATGGTGTGAATTATACCGAGGAAGGATTCATAAGATGGGAAGATTCCAGTACGTCCGGTGAGAGTGTATCCTAGAAATAGTGAGTAAGGATGCACAAGACAAGATGAGAGAAATATCTCATACCTTGAAGGAAACCTTGACATGTGTGTTCACTAAGAATTTCAATAACCCTTCCACCTTGAGCATGTGAAAATTCATCCCATTGGAAATCACGCCCTGTATTCTTGAATACTGCGTCAAGTTTATTACTGACAAGTTCATCTGGGGAGAAGAGACGAAGGGATTTTGGGTTATCAACCAAAGTTTGATCAATCAGATCGCCAATAGCTTTCATACAAGAAACTTCTGTTCCTTTCTCAACACCATAATTTTTCCAATCTGGCACTTTTAATACTTCATGGTTTTTGTATGTTTCTGGTCTCTGACCAAGTTTTTTGTGTTCGGGTGGGATGATTGCCTTGACAGAATCCACAACATCACCGGATTCTGTAAACAATTTAGCTGGGCCATATGATAAAAGCCATTTTTGGAGGTCAGCGAGTTGATCTTTGTTGGATTTTACGGCCATCAGAGGAACTTGATGGGCATGGAATGATCCTTCAACATATTCTCCATCAACAATCTTAGGACCACTCCATCCTTTTGGAGTTCTCATGATGATTACTGGCCACTATTTGGTGTTAGTACATGATCCTCATCTATGAATTGGGGGAAACTACTCTTGGTTTCATAATTGGCTTTCCAGATCTGGCGGCCTTTTGAATCTTACGGATTTCATCAAGAGCCCATTGCATACTTGTAGCCATATCACGGTCCTGATATACTGTTAGCATAATTTCCTCAACACGACTTCACAGCATAATTCTCCCAACTTCCGAGCAATTGACTTACGATATCTTCCAAATCCTCAACAAATCGGCATTGATATCCATATCCAGTAAATAAAGATGCCATTTCCTTGTCATCCATACAACCATAAATAGTTCTTTCGGAAATCTTGAAACCATTTACATGAACAATTGGAATAACCGCACCTGATTCCGCAGGATCAATATATTTGGCCGCATGCCATGCAGTAGCTGTTGGACCCGATTCTGCTTCACCATCACCAACTACACAAGCAACCACCAAATCTGGATTATCCATCACAGCCCCAAAAGCTACCGAAAGAGCATATCCAAGTTCTCCACCTTCATGGATGGAACCTGGAACTTCGGCACTGATGTGAGAAGGAAATCCAGATGGTGTACTGAAACCAGTAATGAGGTTATGAAGACCTTGCTTATTGTTGGAATATTTGGGATAGAATTTGGCCAAAGTCCCTTCTAGCCAAAGAGAAGAAAGAATTGCCGGAGCTCCATGACCAGGTCCAACAACATATATCATATCAAGATCATTCTTCTTCGTGAGATAATTCAAATGAGCATAAACCAAAGTAAGACCAGGACATGTTCCCCAGTGACCTAAAAGTCTTGGTTTTATATCATCAAATGTGAGATCTCTTTCCAAATAGGCATTATCGGAAAGGAAAATCATAGCTATGAAGATGTTAGCCGGGGTGTGGTGATCTTCATTTTGCATTACCTACCAGCAGCAATGTAATTGCTAGCTCTACGAAATTCCTCAAGTCCTCTTAAATCATCATCGGGGATTTGCAACTTTTCCAACTTGACTGCTAGATCATTGACCGTTGCAGAACCAGGTATATTAGAATTCAACGCTTGAGGATTTGGTCTATCTATGATTTCTCCAGGCATGTTTGAGTTTGCTGTGAGTTGGTCTTGAGGGGTGGTGTGAGGTTATTGTGGTTGTAATTGTAGTTGTGTTTGTGTTCGTGGTCGTGGTATTTTGATTTCGTTATTTGCGTCAATATATGCCGTTTGTTTACCTTGACACCAAGCAGACAATCCCGATATTTTCGACAGCAAATAGATAGAGGAATGACGAGTGGGGTATTGAGATGAAGAAGAAGAGATAATTGATTATTTCGAATATAGAATATACTTGAGTAGAATCCAGAGAAGAGAACAATTGAAAAGATAAACAAAATAACATTACCCCTCCTACTATTTCTCCACGGACAAAAACAAGCTCTCTAGCTCTCCACTTCTTCCATCTTTAACAAAGGGACAACTGCGTCACATCTATCTATCATTCATTCATTCATTCATCATCATCATCATCATCATCCATCATCATCCATCGTCATCCGTCATGCATACTGGGTACACCTATGGCAACAAACTAACGATGCCGATAAATCCGATACGATTCTTACATCTAGACTTAAATGCATCGACCATCCACCATCCACAGCCAAAGCCAAGGCCCAACTAGATGTCTATTTCCAACATTAAAACGTTCTAGAAGGCATGGACTTTGTGGAAACACCGAAATTCCTATGCTCTTGACGAGTTTTGATGTTGTTTGATGTAATTAGTTTATACTAGAAACTTGCTAGAACGTCTCGTATCGGGTAGGGAAGAAAGCTTGACGTTTGTGTTAACGTTAACGTCATACCCCTTTCGAATGGGTGGAGAACGGATAGTGTAGATCGCTCGCTACCTACGAGTACGGAGTAGGTACAGCGTTTGGAATTGGATTGAGATCCGCCTGTCTTTATAGACGGCGATATCAGTTCAATCCTCTCATCTCAACCACAGCAACAGTCACTTGGTAGAAGGAAGAAAGAATACATCTAATCCATTTCCTCTTTCCGGATGAAACGGCGAATAACCCCCAAACCCAACCCAAAGCAACCCATCAACAACAACAACAACAACAACAACACCAACAGCAGCAGCAGCATTTCATGGCACGAGGGAAGAATCCACCATCCATCCAAGCAAGAATCCAAGCTTCTGATTTCCCCTCCCCTGTAACAATACATTTACACATCCAAGCTTCTCCCCCTGTAAGTTCCCGCCATTCCGTTCCCGACAATCCGGAAAAGCTTCTCGAGAGCTCTTATGCTTTGATCCCCTGTCGCTCTGCTAACTCACCAACGAGGGAGCCAATCGATAAGTGTCAATTCTCGGCCGCGATAAGAAATCCACGCACGATATGGCGGGGAAACTCTTGGAACGTCATCTGTGCGTGTGCGGGCTGCTGCTTTGGCATGATGATACGATTATATGAGTATGGGACGAGAGATGCAACGGCTTGGATTGTGGCATGATTTTAGCTTTGCTGCGTTGATGGGCTGGCTTTAACTACCTAGGTCTCTCTCTATCTGCATCTATCTAGATATATTTTGGAATCGATATTTCCATCTGATCTGATTCACCAATATCGAAGATTGAGTGCCAGCGCCAGTGCCAGATTCAAAGAAAGACGACGATTGGAGATTTGACCCGTACATTTCTAGTAGATACCTACCTACTCACACAATTATCTAGATATTCATCTGCTATCTCAATCATCCACTGGCGGTCTTCAAACCTCAACATACAACAACAACACAATACCTACCACTCGCCATGACCAAAATCATCCTCTCCATAAACGCCGGATCCTCCTCCGTCAAAATCTCCATCTTCTCCGCCTCGCAAGGCGACTCCTCCCCCACCCTCCTCGCCTCATCTCAAATCTCGGGCCTCACCTCTCCCCCCCCAACCTTCAAATACTCACGCTCCGACACCTCCACAATCCACGACCAAGCCCTCTCCAACCAGATCTCCGACCAAAACGCCGCATTCCAATACATCCTCACGCACCTCATCAACGACGAATCCTTCCCCCAGATTTCCCAACTCTCCGACATCGCCCTGGCCAGCCACCGCGTCGTGCACGGCGGCGATTACAAAACCAGCCAACTCATCACCCGCGAAACCTACCACCATCTCGAAACGCTCACGGATTTAGCGCCTCTGCACAACGCGTCCGCACTGGCCATTATCCAGCACTGCATTACCCATTTGCCATCTACGCGCAACATCGCCGTCTTTGATTCGCAATTCCACGCTTCGATTCCAGAACATATCAGTACGTATCCGATTGATCAGGAGATTGCGAAGAAGAATGGGTTGAGAAAATATGGATTCCATGGGATTTCCTATGCGTTTATTACGAGGAGTGTAGCGGAGTTTTTGGGGAAGAAGGAAGAAGAGACGAATATTATTGCGTTGCATTTGGGGAGTGGAGCGAGCGCGTGCGTGGTGAAGAATGGGAAGAGTTGGGATACGAGCATGGGATTGACGCCGTTGGCAGGATTGCCTGGGGCGACGAGGAGTGGGAGTTTGGATCCTAGGTATGTATTTCTCTATCTATCTATCTATTATTCCTCCATATATTCCCCCCTAAAACCCCTTTTCTCATCTTCCCAACAACCAAAACCCACACCGATACCCATACCCTCCCCCCTTTGCTCACTCGCTAACCCCCTCCCCCAACTACAGTCTCGTCTTCCACTACGCCACCAACGTCGGAAAACTCTCTCCCAACTCCACCTCCTCCCTACACATCTCGCGCGCTGAAGAAATCCTCAACAAAGAATCCGGCTGGAAATCCCTCACCGGCACCACCGATTTCGGCACCATTACTTCCTCCTCCTCCGATCCCGCCATGAAACTCGCTTTCGATATTTTCGTCGATCGGATCCTCTCATACATCGGACACTATTATGTTTCTCTCCATGGGAATGTCGATGCGTTAGTTTTTGCAGGGGGAATTGGCGAGAAGAGCGAGATTTTGAGACGGAGGGTGGGAGAGGAGATCAGGTGTTTGGGATTTGAGGTTGATGAGGAGAGGAATGCGAGGGAGATTGAGGGGACGGTGCAGGAAATTGGGAAGGAGGGGGCAAAGCATCGCATGTTGGTTTGTAAGACGGATGAACAGTTTGAGATGGCGAGACATTGTGTGGTTGATGAGGGACTTTTTGGGGAATGAGGTGCGATGCGATTAGAGGAGTGGAGATGAGAGGGGTGGAATGGTTGTGCGCCGCGAACATTGGAAAGTGGATTGTGAAGTGATGAAGGTATACAATATCCAACAGAGAAGAATGAATGAATGAATGAATGTATCAATCAAAGAAAGGAAAGCAAGAAATGTAGATAGCAAAACAAAATCAATTTTTTTGAGAAAGAAAAAGACTAACTAAAATACCATGCATGCTACGCTACGCTCCATGGGTATATCTACATAAAGACAGCAAGAGTACTATGATCCTCTATTTTGCATAGCGCCATAAACGTCCAGAACCCCATAATAATGATATGTTTCCAGCGCCACTAAGCCATGCACTCGCAAGAATATAAAGCAATCTGTGAATGTCATCATCGCAGTCCTCCTGTCTCCAAATCATCCATCTCTTCCTATTGTCCATCCCAGCATCATCCAATAAAAACAGGCATTCTACTTCCCTTCAAATCGGGTGGAACACCGCATCTATCATCTTTATTCCAATCATGCAACAAAAGCCAACACAACATTCTGAACATTAGTGAGACCCAGATGGTAGCTCTCTTTTCCTTTTCCTTTTCCGTTTCCTTTTCCTTTTCCGAGAGACTCAGCTCCTCTCCATCAATAACAGGTGCTGAAACTGCAGGTAGAATCTTATCGAAATATTCATTCAGCAAAGGTTCTTCCTTTTGGGCAGAAACGATGGAGTTTAAAGAGGATTTAGGCTGTGCGAGAATTTCCGTCACTTTATCCAAATGAGCAACGACGACTTGAAGAACATCCTTTTGTCTGAGACCGTGGAGGAGGTATTTTGTTTCTTCGTCTATGGCATTGTGGATCATTTCGCGCATTTCAATGCTGAGATTGTATTCATCGATTTCTTTTCCCGGATTAAGAGATCGGAGGATAGTCTGCCATCGTTCGATAACTTTGGTGAAGGGATGAGGTCTGGAAGGTCCATAGATATTGCTTTCCTTTTCGACAATGTCGCAAAGTTTCTTCTGAAAGATGGTCATCAGTTTGGAGACTCTCCAAGCGGGTTTTGAACCGGCTTTTTTCAACCAAGGATCTTGAGTTGGGTTGGGAATCATTTTGAAATTGCTTCCACGAATTCGAGTAACCTTCCCGAGCATGCCGATGATTTCAAAAGATACTTTGCAAACAATTAGATATCCGTTTGCAGTTGCAAGAGTAAAGGTGGAACTTACCAGAGAAGATATGCCTGTGATCTTTCCTATATCGTTCCAGTATTAGAGGTTTACAGCCAAGTGACTCCAATGTCATGTCCACATCATCTTGACTTCCAAATTTCAATTCTAAACTTTGAGATTCCGTATCCACCTTTTCTAAGTATTCCTTTTCCTCGAATATATTGGGGACCGTCCCAAAGCATAATGCCTTGACATCATTTGATGGGATGACACGATCTTGCTCAAATGTAGATTTCCCTGTAACAGTAAACACAACCATAACACCTAAACCATGAACCGACGTCGAGGTAAGAATAAAACCATTTCCTTCGGCTCTGAGATTCCATTGTATTTGGTCAAATACCTTCCAATACATTCCTAAGAATGCCATCATTTCCACCAGGTGACATATAGCAGATGTAGCATACGGTTTAGTCATACTAGCTGGGACGAAATCCCAAGACCGAGTTTTGACCTGTAAACCCACAGCTAATTCGTACTTTGGAGCGTCTATCGATTTACGTCCATCACTTGGTGGTCTTTCCGATCGAGTTTCCTCGTCCCATTTTCGTGATTCTGATTCTTCATGTTGTAGACTGGATAGTAAGGTAACCCAAGATGCCCGTTCATCATCCGCCGTGTGAATCCGTTGAATAGTTTCTCTATCTTTCTTCTCTTGATCGTCCGGTTGGCGAACTTTGGTATTCTTGTATGATTCGGGAGTGCCATCGATATAATGAATTGGTCTATTCATGATTGGACCCCTTTGATTGCTGGGCGGCGCAACAAATATGACTGGAACTTCAAAAACAACCTCGACTCGAAACTCGCGTATCCTCAACTGTCGATGAGTTCCCCCGGACCAAAGTCCCATCACTGACTCGGCACATCGTCTATAGCCCTCTGCACTAGAGAAATATTGCTGCGCCACCTGCAAACAAGTCGTCAAAAGTGCTATTACCGCAACAATCAATGCCACGAGCCCAAAAACATTTTGGTTGAGGTTGTCCAAAGTCGACATATTTCTTGGCTCTCAGCCTCGTCTTCTCCTTCTCTCAAATTTCCTTTCGATTCGCAGGCAGGTTCGTAGATATATAAAACAAAATCGCTCAAAACATCACTCAAATTGAAAAAACACGCAGAAAAGAATTAGAAAGAAAACGATGCGATCTCAAGATATATATACACAATGTCTATTAATATCGTACAACATCAACATCATCAACAGCAGCACGAAACTTACCTGAGCGCCCCCAACCTTGAGCATCACGCATGGAAATGGGTGAGGCTGAAGGATTCATGGGTTCTTAATGGTTTTGCTGCTTGCCAAGCCACTGAGCCACGAATATACCCTGTGCTGCATTTCAGCTTGAAGGGAGAGGTTCAAATCAAATCATTTTTCGAGATGTGTAAGTTTTCGATACCAGTTCAGTATCATATCATCTGATGTTCATAAAAGTATGAGAAGTATGTAGTGGACTTGAGGGATGAGACGAACCCATTGAGTGCGGAGTGCAAGCACGGATGTGAACTAATACTGTGAACTAATAATGTGAACTAACACTGTGAACTAATACTATGAACTAATACTCGAATATTTAGTCAGAATTCATCATGAACAACGAGAACATCAAGGGACCTTCCTTAGCAATCTTGTAAATATAATAAGTATGCGTCTATTTCTTATCCTTCCCTTCCCCTCCCTTCCCTTCCCTTCCCTTCCCTTCCCTTCCCTTCCCTTCCCTTCCCTTCCCTTCCCTTCCCTTCCCTTCCCTTCCCTTCCCTTCCTTTCACGTCGTCTACAAAGATGCACGATGATTAGATACAAATGCATCCATCTAAATTTACAAATATCATGAGTTCATATCATCTGCACATACATCACCATCACCATCACTTATTAGAGATTAGAATAATATTTAAGATCATGATCATTTTTTGGTCTATGAATTGTTAACTTCATAAAACTATCGTGTCAAATACATGAATGTCATTTGATGGTACATTGTTTATAATCATGATCGTGATCTTGAAAATAAATTAAAAAAAAAAACCGCAAACGTAAACAAATTGAAATTTTGTTCTGACATCCAGTTGTCATACGAATCAGATAAAGTTTGACCATAGACGCCAATCAAATTAAAAGAATTCGAAAACGTCAATCAAAGCGTGTGCATCATCCTATGCAATATGCCCACCATCCGTGATACCAACGCAAAGACTCTTAGAAAAGTCATTTGAGATCCTATGCAGTCAAAAGTAACCTTTCCTCCCCGAATATCACAATGTACATGTGAAGGAAGGCTCAAACGCCATGAGAATACAAGAATGGGAAATTCGAATTTGGTGGTGACAGATAAAAATCAAGACTAGAAGTTTAATCTTGAGATGAAGACTGATGTCGAGAAGTCATGATGATTATGAAACAACCCATTCAGAATCCTGGAGGTCTTTTTGAACATCATGAACATTATAATCACTGTCGACATAAGTGAGGTCAGATGTCCACTTTTGTCCTGGAGGACTTTTCTCAGTCTTTGGTGGAATGGTGTACTCTTTCTCATCGGTTGAACTAGTGGTTCCAGCTCCCTCTGCACCAATAATCTCCTTCTTGTCCTTCTTTGCTCTCTTTTTCTTGCTGGAGACTTGCTCCCATTCACGAGAATCTTCAATGATGGTCTTGACACGCTCATCGTCGTCACCATATCCTTGCCATTGAGTACCAGTAACCTCGCTCTCGGAAAAGTTTTCAGCTGGAACAACAACCTTGACCTTCTCATCTGTCTTGTTTTCGGCGGTGTCGAGTAAATCGTATTTGTTGACGGGAGCGTTTGATGTGTTGGCAGAGGAGGCAGTCCAAGCAGAGTTAGCAGCTTGGGAGGCCATGAATTGACTACCATCCTTAGCAGCTCTACCTTCAGCTTCTCTGGCGGTACGACGTTGCTTTTCTTCCTTGACCTTACGTTCCTTTTCCTCTTGCTCTCTCGCAACCTTGGCAGCTTCAATCTTGGCGCGGTTTTGTCTTTGCTTCTTGGTTTCGGCAGGTTGAGGAGCAGCCTTGGCCTTTTCTTTCTTGGCTGGCTTAGGGTTGGTAGGCTCAGTAACCTTCAAGACGGATGGACCAGGAGCGGCAGGTTCAAGCATATCAGCGATACCACTTGCGACAGGAGAAGCACCCTTGGTTGGGCCAACTTCAGGAGAATCAGTGAGAGATCGATCGTCATCAGCATCGCCGGCAGTCATGTTTCCAGAGTCCTTAATCTCCTTTTCTTGTGCACGAGATTGTTTAACAGACTTTTGACGACTTGTAGATGAAGAGGAGTTACCAGAGAATTGAGTACCAGCTTGAGTTTTGGCGAATTGAAGAGCGAATTTACGGTTGTTCTCCGCATCGTTGTCATCATCGGAATCATTGGCGACAGGCTTAACAGTTTCTTGTTTGGGTTCGGTTTTTTGAGGAGCGGGAGTTTTCTTCTTTTCAGCTTTGGCAGATGACTTTTTATCTTGTTCACCACTGCTCAAGGCATCCTTCTTTGACTTCTTGGACTTTGGCTCCTTGCGCTCTTCAACAACCTTTGTGGCTTGTTTGACGGCAGTTTGAGCTTTAGCCTTGACCTTGGATTTGTTGTTGACGTAGTAGTATCCTGCTGCACCGAGGACAACAGTCCAGCCGATAACGGTGGTGAGTAAACTTGTGCTACTCATGATGAATGAACCGCAGATAGTAGAATATCAAAGTGATGCCGTAATCAAGCTCTAGAGCTCTCTCGAATTGGGGGAATCGATCGACTTATTGGGACATCAGGAGATGTTCTGATGAAGAGGCTTTCTGTTTCGTGTGGGCTTGAATCAAAGTGATATTCAATTAATTGTCGAGATGACAATTTTTGGAAGAAGGAATTGAATATTTATGATGTTGGAAAGAGAAAAGAGAAGTCCTTGTAAGTAGGAGAGCAAAACAAGAAGGGAGGTTATAAACCCTATTTCGCCCGTATGAGTTTTGAGGAGAAACAGTATCGAGATGTGGCCTTTAAGATTAAGTACAGACCAAGTCGACCCTAAAAAAGTATTCGGATCAAATCCTAATCATTATTGGAGCTCCCCATGTTTTCTAGCGTGGATTCTCAAGTGTATGCAGGGGAACCTAATTGGGTAAGAGCCGTATCGGATCAATTAGATCCGAATCACCGACATGACTAATTGGTTTCTCTGGTGCTTTCGAGGTCTTGAGGTGGCTCGGGTGGTGAATTGGAATGAGCCACTGGTGAGCCACCGAGCTGTGCAAGTGGATTACATAATGGCAAAAGGTGGGGTGTCTGAATCATAAACATACTTTCGGAGGTGGTTGCTTGACTGCTAGACTGTGTGGGCTGCTAGACTACCAGAGTGATAAACCACTGAGGGATAAGAGATACATATACATTTTGGGACATCACATACATACAGGTATATATATATCTTTGAACCTATGCCAACTCCCTACAAACAATCCATCTAGTTAACAATCAGTCCAGCTAATCATCACTCAACTGGACCATCTAGATTACCAGATCACCCCCTTGTCCTTATTATTATCTTCATCATTCTTTTCTTTCTACTTCCGTTCTAACATTTCCTCCCTGCCTCTACAATCAATCATCAAGTCTCCTTAAGAGGGGAAATATCAGAGAGAGTTTAGGAAGAACAAGAATACACTACAACCCCAACCAAAATGTCTCTTAATCGTATCATTATTGATACCGATCCTGGTGAGATCTTTGATTCATTGTTACTTGAAATATCATAAAGCTAATTAGGAATTTCCCAAAGGTATCGATGACGCTCTCGCCATTCTCTTAGCTTTAGCTGCAAAGCCGGAAGAGTTAGATGTCATGATGATTTCTATAACTTATGGAAATGTTGAAGTTGATAGGTATGTTTAGAAAATCATATCGATGCTGTTAGCATTAACTTTACTGACCAAACGAAAAGTTGTTTGAAGAATTGTGTAGCTTTATTCCATGTCCTTGAACAAGAATTGAAATGGCGAAAGGAGCGTGGCCAACTTGAGGGCTTTGATGCAATGAAGAAGTCAAAGCCTATCGTGGCTGTTGGCGCTGATCACCCACTTGAGGATGAAATGCTCATGGCAGATTACTTTCGTAAGAGCTTTATCAATAAGTCCATATGAAGTATCAACTAATCCTAGCAATAGATGGCATTGATGGTCTTGGTGGTGTTCATACTAGTGTAAGAGAAACATGCCCCTTCATTTTTCGCTTTTCTTAGGACTACCACCTAACGTATTTCTTTGTAGCACCCACATCTATCTCCCGCCGATACTTGGAAGACACTTTTCCAACCTCCTCCCGAAAATGCTACCGCTGAAGAAATTGCTGAAGCCCGCCTACTCGCTTCTCCATCCCCATCGTTCACAGCTTCTCATGTGCCTGCTCATAAGGAAATGCTTCGCTTACTTCGAGAAAATCCTAAAGATACAATTACAATTGTTTGTGTTGGACCTTTGACCAACATTGCTTTGGCTGCTGCGGAAGATACTGAAACATTTTTAAGAGTCAAGGAGGTTGTAGTAATGGGTGGTGCGATCGATGTAGAGGGTAACATTACCCCTGTCGCTGAATTCAATACCTATGCAGATGCAGTCGCAACTGCCAGAGTATTTGCCCTTACAGGCCCAAACCCAATTACTACCATGCCACCGGTACCTTTGAATAAGTCGACTCTTCCACCATATCCTACGAACCTCTCCAGGCAACTTAACTTAACATTATTCCCCTTGGATATTACAACTCCACATCAGTTAATGAAATTAGACTTCCAGGAGAAGTTGAAACCCCTCATCAAAGCTGGAAGTCCTCTTGCAGAATGGGTTTCTGTATTTGTACACAAGACTTATGAGAAAATGAACTCTCTTGGTAGAAATGCAACATCAAACCCAGGCCTTGAGTTACATGATCCACTTTGCATCTGGTATATGTTGACACGTTCATCTCCTACTTGGATGACTTTCCCAAGAGGACCAGAAGATATTCGAGTTGAAACATCTGGTCAATGGACTAGAGGTATGCATATCGTTGATAGACGCATGAGAAAGAAGGCAGGAGTTGAACAAGTCAAGAGCCCTGGAGCTATTGATATCAGAGATCCAATGGAAAGCATTGCTTCCGTCGTTCATATTAATAACGATACTGTTGATGTTACAGCCGAGGAGCCTGGAGATAATGGTGGCTGGCTCAGTGTTCATAAGGGCAACAGAGTCAACAGAATTGTTGGTACTCCTGGAGAGGAAGCTTTTGGACCTTACCTTTTGGAAAGAGTTTTTGGATAAACTTTATGGTTTGAATACATGGTACTTTTGGATTACAGTACATACCATCACGTTGGATAAAGATGTGTTCTACTTAGAAGCTTAATTTGGTAAATAGAAATTCGAGCTATCTGAAAACTGCCTTGACGTGCTTTTTAATTACATCTCACTGATCCCATGATATGATCTCGAATTTTGGTAGATTTCCCTCGATATCTGAATTCGCTTGAGCCATCTTCATAACCAACACAAAATCAAAAGGATGGATATAAAAAAGACCCATCTAATGGCACTCCATTCAACGCCAAATAATGCAGCATAAATAACGTTCCACCCATCTTGTACGCACCTACGCTCGTCCGTACTTTTGTAAATGCCAAATTCCGGTATCTCTCCCCGCGCATTCTCCTTCTTTCCTCGGCTCATTGACCTCCTTCATTTCCAGTCGTCGATTCCATCCATCCAATACCATGCCCGTAGACACTGATCTATAATCGCGAGCACTCGATTATAAACATTCAATCAAGAATGCTTCGTCCCTCCAATGACAGCTCCCCTAACCTCCACCCAATTAATACTATCATCCAATTCCTCATCCACCAATCCAACTACAACCACATTATCACCACGGATTAGATAGAGACCGTGTGGGACTTCACTAGAAGCTTCGATATCTTCTGGAGGACGGATTATGCGCTCGATGGTTTGGGATAGGACCTGTGGTTTGTGTCAGTAATTGGAGGGGTAGAGAAGTGGTAAGCAGGGAGGAACCGATAGAGCAAGTGCAAGATGGAGAAGGGAAAGGGGAATTGGGGAAAACGGTATAGGAAAGGAATAAATACCAAATTGGTCTGTTGATCACAACTCAAAAGTGTACCAACCAGTGTTCTTGAATCCGCAGTTAAGATTAGAACTTTCTCTAAGGAGCTGTTAGGATGCGGTTGTAAGTCTTGCTTGTTTCTGTAGTTTGCGCGTATGATAGGAGTGATAAAATAAACGATCCGAAGAGGAAGGTGTAGAAAGAGGGTTGAAAAAGGGTAAACTCTTACTGTTTACATAGCTAGAGAGTGACATTTTGAGCTGGAGCTGCAGGTGCAACTCTGCTGTGAGAAATGATATCACGAGATTTGACGGTGCGCTTAATTACGGCTTATGTAATCAGCTCACTTTTGTTAAGGTGAATTAGAGGGTTGCTGCGTCTGCAATTTGGACTGGTAAAGGTTGTTATTGTTATGGAAACTTCAACAATTCCACACTTACAACTCAATAACCAAAAAGTGATGGCATACAGAATTCCGCTTGACGGATTTCGGGAGAACAAAGATCCGAAGCACGGTCCTCCATCAACTGTCAGGAACCCCCCAGAGTTGCTCCACGAGAGCTATTCTGGCAAGTCAACCAGAACTCCTTGCACAAGAGATACTCCAACTTACGGCACCGAATATTACCTGACAGAGCAAACAGCTGCCTCTGAACGATCTGTCTCTGGCAATCTCCAATTCAAAAAAGATCGCATCGCACCATTCACACCCATCCATCCCGAATTCGCACCAGGCACTAAATCCTACAATTCGGTCGCAACAGCCAAATCCAATTTCCACGGAGTGATTGTTGATGAGCTCGATCGAAAATCGAAGAGAGATCAATTGGCAGCAAGCAGAACAAGTTTTGACGACGAGCAGACAGAGCACGATAACCTCACCTACATCGGTTCCTTACAAGCTGCTCATATCTACCAAGCCTCTGACAAGCAAGTTGTAATTGGACAATTCCCACCTAGTCTCTCAGAGACAAGACGTTCCTTAGGTATTAAGGTCTGCCGTGGCTTTGATAGTAACTTTGAAGAAAGCGGTCGTCTTTTTCGAAAAGCCAATATTGACAAACTTACCGACGATTTCTTCATAGACTGTTTACAAGAAGGCCGCAATCGTTGGGAGCTTGAGGAAAATTGGCTCAAACAAGTGTGCGATATTCACCAGTCCCAGCTCGACGAAGATCATTACAACGCCCTTCTATCCAACATCTATTGATATGTCGTTCCTATTTTCTGCCCCAGTCGATATTGATATCGTTCTGGAAGATGGAGATAGCCGGGAGACAGTAGAGGTTAAGAATAAGAGTAGCAAGGAAAGGGTACCGCTATACAAAGATGGCGAATCGGTTAGAGGAGCTGTCACCATTAGACCTAAGGATGGAAAAAGGTTAGAGCACACGGGTATTAAAGTCCAATTTATTGGAATGATTGGTACGTCTCATCTTCCAGGACAGATTTGGTCTACATCTCCGCTTCAACTTACTAACACGCAACCTTACAGAGATGTTTTATGATCGAGGCAACCACTACGAATTTCTGTCATTAGGACAAGAGCTTGCTGCTCCTGGCGATTTACAACATCCACAAGCTTACGACTTCAACTTTAAAAACGTCGAAAAGCAATACGAATCTTATAATGGCATTAATGTCAAGTTACGTTATTTTATCAAGGTCACCGTTTCTAGGCGAATGGCAGATGTGATCCGCGAAAAAGACCTTTGGGTATTTTCTTACAGAATTCCCCCTGAGATGAACAGTTCTATCAAAATGGATGTCGGTATCGAGGATTGCTTGCATATCGAATTTGAATACTCCAAATCGAAATACCACCTCAAAGATGTTATTGTCGGCCGCATCTACTTTTTGCTCGTTCGTCTCAAGATTAAGCATATGGAACTCTCTATCATTCGACGCGAAACTACTGGAACGCCTCCAAACCAATATAATGAGAGTGAAACTTTGGTACGATTTGAGATTATGGACGGTTCACCATCAAGAGGAGAAACTATTCCTATCAGACTTTTCTTAGGCGGCTTTGATTTGACTCCTACTTTCCGCGAGGTCAATAAGAAATACTCCACCCGCTACTATTTAAGTTTGGTTCTCATCGATGAGGGTAGGTTTCCTCTCCCTTTTTGACTCTTTGTCAAAACTAAGCTAATAATTAAACAGATGCCCGACGTTATTTCAAGCAGTCCGAGATCGTTCTTTACCGTCAACAACCAGAAGATGCTTTAGCACTTGGTCAGCAGACTAAGATTGCTGGTGCACATTCTGCTCCTAGTCCAGCGGCACAGAAACGACTTTCTGCTCAATAGATATCTCACGTCGATTCTCAACTAATTTTTTTCCTTCTTATTACGTTGATACCAACAGCCCGTTTTCCTTTCCTCTTTCCTTTTCTTATTTTCTTTATGTGTGCGTATTTCATGAGGTTTACATAATGGGCAAAGACAGATAGACCAATGAATCTGATTATTTGCGGGGAAAAGCCAGTCCAGTGAACATATTAAGACATGAGGAGATACCTATCTGATGACAAGAAAACTTTCTTATGGGAGGGGCATTTTCATGGATGTAGAAGAAAAGTCTCAAGGTGGGAGGCTTTGATAGATAGATAGATATGGCGGGGTTCTCCTTTACTCACATGCATACTGTTACTTTTCCTCTTGGGAGTAAGGATCAAAAATGCCTGGGGATTGGGAATCGCGTCTGCGTATCATGAATAAAGACATTTAAGATCATGACTTTCATGCTTTGGAATTATGTGCCCGTTTATATGTCATTCATCGTCTTCCACGTTCTGGGACAAGCACGCCAGACGAAAGATAATTGCACCAGCACTAGCACCAGAATCAGACTACAGAGCCAGAGCTAAGAAAAGCTTCACATCTTTTTGGTAACTTTTTATCATTTCATGTAAATTTTCTATCCTTACAACATTTGCCTCAAAGATACCAAAAAGCCATACTTCGAAAGAGATCAATCTCATTCATGATCCATCAAAGAAATGCCTATCAAAATCAAAACCAATCCGATAATTTACGCCCCATCGCTTTGTTCTGCTTATCTCATTCGTCACCAGGCAGGCTCACATTACTCCTTATTTATGTTATCCACGTGATTGCGGCTTTCTCTCATCTTCACTCCTCCATTGTCATGTTCCATGTTCCATCTTACATCTCCATCATATCTTCACCACCTCCCCCACCACCTAGACTAAATCTCCCGTTTTCGATCGCGGCTACGCGATCCAACTCTTCCTGGTATCCTCTCCTAACATCTGCCAATGTAACCACTCTTCTCTTGACACCTCCATTGGCATCTTCTTTCGCCCCTTTCAAAAGTCCCCTACCAGCACCTCTTCCTCCATTCCCCCCCTCTTTTCCCTTTCCACCTTCACATAAAATCCACGCATGCTTCGGATCCACACAACTCAACGCATTAATAACTGCGACATATTGTTTCGTAACCAGCGTCTCGCCTTCCTCCCCTACTTCTCCATTTCCTATTTTATTGTCACTTTCTGAAGATGCCTGAAGACGATATAGTCTCTCCAAAGAGATGGCTGCCGCACCACGGAAATCAGAACGTGAAATTCGCCACGCGTAAAGGATTTTATGGTATGGAACACCATTTGTGACTTCTACGATATTTGCGCATTTTTGCGAAAGAATTTCATCGACGAGATCTTGGAGACCTATGAAAGGGAAGGAAATAAGTTGAGTAGCGTGGGAAGATTCACACATCTTGGTAATGAGCAATCTGAGAGAGGATGTCTGTAGAGCGGTATTGGTGAAGAGGGAAAGGACTGAGTAGGCGAGTGCGTAGCGAGAGGTTTGTAGAGAAGCGTGGAAGAGGCGACTGTGAATTTCGGTACTAAGTTGAGGATCATGTTGGTTGGGTTTGATAAATTGAAGTGCTAGGCGAGAGAAATCGATAACGAAAGAATACATTTTCTGATTGTCGTATAGAGAAACGACATGGGAATAATATTCTGGAAGACCTGCGTTCAGAAGATTCTTTTCTGTTTCGTCTAGGAGGCCTGCACTGTGTGTTGCGTGCTTGCCGTACAATGGAAATGCTAGAAATCATGGTCAGTTATGAAAGGTCTAAAAATAATTAACTGAAGTTGTAGCTTACCCATCCCAAATGCAGCCTTCTTAAAGTGCAATGCTGCTGTACGTGGGTCATTAGCAGCCAAATACGCTCTTCCTTGAATATATGTAGAGAACGAATCATGCTCAGTGAAATGTGAAAATTCAATTGCTAAATCAGACTGGTTATGCTTCAACAAGAAACATTGAATGATAGCAGGTGAAGATTCGTATTTGCTATCAGGTTTGCATAGTTCAGTAATAAAGTCTGTCAAGGCTGTAGGCATCGATACTGCTCTGTCTAATCCGAATAGATGTCTATGAACACCCTCTAGAACAGTGACAGTCTCATAAGATATTGGAATCCTAGACAAACTAGATGTTGAGTCATCCAACGATTTCGAGCTTTCGCGAGTAGGAAGAGGTATATCGATCTTGGTTTTGCCCAACCAAGAAACAAGTTCGAGCCTTTTGAGCAAAATCAAAAGTTGATTGAAGACCGCGCCAGTCTCAAATTGGATGCCTTCTTCTCCATGGTTAATTTCAACCTCAATAAGTACTAACAAGAGAAGTTGATCAATACAAATGCTTTTGTGTAACTCAATAGTCTCTTGAACCCCTCTAACGATCAATCGGTTACCGGCGTTGGCTAAAGGTAAAGGATGCTTTGAGTCCTTTCCAATAGAAGTGATCATGGATTCAAGAAGAGCTTCGTACACGTGCGAATTGACATCTCTGAATGTACCTCCCAAATTTGTCACTAGCTGATGATACTCTTCATCACCTATTTGATTCGAGTAATCACAATGATCATATAAAGTCTTCATCCTCGCTGATGGGAGAAGAGTTGGCTCCTCGTAAAGTTGACCCAGTAAGGCAGAGCGGAAGCCATGGTAAAGAATGTCTGGGACAGCCTCGCCGAATAAAGATCCAGCTGTGAGAAGAGTGGATACATACTCCATTCCCGCAATGTTTTGTTCAGGGTTATGCCATATCCGTTCTAACTCGCTACAACCTCGGACTGCTGATATTCCATCCGCTGATACAACCCAAGGCATCTCTCCCATAGGGTCAATAGTTAAAGATAAGGCTTCACCTCTTTGTTTGTCCAACTCAACGAGCAGTCGATAGAATCGCCTCCATTGTGCATCAGTGGCAAGGCGAAATTGTTCGAAGTCGATGCCTCCGTCTGATGCTCTACCTAATGTGGCAGTAGTTGCAATACTTGAACATAAACGTTCAGGTAAAGGTGCAAATCTCCGCGATGTATCTCTCGATGCTCCTAGACCTCTCTCATAGATGGCCAATCCGGTCTCGATGGTTGCATGGGTGAATTTACCAGGATATAGTATGTACGCTAACCATTTGTCGGTTGAATCTAAAGCATCGCCGGGGTAGATGGTAGGTATGGGCATTTGAGACAAACTTTCGCTCACCATAGCTTCCCAGCCCTCATCCCAAGATTGTTCAACTTCCTCTTCACCACCACTTCCAAAGTAAAGCTTTTGAACTCGATATGTTGTATTGTTTTTCCACAAAGTCCACAAACTCAAGGAGTTTCTTGTTCTATCCGGAATGACCGAAAAATCTGCCATAGTCCAGAGGTCTAAAGTAGGCGCTTGAGGGACCAAGGTGTTATTGGGGAAAGAATCTGATACGACGAGATCTCCACTTTGCGCGGCCGGAGTAACATGCCAAAATTTGAATTGTCCTTCGCCAATTGGAGAGTATGTAACGCATAGAGCGCTTTCATTGTTATGGCCATAAACCTTGACCAATTGTGAATATGAAGGGTCGATCACGGATTTTCTAGGGTTTTTTGGATCTATTTCCTGGCCGAGAATATCACCGACGTATGCGATTCGTCCAGTAGATAAGTTCCAAATTCGAAGATTGTGGTCCAAAGATACCGTGAAAGCGTATGATTGCCCATCGATGCTAACTGATGGTGAAGATATGGAAGTAACTGCGGATAATTCAATGTTGCTGTTTCCGTATCGAATAGTGTTGCTTCCTTGGAAAGGCATCAAGGCCTTTAGCCCATCTCTCCATCCACCTGGATTGTAATGTAGTTCTTTCCACTCGGAGCCTATTTTACCTGTCAGTTAGCCACATCATTTCCAGAAAGTAGCTTCGACATACCATCTCCACCAGATTTTCTGTCTAACTTTAGAAGTCCCCCATCAAAATTAGAGATTAATAACTCATTCGCACTAAGCGCAACCATCCTATGCGGCTTCTTGAAGCTGAATACCGATGATATATATGACTTGCACCAATTTCCAACATTGTTCTCTGTGCTCGTAGGATTGCGGAAGAAATCTGGCCAAAGTCTCAAAGTATAAAGGTGATGTGTTTCCGTCAAAACAAATGCGCTGACATAGTCGTGTTCCTTGCAATCTGCAAAAGCAATGCACCCGGGCTTAATAGCACTTGGAAATTGTAATCTCAAGGTAAGATGTGCATCTGTCGTGTTTTGCTGTTTCGATACATCGACCGCTTGAACTGACAGCACCTTTCCATCCTCCAACACTCTCCATAAATAACTTCGAGGAAAGACATCTTGTGTGCGATGGTAGATAGATCCAGCAGTTGCTAAGTATTTTTGTTTGAATGTTTTTTCATCCTCTGCAATAGGTGATTCTGTAATATGAGGTCGCTTTTGTATTATTCTTGAGGCTGGAGTGCCATGGGCAGGTAAACGAATCGCAATTGTAGAATTTTGAATGGATGAATCGAGGTTTAGTCGTATCTCCTTATAGGAATAGAAATGTCCCTTATCAGCCATCTTATCCCCATCAATCGCTAGTCTCATGAAGAGTTTTGGTGCGTGTTAAGAGGTTGGCGCATGCTTTGTTTTGACGCGGTTCTTTCCAGAGATCGCGGCGAGCTTCACTTTTTAGGTAGGCGGCCGCTAGCGCGCTTTCCCAGCTATTGTACATATTTTATTGTAAGCTTTCACTTCATGCAAACTTCGTATCAAAGTAGATGTTATTACCCGGAAGGTATACTATAGAAATTGCTATGTGCTACTGAATTACTAAATACAAACAATTCCATTTGTAAAGGTTTCACAATAATGAAAATGATTCCTCCCAAGTTCACCCTATAAGCTCCATTTGTCACCCATGACCGCTACCATGCCCTCCATGCCAGCTAAAGCGCAAAGAAAATCAAATAACCATGAGAACCACATAAAATCATGATGCATCTACGCCAATAAAACCCCCCTCTAATCCTTCTCAAGATCTTTTGGACTTGGATCTCCGATACCATCTTCATTGATAGCGAAAAGACAATCGCTCTCTGGTAAACAAGGACTATCATAGATCTTGCAAATTCTAGTTTCTCCACGACCCTTCTTGAGACTTAATCTAGTGGTACTTGCATGTGCAATAATATTACCTCCGATAGGTTTCTTGGGGTCTGGATTGAACATGGCACTTGGTCCTCCATCAACTTGTGCAACAACTTGATTTGTGATTACCACAGCGATACCAAATTCATCGGCTAGACGTTGAAGCATGCGCATGAATTTTGCTAGATGCATTTGACGAGAGGATAATTCACCTCTACCTGTGAAATCTGTGCGGTATAGTGCAGTGGCACTGTCAACGATTAGTAGGGAGAATCGGGTTTCGCACATCATTTGTGCTGCTTGATTAAGAAGTTGCAACTGATGATCGGAGTTGTAGGCTCTTGCATATGCAACATTGTCCAAAACTTCTTCTCCGGATAGACCGTATCGATTGGCTACCGCAAGTAAACGCACAGGACGAAACGTGCCTTCCGTATCGATATACAGACATTTGCCTTCTCCGCCACCCATATCAAATGGCAGTTGACAGGTAACTGCTAGAGTATGGCAAATTTGACTCTTTCCAGTACGGAACTCTCCAAATATTTCGGTAACAGATCCGGTTTCCACTCCTCCTGCCAGAAGTGTATCTAATTGCTTGGAACCAGTCGTAATAGATATCAATTCGCTTCTTCGTTGATGCATTTCAGTGGCGGTTGTGAAACCCATGGGGACCAGTTTCGATGCTATTGAGATGTCAGTAAGCCTGCAAGAAATTCCAAGTCATCATGTATAGCTGACCTTCCGTAAGAATCTTTGTGGCCTTCTGCTCAGAGATACCCTTGATTTGTTCTAGAATTCGCCGCGGCGTGTATGCGACAGACTCTACAGTATTGTAACCACCATCTACGATCATTTGAATATCTCTCTTAGTTAGACCTGCGACGCCCTGACATGGTAATTAGGAAACGTGCGAACTGAAGGGGAAGAAATGGCTTACCTCCAAGGCAGAGAGTGGCGTTGGTGCACCAGGACCTCCCATTCCTCCATCGTCCCCAGATTGAGAAGCTTCGATTTCTTCCGAAGTCATTTTATGAGCGAGATGTTTGAAGTACAATAAAATTAGTTTGGTAATTCCCAGAATGAACGGATTGAAATGAAAGTATCGAGTGTGATTTTATGTTGTTGAAAATGTGAAGATTAACTCTTGGAAGGAATGAACGCGTTGTTGACGTGCACCCGAAGATTAGCCAAAATCACGATTTCACATGATTACATTTGTATTAGTCATCGGCTAACTCTGGATGTTATGAGCTCTTCGACTCCTCTCGGTAACTTCTGAAGTTAGGTTCTCCTTATTCTCATACCCAACTGCCTCTCTAGGTTGATCCGCCCTTACAATTCTTCTCAAGTTACCTATAAAATAGATATAATCCTTCATTCAGGAATCCCGTTTGCATGATAGTAACACGGAATCAAATCTCTGAATTTGAAGATCGACTCTAATAAGAAAATTACTAACATTAATGACGATATACTTTTGAAAAATTATTCCACAGCTACTATAGCAGTATGTAGTTCAGCATCTAATAAGCATCCTTCGTATCTATGAAAGTCCCCAGCGGAAATGCAACTTGAATATATACATTCTTGAATACAATTAGCATCCTGACCCTCTTCAACGCAAGCTCTCGATTCGAATTATCAAACCCCTACGACTCCCCATCAAATGCGCTCTATGCACTCAATTTTTCGAGTCCCCGTACCCTTCAAATATGCACGAGAAGCCCCTCTCAAATCTCAACATCTCAATCTAATGTAATCTAAACACACTCAACAACATCACACCCTATCCCCTTTCTAATAACAAAAACTTGCCCAAGAATCATTGTTCGAACATTCGGCGTCTACATCCAACACATCTGTGTTACACCTCGTAGCAGCAGTATCCATATATGAAAACTCCAGTGTTGCAATTGTAAGTCGAGTAAGAATAGAAAAAAGATCATTGTTATTGTCCTAGTCCTTTGATTCGTCACCCGAGGAGTGTAGTGAGGGTAAAGATTTGGAGAGAGTGCTATTGTTGGCGAGGTAGAAAGTTGTTCAAGTTGAGAGTGCTAATACAGGACTGTTGATTATGCTGTATAGAACCGTGTTTATGCTCGCTTGGTCCTGTTCGAACCTGGAGTGCAGAAGGGAGGGTAAGGGTTCGAATAAAATACAAGCACTAAAATCCCTATTTCGAGATCGGTAGGGAAGAATTGCAAACCCACATGAACGAAAAAAGGATTTGAATATGTAGTTACCATCTATCGTTATACATCTCATCGTTACTCATTAAGCTAGACTACCTAAGCAATATGATTCATTTTCCTTTCCAAATTTCCCTCCTCACAAATCAAATGCACCATTTTCCCCATTCCCTTCAGACACCGTTGATTTTCAGCTATGAAATGTTGAAAGCGATTCTAATCCCCACCAGCCAAATTTGATATAACACCATCCCAGTAATATCTAACGCCAATGATGCTTGAATTGCTCTGCACGCCCATTACTCCATTACTTATCGTTCATTCGTGAAATCTTTGAGTCAAATCTTATCAACATCTCTTCCAACTACTTCACTCTATTTTTTTGGTCACCATTCAAACCACTGAAAATCTTGTCTTTTTCTGTAGCTTGTTTGGGTGTAGTGGTGCAAGTGAATCAGAGTGATTGACATTCCAACTCTCATGACGATTAACACCTTTTCCTTTGATATCTACAACTGGTTGAGTACCGAAGGTGCCTGCAGGCAAAATCTCGAAACCAGAGTTGACCTTCCTAATTGTCTTATTCTGATGAAGTTCTCCAGGTATGAATTGCGAAGATGGAGAGCGACTCTTAAGAAGCGGGGCCCGAGACTCGATGGTGTTATCAGTATAGCGTTGATCTTCAACCGGCTGAATGTTAGGTCCATGTCCTCTATCCATACCACGTAGATGAGGCGATGCAAATGGATCCATTTCATCGTCCTCTGTGAAAAGAGGAATTGAAGAATATTGACCCTTGCCTTTAGTTGTTGGTTGGTGAGAGAATGATGGAAATGCGGGAGTCAAGACTTCTGGAGAAGGAGTTCGGGTAGGATAATTGAAAGGTCGATTCGGTTGTGGATGTCTAACACGAGAAAAAGTTTCATCAGAATCATCAGAAGTACCAGATGAGCGTTCATTATCAGCAGCGGCGGCAGCATCGGAGAGTGATAGTGAGATTGATGCATCTGATCGATGACCTCCTCGAGGTTTATGAGTATAAACTCTACCATTTTCTGAATTTCCTACGAGATGACCAAGTGTTTCTTCATCATATTGATGTTCTCCGACTGTCCCAAAACGTAATTGAGACGACTTTGTTGGCTTGTAGGTTGCTCGTTGGCGAGATGAACTACGAGGATCGGTGATAAGAGTATCATCATCACTAATACTTCTGTGGCTTGAGAGTACTGCAGATTCGCTATATCGGAAGTTTGGTTGACCGGCTTTGGGAGGTGTGGGATGATTGTAACTATCGGGAGATGCGTGTGCGTTGGAGTTTGAATTTGGAGAAGAAAGTTCAAAAGATGAATGGCGCTGAAGTTTGATGCTAGGCACAGGAGTGTTGGCTCCAGATATCCATATTCCATCCACTTGAATACCACTTTGAATGGCACGAACTCCAAAGGGGATATCGACGCCCTTCATGGGTTCGACAAATTGACCACTTTGTCGTAATTCTTGAATCTTCATGCGCTTTTCCTCATCGATAATTTCTTGTCTAGCAACTATTCTGTTTGTCCATAATAACTTGATATATCCCGCGCAAAAAACTGCCACAATAGCACACCCCAAAACCTAATGTAGATTAGTGGATTATACGCACACAGGTGAGATGGAGAGAGCTTACAAATGTCATCTTTTCCCACAACTGCCAGGAAACGAAGAATGATATTGCCATATTGAAAATGTTTTTTTGGGTTTATTTGAATTCTGTAAAATAATCTCAAATGGCGTTTGGAAGTCTTCTTGTCGAATTTGATCCAAAGCAAATGCTTCCTCCAAGCAGAGAGCTTTTGCCGACTCTGAAAAGCCTGTGTGGAAGGTGAATATCGTAGTATGAGTTGGAGGAAATGAAAAGAGGCGGCTGAGAAATTTTTGTATGTCCGTGAATTTGCTGTCGCCAGATTTGGAAGTCACGATCTCATGAAGTTTTCTCTGATTAGGCAAGAATGATTTCCATCCAAGAAGTTCTTGACCGTTTGAGATGTATTCCCAGCAAGAGGTACTCTCGAAATGATTGTCGTATCAAAAGTCTTTTAATCATTCAAAGCGATTAGCCGCGATTGTGAATTTAACAGTACCTCTCGTTCTCGCTGCTAAGCCTCTCTTCAAATTCCCAATGTTGGAAATGGAAACAAACGTAGTATGGCTGGTGCTACTCAAACGGAGAGGCTTGGAAACCTTGCGACCGATAGGATAAATGTTTGGTGAAAGGGAGTGAATATAGTATTCAGATTTAGGTGAGTGTCCAACGTTGATCAAAGTAATTTGTTTTGCATGTGGTTGATGTTGTGGTTGTTACTCCAAGAAAGAAAGGCAGTCGCTTTGGGAAGGTCGGTGAAAAAGTGAATGTTTTCTACTCTTTCACCCGTGAGAAGAACACCAGGAAAGCTTTTGACATATGATTTCCTTGTGTGCTGGCTCTTCGGAAGCCTGCAGGTTATACCACACTTTGGGACTTCGAAACAACGTGGTATATCCAATCTGAATATTCGGAAATTTGTGGTGCTACAATCATGCATGCGTACCTACACACCTCTTTGAAATGGTAGAACTTATTCCGAAGGACCCTCGAAAAGCTGTACAACTCCAGAAACTGGAAAGCAACCCAAGTGTTTATTTTAGAGTAATATTCACGAAAACGAGTGATGAGAGAGGAACCCCTTGGTTCTCAGGGATAGATCAGAAGACTTTTCTAACATTTGAAGACAAGTCTCCAACAATTGGAATGAGGATGGAACTTGATATACAAATACGAGGTTCAATGGAACGCACACATGAATACCGTCACATTTTGAGTTTCTCAAAACCTTGTCTGTGCCTGCAGGTCTCAGTGACTGGGAGCATCTCTAACAAAAAAGAAAATTTATTTTGGGGGAGATATGCATATTGAAAACGCGCATAACACCGGCAAGACGGGGTTGGCTGAGATATCTGTTTGCTTCTTTCTACTAGATGCATATCATGTAGGCAGGCCTGATGCTCATCAATCAGAAGTCGCCGTTGAAAGAATTTGCCCATTAGGCTATTCTAGACAAAAGGTTTGGCTAGCTTTTGCTTCTGTAGTCCAGTGACACAGGGAGCACAATAGGAGTGGTGCCATGATCTGTTGAATATATCTCCATGTTGGTGATCATCACACAACTCGGAGGCCGGGCAAAATGGAGAGAAGTTGAGCTTAAAGCACAAGCTTTTCCCTTTCGACTTTAGATGTTCGTGTCTGTATTTGAACCTCCATTTTGTTTATTGCTTGTCATGCCGAGAGCGCCTCAAACGTTTGCCAAGTACTCTTAACAGATCAATTGAAAGGAGTTTGTGCCATCGCGAGAGAAGGAAAGATTGTTGACAAAATAAAAAATCGGAAGGATGGGTCCTTGATTTTAGTGGGAGCTTCGAGAAGTGTTCGAAATTATGGACCCTTGATCTGACAACCGCAGCAGATCAGTGTTTCCAGACTGCCAGGTACCATAAAAGATCTAGGAGGGAAGAAATCAGAAGAGTCACGATACTCAAGACTTGGTGCTGGAAACACTGAAATTCTTTCAGCTCCTCGGCTTCCTTGACCATACGTGTCATATGTTCAACAGAGTTGCTCGAGGAAATTTTGCTGTCAACTACTCATCTATCAAAGACATTCCCGCTGCATGGCTCGGTACGAGAAGCAAGGGGGGAATCACGATTATAACTGCCGGTTTATTTGAAATGGAATGCTGTTTCAGCTGTTGAGGATATGCGAATCGCAGCAAAAAGTGCGATTCATGTTGTACAATGTCCATTTGTATCGCCTTTTTGAAATCTCGTTGAAATTATCGTTGGTGGCAGCTAGCGATACGTCATACAATTTTAGATCTCATCCCGAAGGTTAGGGCCCGAGTAGATACATTTATACGCCTTGTAGTCAATGTCATACTGTCGTCGGTATCTTGATAAAACCTTAGATAATTCCAACTTTCCACATCTATCTACAATGAAACCCAACTCTCTTCACCCAAATCTTTGTCATATACGGTAGGGTATTATTCCAAATTATCGACAATGCCTTGGAATGATCGACCTCGGTTCGGCCAACAAGAGATCAATACAAACAATGGGGACCGACCCTCTCTCGTGATCAGCCCAGAAAACGGAGCACTGAGCGTCCGAGTGGCTTAGGGAAAAATCGTTTCCCAGATAAACATCCAATCAACCAATTCTTGCAACGAAGACGTCAATGCTAAACTCTCGAGTATTAAAGTTCAGTCCTCGAATGGTTCAGATTCCCCAGCCCACTTCGTTTCCAAGCCTGAGCTCCAAAGACAATTGATTTATATCTCGTAATCGCTCAATTCTGTTATTCATTACACAAGACCCAAACATGCCGATTATTCGAAATCCATTTGCAAGGAAACAGGATGCTGGGTTGCAGCCATCTCAAGACCAGAATGTTTCTCCCCGCCCTTCCTTCGAACGAGTTTCCACGCAAGCTTCTCGAGCATCATCGATGAGTATCAAAACGGTGAAAAGCGAAGAACCTCCAGAGTATAAAATGAGTGGTATGATGCCTTTGCTTAGATGCAACCAGGGTCGCCCGGAAGCAATGGTAAACCTTGGCTAACGGGACAATTGTAGTTGTAAATGATAGTGGCGTGTATCTACCTGTAAGTATGGGCAAACTCACGACATGCCAATATAACTAACTATTCCCAAAGCCCTCCCCGCCGGAAAAGAAGAGCTTCTGGCCTCGCAGCAAGAGCAATCTTTCTGCAACCTCAATTAATACCCGAACGACCTCGAATGATGAGATTGATCCTTTCCCAATCTCAAGAGAATCGTTTGATTCATACAGAAGATCATTTGTAAGTTTAGACTTCCCATCATCGTGACGCAAGTAGGTCTCTGATCTCTGCAAGGATATCTCAGCTAGATCGCCCATAAGCCCCATCGACGGACACGCTGGACGACAAAGTCTTGATTCAGCAAGACTACCTCGGATTCAGCGATCTGCAATTGGTGATAGACGATTCAATAGACAGCCACCAACGGCCGAAGAAGGATTCGAAGATGTAGGGCTAAACGATGGGGCCAATGACCCCGCCAAGCAAGTCAAAAAGAAGGGGTTTTTTTCGAAATTCGGCGATGAAGCACTCCCATCATTCCACATGCCAGGCAGAAAGCGTGGTCAAAGTGGTACAGGAGAAGAGCTTGGGAATATCCCGAAGCCAAGCAACACCACTCCAAAGGTCGAGATAGATGAGGTTCGCTAGGGCGTGATGATGAGTGTGGATTTTCCGGAAAGGAGAAATTAATAGGCGTTTGGATGAATCTTTGTATATGCTGCACCGGCACACCTACAATCGCTTGGGTCTGGTCTTAGAAATTTCGTGGCGACGGCCGTACATCAATTCCAGATGCCGCAAAGCTGCTGGTATAATGATAATGTAAAACTTTAATAGCACAAGGCTTATTTTGTGACGTCTAAAGAGTACTGGTGATAATCGAAGCTAGAGAGTATGGCCACTACTAGTAGTGTGGTAAGGCAAGCCTGCTTAGGAGACATCGGTTTACGTACTATTGACAGAATCACATGAAATAATCACTTTATATCGTCTCATGCTTTCTCAACTATAGACAGAGAAACTCTGGACTATGGTAACAGATCAAGAATGATTTTCAAATCCAACCCTCCAAAATCACAATCTTCAGGTTGTCGAGAATGTCGAAAATCCTAGGTACCTATGATGGAATTTGGCGGGGCAGGTTCGAGGATTAGCGTTATCGACTAGCTTATCGTCAGAAAAAAAGTTGTTTTCTGCCCATTCCCCAGAAACTTTTTTTCCGCATCAATCAATCACCCTTCCAACCATCGAACCTTTTTCTACAGTCTCATAACTCTTCAGATGGCGAAGACAAAGCCAGGAAATAAGAAAAACAACAAAAGCGAAAAAGCAGCCCTCAATCGCACCTCCGCAAAATCTACAAAAGCTTCTTCACCGCCCGCAAAACCAATGGATTTAATACTGAAAGCAACGAATCGTTTGCAAGAAGGCGACATTGAAGGTGCTGTGCCTTTTGCGAAGAAAGCTTTGGAATTGGTGGATGTTCAAGCAGTTGAAGCACTGCCAGTTTTAAATTTGCTGGGAGAAATTCATGTAGAATTGGGAGATGTCGATTCGGCGAGACAATATTTCATGCAAGCAGCTGGAATCGATGAGGATGGAGAATTGAGTGAGGAAGTTGGAGGTGGAGCTGAGAAGTTCTTGTGGCTGGCACAGTTGAGTGAGGAGGGTGGAGAGGATAGTGTTGGATGGTATGAAAAGGGAGCTATTAGTCTGAAGGCACAGATTGGAGTTTTGTTGGAGAAGGCGGAAAAGAATAAGCTGGATGAGGCTGGGCTCGCTACTTTAGAGGAGAAGAGGAGGAAGCTGGCCGTGGCGCTCTGCGGTGTTGTCGAAGTTTATATGACGGATTTATCGTGGGAAGAAGATGCGGAACAGAAATGCGAGGCATTGGTCACAGAAGCTACTATGGTCGCACCGAATTATCCTGAACCATGGCAGACATTGGCAAATGTCAGGATATCACAAACAAGAATGGAAGATGCACAAGCAGCATTGAAGAGGAGCTTAGATTTGTGGAAAGATTTGCCTCCTGAGAATGATGTCGTCCCAGATTTCCCTACGAAAGTCAGTCTCGCAAGATTGTTGATGGAGGCGGACATGGATACAGAGGCCATCGAAGTACTAGAACGCTTGGTTGGTGAGGATGATACTAGTGTCGAGGTTTGGTATTTGGGCGGTTGGGGATTATATATTATGGGAGAGAAACAAAAGAACGGAGAGAACAAACAACAAGAGAGTAACGGCGATGGAGAGAGTTGGAAGGTCTCTTGGATTTCAAGTCAACAGTGGTTAAACCATTGTCTTCGACTCTTTGAGCAACAAGATTATGAAGATGAGCGCCTCGGTGCTCACGCCAAGGAGCTTATTTCAATTTTGAATGCTGAGTTGGGAGAGGAGGTCACAAACGCTAAAGTTGAACTTGGAGACGATGGAGAGGGTTGGGAGGAGGATAGTGATGATGACGAAGAAATGGCCGAATCATAAAATAGATATCTGGGTACAAGGGTCGAAAAGTGTTTGATTCCAAAGGAATATGGAAGTATATCACGGCGTTTGTATAGGGCGAGCGCGCAACGAATGAACTGTTCTGCGATGAATGATAGATAATGAAAAGACTTATGCCAATGATCATTGTGTATCCAATACAAACGGCGAGTTTGGACATGTTTTAGTCCTCTTCTCACTTCATTCCGTGCTGTATTTACTTTTATGGACAAAATCTCTTTGTAGATTGCCCCAAACCAACGCCAGCAATGCAACTCCATACCTGGGAATAATATGTATCTATATAATCATGCTTCAACCTTCAACTTATCCACACCTTCAATAGGTACATCATCATAGTCCTCATCCTCCTCAACCTTTCCAACCATACCTCTCTCCCAAAGTTGTCTTCCAGTAAGCGCAATGACAGCTTCCTTCCCCTTATTCTTCTTTTTCTCTGCCGCTTCTTCCTCTGCTTCTTCCTTGACCTTGATTTCCTCCATCTCCTTTTGGAACCCCTCTCTCCACTTCATAAATGACTCTCTCGTGACGGGCTCACCATGGAACTTCTTATTTTCTTCAGCCTCTACCGCCAACAACTTCTGCTCTTGTTCTTTTTCCTTTGCTTCCTGCCTTTGCGCAATAAGTTGCTCTGCGTTTTCTTTCAATGTAGAGACTAATGTGAATATCATAGCCATTCCCATATTCTCCTCAATCGTCTCGGCCAGCCCATCAAGAAGGATTTGTTTATCATTTGCGACACTGAAAAATGGATGAATAGGCGCATTAGGAGTTGGGAGTAGGTCTAGGATAGGTGGTTCTTCGGGATATTCTTCTGGGTATTTGACTTGTAAAAGCATCGTCGGAGGTTCTGATTCGTCGCCATCTTGGTTTGCCACGTCGAGTAGAATCGACACTCGATATTCCGTCTCTGATATATCTGTGAAGAGTGTTAGGAGAGGTGACGGCGGGGAGGCCCAGAACTTGGAACTCGGCGCTGAAACTTGTCGCCAGAACAAACATACCATGAATTTCCTCTGGGAAAATACTATCGAGAACCTCCCTCTCCTCAACTTGGTCTTCTCTTCCCATCTTGAACAATTGCTTTATTATTTCCCTTTCAACAAAAGCCTTCGATGTATTTCGTGGGGTGGTGGGTTAAAGTTATGCTACCCAAGATTAGCTTAGCGCCGATTTGAAAAAGTTTATCTTTTATCAGACAAAAAAAAGTTCCCCAAGTAAACCACGAGGCAGCCCATCCGTGGAAATAAAATCAACAATTGTACCAAAATGGCTCCAGTAACAACATCGAAGACAATGGTGACAGGTATGAAGAGAAAGTCGGCACCTGCGAAAGATGTTCACGTGAAGGAAAATAAAAAGGCAAAAATCGATTCGGGGAAAAAGGGAAAAGACTCAAAATCTAAGTCTAAGCCTGTGAAGAAGGTCGAATCTGAGAGTGAAGAGGATTCAGAATCTGATGATGGAGGAGCTGATTTGGACTCTGCTTCGGCAGATAGCGAGGATGGGGATACGGAAATGAAAGACATTGAAGGCCTACATCCAGACAGAGTCAAGGCTGTTGCCGCAAACAGTGAGCTCACTCCTAGCTTTATATTAGATGGTTTTCATACTTACACATTCCAGGTCAATCATCGAAAGAAGCACACGCGAAACAAAAGCAATTGGCAAATGAGAGAAAGGCCGCAAAACCATTAGCAGATCAATTGGCACGCACAAAGAAGATTTGGGAACGTTTACGCCGAAAGTCGCATGTCCCAAAAGAGGAGAGAAAACAATTGGTCGAGGAGCTTTTCGAGCTCATCACTGGCAGAATCAAGGACTTTGTTCTTAAACATGACAGTGTAAGAGTTGTCCAAACCGCAATCAAATATTCAAACCCAGAGCAAAAACGATTGATCGCAAAGGAGCTTGCTGGAACATATCGTCAATTAGCCGAGAGTAGATATGCAAAGTTCTTGATCGGAAAATTGTTGGTTCAAGGAGATGATGAAATTAGAGATCTTATTGTTCCTGAGTTTTATGGACACGTCCGTCGACTTATCAAGCACCCTGAAGCTGGATGGATCCTCGATGATATCTATCGTGGAGTAGCTACCAAGCAACAGAGAGCTATTATTCTTCGAGAATGGTACGGCGCTGAATTCGCCGTTATGGAGAGAGATACCTCTAAATTCTTGACTGGAGAGCTCTCAGAGATCTTGGCTGCTGAACCTGGAAAGCGAGCACCTATCATGCGATACCTACAAGAAATGATCAACCATCTCCTACAGAAGAAGACTAACGGTTTCACTCTTCTTCACGATGCTATGCTGCAATATTTCCTCAATGCTAAGCCAGGTACTGAGGAGATCACCGACTTTATCGAGTTATTGAAGGGAGACGAGGAAGGTGATTTGATGAAGAACTTGGCATTCACTAAGTCCGGAGCAAGAGTTGTTTGTCTTGCCTTAGCATATGGAGGTGCCAAGGATCGTAAACATATCCTTAAGATGTACAAGGATACATTACAACTCATGGCAGGAGATCCAAATGGTCACATTATCATCCTCACCGCATACGAAGTCATTGATGATACCGTCTTGACTGCGAAGTCTATTTTCCCGGAATTGCTTAGCAAAGATGAAGAGAAGCAAGTCGAGAACATTGCATTCTCCGCCAATGATCTCAACGCCCGTACTACACTTCTCTACCTTTTCCAAGGTCGCTCAAAATCCCTATTCCCAGCAAGTCATAACTCCGATCTCGAAATCCTCGCTGAAGTTGACACAATCAAAACTACTACCTCCAAAAAGGACCCAGAAATTCGTCGCCAAGAATTAGTCAAGTCTCTCTCCCCCTACCTCCTCAAGGCTATCGCCTCTGCCGCTAGAGAACTCATCGCCACATCTTTCGGCTGTCAATTCGTAACCGAGGTTCTTTTCGGCGCCGAAGGAGATAAATCAGCAGCTCTTGAAGCACTCGCCGAAGCTGTATCCGGAGACCCAACATATATTCAACCTCCTGTCGAGGAAGGCGCAATGAGTACAGAACCACCTTCCCATATTGCAAGCACACCTTATGGAGGAAAGATGATTAAAGCTCTTATTGCAGGCGGTCGCTACGACCCAGCTACCAAGTCCGTTGTGTCAATCGTACCAGCATTGAACTTTGCGGATATCTTGTATCCCCATATCAAGGATTTCATTGTTGAATGGGCAACCGGATCCAGTTCTTTCGTCGTAGTTGCATTATTAGAATCCGAATCTTTTGGAGAGAAAGACGAAGTTAAGAAAGTTTTGATTAAGAATAAGAAGAAGTTGGAGAAGGCAGCAAAGGAGGAGACGGCGGAACAGAAGAGTAAGAGGGAAGAGATTGAGGCAAAGGAGAAGGAAAAGAAAGCCAGTGGAAAGGGTGCTGCAAAGAAGGCAAAGGGCGGAAAGGAGAAGACGGTGGGTAATATGGGATCGAGCTTGATTTTGAGCATGATCTGAGCATGCGAGATGGAAATAAGTGGATGAAAATGGGGAAGGGAATGGGGATTTGAAGACAGATAGGTGCACGGATGTATAGAACGAGTGCATTGTAGGAGTCCCGGCGTTGTGTTAAAAAGTGATCCATAGTCTATAGATACCTGGATGCTTTACTAGTATCCAATGTACTCAATATAATGTTGCATAACAAAATACTTTTATTTATTCATCATCGAATTCAAATTGGGATGTGAGAGTTGTTGGAATATGGATGCAAATTTCAAGCAGCGCTCGGGGGTTTCTTGAGCTACCGGTACAAATGATGCCAAATGGGAGTTGTAATTGGAGAATACGTCAAATCGCAATTCTTGCATGGGAATAGTAAGGACCAATATTATATACATACACCTTTAATATGAAATGATCGTGCATGCAAATCGCGAGGGGATAAAGGACCAGAACTTTGGGTTTAAGTGTTGGTGAGGGGGTGGTCATTGTTGTGTGAACAGACTTTTAACTTGTCTTATTTCAATTCTGTATCTATCGAAAAAATCTCAAGGTATATCCAATATTTTGCAACGTCGACGATGTATCCGAATTAACTCCACCTCGTATTGTACATCACTTCCCTATCTAATCTTATCCAACACGAAAAGCACCCACCATTGTGCCTCCTCGCTTCTCACCCCTTAATCGCCAAAGACGCCTTCAAACTCCCTACGACCGCAAAACAAATCAACGGACTGACCGCATACGACACAGTTATAAACTTTGCAATCGCCATCTTTTCTTCCTCGTCCGCACCACTCACATCCGCCAGCGCTGTGAGTTTTGTAGCCGGTGGTCCTGTCGGCATCAACATCAACACAAACCATAATATGGGATCGTTATCCAACCATCCTGTGTGGGAAGCAATGAGATAGATAACTCCGATGCTGATGATGGGCCATAAGATGAATCGGATGAAGCAGATGGTGATGACGACGAGTGAGGGGACTTTGCCGCTGGCTTCACCTTTCTTCATGCGTATGAGGGAAGAGGAAAGTTTGGCGCCTACGACGACGAGTTGGAGGGCGGCGAATAGCTCGCCGATGTTTTTGAGGGAGGTGGTGAGCCAGGCTTTGAAGATACCGCCGGATGAGGGGGGAGCGAAAAATACGCGGTGGAGAGGTGGGGTGAGGCCTAGGATAGCACCGACAAGAGCGCCGAGGAGAGGCGCATTGATGAAACTATAAAGAGTTGACATCACATTTCGAATCTTGCGAGGGATTTTCTTCCATTGTTGCTTTGATTTTTTGGCGATAGTGTTTCTGCCTTGGGCAACAGTGCGGGGAAGAAGAGTGGATGTTTCGTTTGTGTATTCTTCTTCTTCTTGTGCGGTTCGTCCGGCGGAGTTGGTGGGATGGGCATATTCCTCGTCGCTTTCAGTTGGACTGTGTGTATACCTTGGTTTTGAGTCTTCGTCGGGCTCGTCAGGTACTTCTTCGTCATCTAGAATTCTGGGACCGAGGGTGAAGGTAAGACTATTTCCTACCATGGACGAGACGAGGAAATAGGATTTTGCGCGGCTGAGGGCTGCGGAGGATGTGTCGGAGTCGGACATGGTTAGGTTGGTGAAGATACCAGCTGTGTCGAGAGCCTGAATCAAGAGCAGGGGAAGCGCGGTAGTGTTATTGAAGCATACTGGTAAATAGTTAGTGGGTTGATAAATAGGGAAAATGAAAGAGGGGGGAAGGGTAGCTTACAGGCTGGTACACACCAAGCGGGAAATTTAAAAGCTTTTTTGAGAAGCATCCCCAATGCCATTGACGATAAAATATATATCAGAGCCCATACTTCATGATCATCAGCTTTGTACACAGACAGAAAGTTGGGCAAAACTCACTTAATACTGGTATATATCTATATGCAGTATCCCATTTCAATTCCTCTCCAACATTTGTGATTAAAAGCGCAGGTAGAAACAACCTAACAGCCGTTTTCGAAATATCTCTTGCGGAAGACTCCTTCAACAAATTGAATCTCGATGCAATAACTCCATAACTTATTGTTAAGAGGACTGTTAATGAAGCTTGAAGGGCTCCTAGGAAGACAGGGAGAATTCCCTCGGTGGCAGAGTCCGAACTTCCCATAGTTCTCCTGATGCTTTTGGATCGGGAAAAAGAGTGAGGGAAAGGAAAGGATAATAAGGGAATTGTGACAACAAATAAGAAGCATTCAACTTAACTGATATATTTTTACCTGTCGTGTCAATACGCGTTCCAAACCAACCGACGTAGCTCACACGGTTGTAAAATCTTGGTGTCAACGTTGTCTATGTGCATAACGTCATATCGACAGGGGACACAAAGGTCCCACCAACTAATTGGTAAGATTTGTGGGAAGGAGGAGGTCCAATTTATGCAGGTCCTTCTCAATTGATGAAAACAACTGGAAACAAGCTTTCTGATACAGATCTTGGTGGATTGGTTGGCCATTTTGATAGTATAAAAGAAGTGTTTCCTGGAATAGGGCATGCATACCTCGCATGCCTCGCATACATGCTAGTCATTTCATCTCGTATCTCGTGTTGCGTGTGGGAACTAGACGATTAGGATAGCCTTGGTAAAATGTAGGATCAAGTGTCCGTACAGTATCGAGGAGAGGAACATCTTGGGATACACATGTACTCGATAATTATCCATCTTATTCATGGAAGACGTTCATCGCTAAGGGCAAAGGCATTATTATCATGAGGAAGAAGGGATTTGGGTGGTAAGACCAGTAAAGTGGACTGTGCCCACCACATCTTCCACCATCGTTTGCTGCACGTCACATGTACCTCTCTCGAACATACCGACTCCTTTAACTCGATGTATTCAAATGAATCACCAGATTGATTCCCTTTGGATAAATATCTCTGAGCAAATACTTTTGGTACGCCTTCAAGCGAAGCTGTATCATGCATAACGTTATCGAAAGTTCGGGTTCAGTCAGAATGGGCAAATGTATACAAGGATATATGTAACCTTAGTTGTTGTTGGTAGCAGACCCCGATCATACGAAGCTTCTAAGTAACAGACAAAACCTCTGTTGAAGCTTGTAACGTAGGTAGGGTTTAATTGTTGTCAATCAAAGGACAGGTGTGAAGTGAAAAATGCGCTCTGCGTAGATTTCTTCGTGCATGATACACTATTCCTGGCCATCATTCCTACTTGCTTTTTACAGCATCAATTACAATCTTAACACGACCTACAATGATTCATCATCCGCAAAATGCCACCAACTCTTTATATTTCTCGACACGCCAAGGCCGAGCACAATATCAAGGTTCGTTTTGCTCCTCTCTCCATAGATACTTCATATACTGATCCCGTGACAGCACCGATTCCATATTCCAGATCCAATCTTGACTCCCAGAGGTCATACAGAATGTCGGAATCTCCGCAAAACATTTCCACATCATAACAAGATTGACCTCATTCTCTCATTGCCCCGTCGCCGTGCCATTCAAATCACCCTTTTTGCATTTAGCAATACACTCGCTCAACTTGAGGATCCGTATCTTCTAGTACCTAATGCTCAAGAAGTTATCGCAAAGCCTTGTGATACAGGGGTTTCAATATATGTGTTAAGGGCTGTGGAGATTCCAGAAATTTTCAAGGAAGAGGGATTAAGCTTTGGCACGGAGAAGATTGGTTTTGGTTTAGTGAAGGATGAATGGAATTCGAAGGTTGGCATAATATTCTTGCTACCATTTGAAAATCAAAATCTTGGGAAGACATCAGAAGGATTCTACAAATTCAAAATGGTTTGATATGACTGATACTGTGTTTTTTTCCAGAAAGGTTTCTATGCGCCTGATCCTGAAGCCATCCAAGCACGAGCTGCTGCTCTCCGAGTATGGCTCTATGGGATTGAAGCACAACACGTTGTTTTAGTAACACACGGAGGTTTCCTTCATTACTTAACCGAGGATGGGACAGTCAGCGATCCGATGAAAGGGGTTTCTCACATGTCTCTTACTTCCTCCTTGGAAAATCGTCTTATAACCAATAGTTTGTGGTTACAACAATTGCGAAGTTCGAATATTCACATTTACGAAAGACTCGACGGCAGAAATGGCTCATGTCTTTGAAGTTCAATAGGAGTAGCAGGTTATGAAGACTGAAAACACTATTCTTGCGGAATCGGATGAGGTTGGATGATTCCTGGAGTACCTATTTCTTTTCCTTTGGCTGGCTATTGCTAGCTAGAACGTCTATCAGATTCTCAAGTCAATTAATGGTGGGTGTCGTAATCCATTGGGTAATCTTTGGATCGCTAGTATTGAGCCGTGGAAGCCCGTCTCTGACCCTAGTGGCAAGATGGATATAGCTGATATTGACAGGACCCCTAAAGAACACACTGAGAATGGTGCCGATTGAGTCATATAGCCCAAAAAATAACGAATGATGCTGATTATCACGTGGATGTTGTAGACTAGTTTCATTGCTAAGGAATCCTGCGGACTCTAACGGTGGGGGGACCGGGACGAAAGACCCAAAGACACCGCCCACGGCGTTTCGCTAAGCTACGAAAATGTGACCATGAAGTTTTTTGTTCCCGAAAATAAGCTATATGTTACTGACGCTGTACGTGGAATCATTTTGGTCATTGCAGTGTCTCTGTCGCTGGTAATTGCTTGGATCTCTCTCTGTCTCTCTCTCTCTCTCTCTCTCTCTCTCTCTCTCTCTCTCTATCTGATCCCGGTAAGCCATAGCCGTGGTTGAGATCACTGTTCAAACCTTGATTTTGTTTGTAAATATCATCGACGCTACAGTTGAGACCAGCGGATGTGCCTTGACTGGCGCTTTGAGTGTTGATTTACCTTTTCTAGAGCTATTCTGACCGTTATAGCATTACGAGCGCTGAAACTTCAATCTCCATAAAAGAAGGCGATACAATGATCATTTGATGACTTTGCTCTGAAAATATAGCCATTAGAAGCTAATAATGTGTTCTTGTAGGAATTCAGTACTAGGCGGTGTTTATACCTCTAATTCGCCGCTTGAAAAGCACCAGTTTGGATAATCTACCAAAAGAACAATTCTTTCTTGAGCTGAATGGTGGGTTGGCGAGAAGATGGGATAGGACAGGATTATGTTCATTTTTGGAAAATCTAACGTGGATGTTGATTCTTTTGTTTAAAGGAATTTTGATGCTTCCCTGGCCATTGGTTATCTTGGTTGGAGTGAAGTATGAATTTTTTGAGCAGCTGGTAAAAGTTTTGAAGTCATTCTTGATGGTAAGGTGGACACAATCGTTCCTTCCCTTTCGACATCACTTTAGACACGTGATGGTAACAGCATAGACAGAAGCTGCCGATCAGAAGCGAGACTTCTGTGTAATCCTTCCGATTTAAGCTGAGGTTGAATTCTCCTCACTTCAAGGTTTTTCAAGAAGGGTTTCGTGTAACCCGCATCAAATCACTTCTGCAATTATCATAATTTCATCTCGTCTCATTTGTCTTCATTCTCTGCACGAAAACATACAACTTCCATCTTATACTGACCTTTCAATTTCAATTCTCATGCTCCGGGTTTCAATCTGTGTGATTAATGTAAGTCTTTCATGCATCAACTCGATTTCCTTGTCTGCCAATATACTCAAGTACATAAATGAGAGCATATACCAAATCATCGACCATCTTACACTCAAATATCTAACCCCTTCCAGATCTACCACCGCTGCAATGAACGCTCAACAGGAACTGGAGAGAGCTGGAATTCTCGGTGCTACCATGGCACCTGGAAATTCTGTGACTGTGATTCATCGGCAACAGGTATCGGTATGTTTTCTTTTGAGATTCTTGTCTGCCTATCATTTTGGCGGCGAAAATGACTAATCTATTGTTTGTTTGTTGTGTAGCCCGCACTTTTCAATCGCATCAAAAATCTCGAAATGGCCAACGTCGGAGCGAAGACAAGACGCGTGGAGCAAGAAAAGAAGCTTTCATCTCAAACAAGCAGAATACAAAGTCTGGAAAGCCGCTTGTGGAATCGGGAACAACAACTTGATAGTCAAGCCATAGAGATTAAAACTCTTCAGACGGAGATTGCAGACCTCAGGACATTCCGAGAGGCTGATATGGTCACGATCAAGCGTCATGAATTTTTAATCAAGCATCACGGCGACTTTCTTAAGGATCGAGTTCACAAGCAGTTGAAATATTTCAAAGAAAGCTTGAAGTCGGAGATGATCAAAAGCAATGACCAAGAACGCAAGTTGGACGACAAGTTAGCTTTATATCAATCTATGTTGATGGAAAACCAGAAGCGCGAACTGCGCGAGGAGCTTGCATTACATGAGGCAAACCTAATTCAGAAAGCTAAGCAGATGATTTTGACTGAATTGTTGGGTCTAGAGACTCGACCTGATGGAGATATTGGCCGCAAGCCTGATCTTCAAATTGTATGTTCTTCCAATATTCATGGAGTTTATGGCCCAATTCAAGTCACAAAATCCATATTCAAGACGAATATGATCAAACACTAAATTTTGGACGTCTTGATAGAAAATGGAACCTTGAGTGGACTAGATTTCGACAAATGAGGACCTGTATTCATACGCACTGATTTTGATGCAGCAAATATCACGAATGCCGTGTGCCACATTACTGGACCAGGGTTAGAAACCAGGTACGCCGCATTGACCGCCCGAAAAGAGTGCAAAAGGCTTATTAGTGGTCTGAAAATATAGTTGTCTTAACGTCTTGTCTCTTTATAGGAGAAAGAGCTCACATTAATGGATCAGTATCTACTCTTAGCTTTGGAGTATAGATGGAAACATGTGGTGGTAGGTAGTTATAATATTCCAGAAGAAGATTTGCAAAAGTTTGGAAGACTAGGAGCTCAAGATGTATATTAAAGACCTCAAAGTTTGCTTTTTCTCTGATATTCTTTGTGAATATCATTGTCAGATCCACACTACAATGTTAAATGTTCCAAGCAATAGTATTTTTTCTACGGCTTTTATGGATGAACGACACTTGCCATCCATCAATTATTCACTTCTCTTTCTCACTACCCTGAAGCCATCCCACGAACCTTTCGAATTTTTTTTTTACATAAACTACCCCAGGGATAGTTCCATAACTCAGACCAGTCTTGATTCTACGGATCAAGAAAAAATGACTGAATCTCTAGAGCTTGAAGATGGCTTCGTAAGTTTAATTTTCACATCTATTCTATCTCTTTCACACTTGCTTGAGAATTTACTGAAAATTTCAATGAAGAAAAAGTCGTGCGCGGCTTTCGACCAGAACGCACTCGAATTAAACAAACAAATCGAAGCCACACAAGAAGAGCTTCAGCGGCATAAGGAAAAGAATGACGGGCACATTGCAGAGTTGGAGGGGATTCAAGAGCGGCTGGAGAAGATTAAAAAGAAGTTACAAGAGACAGGTGCTGACCACAAAGATTGTTGTGGTTTGGCTGACTCCGGTCGTGAGGATGGAAATGGAGATAAGAGTAAAGATGGGCAGGTTGGAGAGCTGTGATGTCAGTAAGTAGGCACGTTGAATTTTAACCGGTGGTTTTGCCACATTTGAGTGAGCTTCCTGATACCTTCAACTCGAACTTCTTGTTCGTTATACTCACCTCTTATACGGTCTGACCTAGATCTAGTTGGGCGTCCCGCAGGAATCAACACAAAACTTGCACGCAAGAACCAGAAATGTTCGTTCATATCGTCTTCAAATCCCGCAGTGAAAGAGGTCTTCTAGTTGCTTCCACGTGTTACTATCCGCTGCGTGTAAAGACAAATGCTGATATCTCTTTCTCGAAGTCATGAAACTTAGTATCGTCGGGTCACAGAATAAATTCGATATAACACAAGGACTGGATATAGGTACTAGTGAAAGAAACTAGTGGCAGACCTACGTATCCGATATGACTTGATGGGAACTCTGTGGAAATGGACTTTTGGGACGAAAGGCGCTTAGGCAAATTCTAAAGACATTGGCAATGATCATGCTGGGATTATAGAAAGGAGAAAAATCACAAAGAGGTTGAACGTAGCGCTGATAGACCTTTATCATTCATGATTTAGATGCACAAACGTGAAGCATAATTTTGTTACACGATTCCGGTATTCAACACGGTCTAAAATGTTGCTGCTTTCCGGTAACAAACAGTAAATTATAAATCATCTCACCGAAATACAACTGCCCTACGTATTGGCCCGATCTTTGGCAGTGATCTTTCTCTATTGGTTTTCCTGTTATGAAGAAATCATAAATCATAAATCTGCAAACCACAAATCGCTCGACTCCAAGCCCCAAAAATATTGATAACCCTTTCCAACCTCTACACAAGGAACTTTGAACTGCTACCAAGCATCAAGGGTGTCTCCACCATTCCTTCAAGTGGTCTTGAGTTGGAGTTCGGATATTTTTTGTTTCCTTTGTGCTAATAAGATACCAATAGAGAAACCAGCACTTTGGATATACTCAGATCCGTAACGAGCTTGCTGTACTTCTCGCTAGTTTTCAACGAGGTCTACGAGAGAACAGACTGGATATCAAAGCTCTTGTTTTGGAAAAGATAGATGCAGAGATGACAGGAACCTACGAGGCTTAATGGGTTTTGCTAAGATTAATGTCGTTATCAATATCATTTAAGCATTATCCATAGGTCGTAGATGCCATGTATTACAGCAATGAGAATTGCATCTAGGGAGGAGGCTCCAAAGATCACCGAGCAAGAAATTTTCAATCGATCTAACGTTAGTTCTTCTTCTGAAGAATGAAAAGAAGTATCAAGCACTTCCCATATTCCGTTAAGATCTGTTCCTAGAGTTTTGCATGCTCGTCGTACCTTTGATAAAGTGAGCTCTTAAATTAGCGAGCTATATTGCTCATCAAGTCTCGAAGTGTTCCAGATACTTGACTTTCTCAGCTCCAGTCTCAAATCCCAACTTGGTCTTTACCAAGCCTCTCAGATCAAGACATAATTCTCTTTCAACGTAACCTAATACAACAACCTTGAAATGCCTTCCAGAATCGAAGAAAATAAATACGAAATCATGGATGTAAGTTGGCCGATACGAGATTCTCCCTGATCAATACCAAGCCATTCTGACCCTATCTCCCAGCTGCTTTTCAGAATCAACCCTGCCAGAAACAATATCAAAGAGAATGCACTGCAAATCGAACAAATCCTAGCCTCTGGTGTTATTACTCAAGAAGAAGACTTCACAGTCAGAACTTGCAGAAGGATGATCAAATTTTCGAGTAGTCTATTGGCTTCTTATAAGTATTACTTATCGTGGTGCATGTGCGCGGAAGGACTCAGTGATGAAGAGAGAATCGAGGCGGAGAGAAAGGCATACTTGCTTCATCAAGCTGCTTGGGCTTGCATGCAAGGTAATATACTCCATTTCTTGTTCGACTTAGCTCGCCAGATTTCTACGTGAGACGAATTTTGAATAAATGTGACTAATACTACTTTTTAATAGAACCCATATAAACTTCAGAGCAAGTTAGGTCAATTCGAGGCGTCTGTTGCGGGAAAGGATATACAGAAAATGGGACACAACATGCGTTGAGCTTGCAGTCATTTGGCTCTGGGATGACAGATTTGATATTCGAAGAACTTCACGCTTGTTCTGATCTATGATAGGTGATTAGTAATACAAATTAGAAATGTTCTCTGGAAACACATTCAATTTTTGAGAGTGAACACACATGACCTTGTCTGCTTCCTCTGGCATAGAACGTGACTTTAAACTTCCTACTCATGGATAATGTTTATACCCCACAATTCCTCGAAAGACACACAATCTCACCAAACTCTCATTCATGTTTAAAAGTAGCCTCAACCTTCTACAATCCAAAGTTTACGAACACTGCCTTCAATTAAATAAAACTCATTCCTAAGCAAAATGGCCTATCTCCACACTGCTAGACTGAATGATCAACTTATGAGACTTGTAAGCTTCAGCCTTATCTTCCCCCCTCCCCCCTCCCCCCCTCTTTCCACATCACAAATAACCCTAACAGTTCCTCTCCAGCGTCAAGCTGTTAGAGATCTTCAAGGATCATCTGAAACGCTTGATGAATCATTGATCGAGCTTATGAGACAGGTTGAAGAAATGGCACGCGATATTGTTCTAAGAGTCGCAGAAATAGAGAGAGAACTGGCTTTGATATCGGCATTCGGAGCTCTAGAGAACTTGCGCAATCTCGTCAGAGAAGCTGGGGAATGATGGGATGTTATCGATGGGAAGAATGTGAATTGGCTCGGATTGCTCTACTGTATGGTCGATCGCTGCCCCTTCAGCAAGAGCCCGAGCTAGCAGAACAAGTAAGTTTTAATTCGCATTCTTCCCATTTTCTCATTCAGAACTGATGATTGGCTTCTTTCTACAGCATGAGGAATTTGAACAAGACGGGGAACAACTTCGGATCTGAAGGAGAAGAGACAGTCCGTCGTTGGCGCCAAAGAAGGGCTATCACGAGAGCACGTTTAGCTTTTGAGAATCTGCGAAGTGTTGTTGAGGAGACAATCCTGCAATGCGATGGGAACTAGGGAAGTGCTGGAAGGAAAGGGAAGATAGGGAATTTGCTGAGGCTGCGAAACAAATCATGGCTTGGGCTCTAGGCCAGGTTCAAAATACTGGTGCTAGATAGTCCTTATCATTTGAAACAATTTCTTCTTAACATGTTCTAGTTTTACGTGAGGAAAAGCTCCCTTTCCGAAAATACACTTGTGTATGTGCATGGATAGGATGACAAATAACAGGCAAGACGGGAGTTGTCAATGTAATTTGATATGGAAGGCAAAAAAGAAGAAGAGTTCTAAAACAGATGTATCATGCTACTGGAAGTTCTAGGGGTCTACAGGCTCGAACAGTCTGTAGCAGATATGCAACAAAAACCTGTCAAGTCTTCCAGCACGTGCCACACAGAGCGAATGTTTATCATTTATTAGACTAAGAGGAATTTTACTAATACGTTAGTGATCGGCACACCTGGTATAGAATAAGGTTGCATGATCATTGTCTGAGAACTTTGAAAAAACTAAAACCGGTTTGGGTGGAGTGGAAATAGATCTCTTGCTTCTAGATGTGGATAAGGTTATTCCGCTTAAGTACACTAGTGGGGATTAATAAATATTTTGAGTAGGTAGTTCTAGATATCCAGGAAACTTCATGATTGCGCACTAGCTGCTGCATTGAATTACAAACCATTAACAGCTTGGTAGATTATGAGCACAAGAGAAAGAATTGGTTAATAAACAAGAGGCGGATGAAGAGAACAAGGTAGAACAGCCGCCCGCCTTCCACGCAAGAGATTCATGGGATGTAGATGTATAAGTACTGAATCAACAATAGGCGCTGGAGGTTATGAATAGCATTTTAGATCTTTTTTTGCTTGCCAAATCATACACCTCTATCAAAGAGTCATCTTGCACTCTAGACTACCATTTCCCAATGACAAGACTGACGCCAAGTTTTCTCAAATTCTTCTGCAAGACGGATGGGATTGGTCCTTGTCGTGTTTCAAGATTCCCTTAAAGACAAGTCTGCATGGATAAGTACTGATCATCTCCTCAGTCGCTGGTCTTCGGGCGCCAAGAATTCGCTTATGTTGGGCTGGTAGATAGAGATTAGCTTGAATGCTTGTTGAACCTCAAAGTGGGAGTGATGTACTGGATAAAGTCATGGTTTGTGGGATATGAAGGGGAGTTTGAAGGGGATGTAATGAGATGGGAAATACAGAGAGCTCTGGCTGGTAGGGAGAACACCGTTTAGTGGAGATGGAGCTAGCGAGGTGAATTATTAGACTATTGCTTTGCATTGTAAGTTACTACAGCTCACTCATAGTCCTTCACGGCTTCTTGGATGATGTACCTCTATAGGAGGTAGATAAACAGTAAATAAACAATTGGACTTGTAGCATATTCAGTTATCTAAGAAGTAGGATGTTGGTAGACTAATTCTACGCCCTTTTCATGAAGTTTCAAGATCGGCATGAAGGTTGCAGTGATGGGTTTAGATTATCTTTTGAATGAACGTAGCTTTATAGGATAGATCATCTACATGTATGTGGACTCCACATTTCTTTGAGTGAATTCTTAATTTCTTCATGTTTTGGGGTTTACAGTATGAAGTGTTTTGTAAAGATCTTTACACAAACTAGAGATTATCAAAACATTATGTGATTTTATCTATCATACTTTTTGCACTATGTTCTACTATCAGAACAGAACTATATGGCATCAGTATTAAATGCTCTGAAGAACCAGCATGTATAGCTAGGTAGCTCACCTTAACCCCCTCTCAACATAATTCACTATACCTCGCACAAGTTCACTCGTGTAAATGAAATAATCCACAAGCTGTAGGAAGTTTTAACCTTCTTATATATTCTTCAGTCTCTCTAGCAATTAGAGATTATGACATGTCACGACTGACTCAACCCTTACACTGTCGACATACCGAAGTGAGGTTATCATTCCATATCAGTCCTTCTTCGACTTCTTCAACTTTGCAAAGACATCACCCAGATTCTGATCTACATTCGCAAACCACAAAATGGCATCACAAGAGACATCTGAAATGATCGCAGATATTGGAACACTCACCCTGGTAAGTAGAATCAGGCAGTCCTCATCGTTTTCCTCGGATATATGAAATCTAATTCACGCCATCTATTTAGGACGATCTTCGCCAGTTCCTACCAGTAGCAAAAGAAAAGATTCAAGTATACATCGATACACTCTTAGAATCTACAGCATATGGTCGCCGATCAGAAGAAGAAGCTCGCTCCACAATTGCATTGTATGAGCGCTTCCCTGTAGAACAACAAGAAAAACATAAGCAGCTTTTAGACTCCTTGGTGGAAATGCTCAATAGATTGGTTGTTTGTCGTGCGGATGGTGAAAAGCAATTGCATGAGTTTATTGCAGAGTCTATTAGCATAGAGAGGGCATGCATCAAGCGAATTGAGGAGTTGATGGCGAATGATGAGACTGGAAGATATATTTGAAAATACCTCTCTGGCAAGATGAAATAAATTTCTATGTCTTCTGGATGTCAGTAGCTTTTCAAAGTGAATTTGATGTTAAAAGTCTTCAACCCACGTTATCTTATCTCTAGTGAATATTAGACTTGTGACATGTTTCGCGAAATGATCTTTTATTTGGTGGCTTTAATAAATCCTTGCATCAAGCTTTTAAATATCTCCAAACTTTCCAAATCCTCTACCCAAAACTCCATCTTTGAACTTCATCTACAAACATGGATGGAATGAAACCCGCCGAGCTGGTCGCAAATTTCAGAAAATTCGATCTCGTGAGTAATTAAAGACGCCGATATTACCATCTAGGTCGTCTACTTTCTTCATGCGTAATAAGAATGCCTTACTAATTTAAGCATCTTAGGCCCAAACACGTCAAGCAATGTCAACCTTCCAAGCACAAAGCGATATAATTGCCAGTGATTTAACGAAAGCGAGGAAATTAATTTACGATATCGAAGAGCAACTTCGATTGTGGGTTGACGGATATGAACGATCTTCTCATAGATCAAGGCAGAAAATGGAGCCAGAGATCCGTAGATTGTTGAAAAACGGCGAAAATGCCTTGCTGGAGTTGAAGAAACGTCAAGAGGTTCTTGAGAAGGCAGAAAAACGTGGCATTGCTATTGATGAGTTGTTGAGAAAGCATTTGAAGAGCTTGCTGGAGAGAGAGATGGGACAAAATGCATGAGGGTATGTTGTGTGGAACGATTTTCTCTTCGGTCTTGGGTTTATTTGTCTTCAATTCTAGCATCAATTACTAATGCTTCTTCGTTTCAAACAGAACAGACAGATCCAAAGATCTTAAGTGGGGGCAAATGATTCAGCTTGCGGGTGGAAATCATGGTCATTGCAGTGCAGAAAGGGGAGGTTAAAGTTAGCAACTATGCATGGCCGCTCAAGGACCACGTACTTGACTAGATTACTTCGAATGTAGATCAATACTTCCATCCAGTTTGTCTTCGATCATAAAAGTGAAATAAATTCTTTCCCTTTACGTACCTCTGGTTGCATCCACTTAAAATCAATCTTTCTCCATCTCCATCTCCTTCTCAGAAAGTCCCCAGTCTTGAACTTTTCCAACCTTCAAGCAGACCTTACTCCTCGAAGTATTCAACCTCTGTAAGGAGATTTACCTCACTCAAAATTCTAAACTTATCATTATATCCCAATTTCAACATGGAACCAAAAAGAACTGCCTCCAAGATGATGGGGAGCGCTGCCAATGCTGAGGATGGTCCCCTCAAGAGAACGAGTAATCTAGATTCCGTGTTTTCCAACATTCATACATCTCCATGGTTATGTTTACTTATGCAATGTTCAGATAAAATATATGCTCAAAGAAAATGCAGACAAAGTCACTTTCAGCAATGCAGAAACTGAAGAATTTGAAATTCTCATCCGACACAATGATCTAGATATCGCACGACATAAACACTGGATCAAAATATGGGGAAAAAACATCTCAAACTCTCAGAAGTCGATACAGGAGCTCGAGAAAACAATTAAAGGGTACAAGGAAGACATTGAGAAGAAGAGACAGGAAATTGTGGAGTTGAAACAAGAAGAGGAAGTGATTCTGGCAATTGAAAAGCAAGGGGAGGCTCGCGAAGAGGAGTTGCAAAGATTCGTGAAAGAGGAAATGACGAAGTTTTTGGAAGGAAAATTGGAGAAAGAGGGCTTGTCGCTAGAGGAAGAGGGCGAGGAAGCTCAGGATGAGAAGGTTGCCGCCGATGGGGAGAAGAAGATGATAAAAAAAAAATAGATATGGGACAGAACGCTGCAATGTGAGTCAATGTCTTTCAATTTACGTTAATCACTCGTTTTATTTTCTATCAATACTAATTCACTTTTACGAAAAGATGCCCAGCTTTAAATTAGAAATCGGTGCCTCCGGGACTAGGATTCGTAATATATGAAAAGGTTGCAATTATCAGAGTGAAATGATATGGCAGTGAAGTTTTAATATCATCAGATTTATTCAATGATAATAAAAGACTTCATCATTATTCACTTCAATCTTGAATAGTGAGATAAATGTTAGCGTCGTGCCTTTAATCGAGTCTCCAGAAATTATTTCATCGGCTGGTTCTGTTCACAAACTACTTCGTTCGACATCCATAACCCCTTCATCTTCACAGAAACTTAAATTTCGAACATCCTCAACTCTGACCCCAAATTTTGGTATTCTGTCTACTATCAAAATGCCCATAAAAAGAAACGATCTTGAGATGGCCTGTGAGACTAGACTAGACGCCCCCCTCCAGAAGGTCAGTAAAGCCAACGTTTTTTCGTTTTCATACGCAAGTCATTTTGAAGGCATCACTGACACTGCATTACTTCTTAGGTCACGCAAACTCTCATAGAATTTCAAACTACTATTGGCAACAAAACAAGAAGCTTGAAATCCCTCGAATCGGACGCCATAACCACTAAATCTGAAATTGAGAGAGACGAGGAGGAAATCCGACAAATCAAAGAGAGAATCTTGAGAAAACGAGAACAAATACTATTGGCTGAGCACAAAGCTCAAGTAGTTAGAGGTCAAATTGGTGAATTCAAAGAAAAGGAGAAATTTCTTCTAGCGGTGCAAAATGGGGGAGCGGAGTTTTTGAAGACACTTTTGGAGACTGGAAAGTGGGAATTAGAGCAGGGTATCAAAGAGGCATGGGTAGAGGAAGGAATGGCATCTAAGAAAGATGAAGATCGAAAGCAAGAAGACTGAAGACGATTTATGATGGTGTAAGTCACAATTTCTCTTCTCAATGCGCAATTTATCTTGCCTCCATGAACAGATACTGACACTATCTCTTTTATAGATCTCCAAATAAACAGCAGTGTCAGAAGTCATTCGTGGGAAGTGGGAAACTAAGTCGTGGGACGTGGGAGAATTTTAAATTGATCAGCTAGATTTGACTGAATCGGAAATAAACACTTCAAATTTAGAAGGTCAAATTTGCTTTGCTGGCTGGGTCTTCTTTGCCTTCTCTTGATATTCGCTAGTTCTTCCCACTTCCTGTTTATCTTCCCCAATCTTCCTCAGTAATCCAACTTCCATCAAGTCTTCGATATTTTTTAGGATCCCACAATTTCTACAGCATGATCAGATTCCAAAGAAACCCCGATATTACCCAGATTACAACTATGCCATCGAAAAGAAACTTCTTCGAGATGTCTGGAGATGCCGCAAACACCAAGGCTCACCCTCTTGACCTTGTAGGTTACCATCAGGCTTCTTCTGTACAAATGCAGAAACAAGCTAATCAGAATCATTCTATTACAGATTAAAGATGCCATTGAAGTCCACGAGAAGATAGTAAAACACAAGCATCAAGCCATTCAAAAAGCAGAACAATCTATCCTACGAAATCAGCTGAAGATCGAGGAATATCAAAACAAAATTGAAGAACTTAAAAAGCTGAATATCAATTTGGAAGATGAGCATGCAGAAGCGAGAGAATTTGTTAGAAACGCTGAAGTAGAAGGCAGAGTACTCAAGGCTACCAAAAAGCGAGGAGAGGAACTCGAAAAAGAATTGTTAGATAGTGCAAAGAAGGAGTTCGCGGATAAGATGGAGGTTATGCTTCAGGAGACCGAGAGTCAGATGTGTCTGAAGCAAAATATATTGCTGCAGATAAAGCGCGAGGCAGATCCATGAGGTTATCAAAAAGGAAACAACTCAGACCATGGCTTATGGATGTATGTATCTTCTGATCAGATTTATTCCGTTTCCGCCTCCAATTCCACTCAAGCACTACTAACAGTACCCCATATCCAGATCTCAGAAACAAATACAAAAGTCAGTATGTGCGATACTAATGCTAGAGCACGGGAGTGGCCATCAATACGGATAGTACAGTTTGGTCGGGTCATGGAAATGTCTCATGGTCTTTTATCTTGAAAAAGATAGCATTAAATGAAGTTCATCTGCGTAAAATATTCTATCTCTTCCCACATTGGTGCAGTGACGGCAACTTCCTTCCTGTGGCATCACTATCCATTAATATAGCGGCGTGAAGTTACTCTAATATATAATTCAACTACGCGAAGAGCCTTCACAAAAGCGTTTCTAACGATGTGGGCTGCCTATGGTTCTCACTCTTCGGCCAGCGTCAATTAGTCTGAACGCCTGACCTCATCATCAAGAGTCTCTTAATCAGGGGATGATGCGGTTACAACCACCTTTTTGTTTTGTTTTTTAAAGGAAGAATATTCATCTTTTGGTGGTGGTTGTGAATTTTTGAATGCGTGAGTGAGTGAGTGGAGTCTGTTGGTGATTGGTTTGGGAGTATATCTTCACTTTATACATGCTTCATTCACTGTCGTCGCTTAAACAACATTTTGAAAAATGTGGGTCAGTGGCTGGGTGCAAAATTGGGGAATCATTCACTGCGTAGGTTCTGGATACCCAGACCAAACAAGTATTCAGATAAGAAAACTTTGAATAAGGAACAGGTAATTTGAACATACAACTCACATCTTTAACACGGGGGGCATTCACCGATCATGAATTCAATGTTTTCCTGCTTCCTTACTACCTATTCTCCTTAAATTCTTCCTCGACCTTATTAGTTCTATGCGCCTTCAACGTCAAAAGCTTGTCTGATCTTAAGTCTCTTGTAACTTTCAAAGTCGTGTACATTAGATTACAACTACAACTCGAACTTTCAAGCAGTAACCATGAAGCTCAACAACAACGAAGTGGGAGGCAACTATGCCGGACAGGTGGTGAGCTCAATCCAACTATGCAAACCGCCCTTTGCGTTTTACTCTCTTCCTCCTCATCACTTGCAATAAAAGCCCAGATTTTAACTAGCATACCACTCTGCAGTTTGACTCCAGAGCCCTCAAAGCTGCCACTCAACAACCCACTCAATCCAAAAACACACTCGCAGAAATTCAACATACAATTCGCGAACACCAAAAATAAATCGAAGACTTCCAGATAAAGATTCAGAAACACGTGCAACAAATTGCAGCACTATGGCAAGAGGAGCAAGCCTTGCTGAAGGAACAAACAATCTTTAAAGTTGGAAAAATCCAGCGCGAGCTTTGTGATGTTGATAAGAAGAATAAGCAACACGAAGCCGATGAGAAGAAAAATAGGGACACAATGGCGAAGCACATGTTGCTACACAAAGTTTTGTATGAAGAATAATTCTGAAAGTACCTGCACGGTGTCGAACAGTAGGTGTCTTAAAATTTCCTTGGTTCTCATGCATGTATAAACCTTGGCATATCTTTCCAACTTCATCACTAATCTCTGCATTCTTTACCCAGATGACGAGAGCTGGGAATAAGAATCAATATCTTGGTCGGATGCGAAGGAATACTAGGGATAGATATGACGCTCATATCAAACACTCTGCGATTGGATATCTAAGAGTGGAACATTGATTAGACAGGAAAAACGGGGGACAAACATTGGACTTTTTGAATGTAGATGGTCATCGGGTTTATAATTCATTCAGCCAAACATTGTCAATTTCATTGCAGGTATTGGGATAGATTTACTTATCTAACAGTACTGAATAATGATGAAAGCTTTAGGTAGAAGAAATAGATACTGCTTTCGACCTCGATCTCTATGATATTGAGTGGATGAAGTGACGTTAGGGCGTAGCCGTTCCGGGTTGTTCATAAAAGCGCCTGTAAATCTAGACATTAGCATCGAAGCATTTTTTGTATGCATTCTATCAAAGTTTGCCAAGTTTATCTAGGGTTTTCTTTGGGATATAATTGGAGTTTAAAAAATCTTACGATGGTGATTAGCATGGATAGGAAAGAATATACATATTGCACGTGATTTATGCGTGACTTTTCAAGTAAGCTACCCACTGCACGCGAAACTACTAGCGTCGACGTCAAATGCTTCTCGACGAATCTTTGACCTGCCGTCGTTACTTGTTCTAAAATATCATATTTCCCACACAAATGTAAGTCGAATGAAAAAATTCGACTTATCAAGATGTTTCTTGCCAGCATACAACCTTGTCATCTATGACGAACCATTAACGCGGACGATATATCTCATTTTAGTTGGGACCAACAAATCCTATCCATTTCCAGAATTCTATATCTGGGTAAGCGAAAGAAAGGAGAAAATGTCGATCTTTCGGGCAGAGTTGCCTTTTTTGAATGCTCAATTCGCACCAATTGACCAATCGGGGGTATCGCTACGGTTCTTATGTGGCCTGCATTGAAAATACCGGAGCAAAAGCTTTGCCACATATCGACCAACAAATGCATTTTGAGGACCTTTACCATAGTTCAACATGCTATTGCATGTTTGCCACACGGTTGAGTCTTCATTTCGGATTTTTCCTTGCTTGAAAGCAGGCATGGTTTCTATTCTGACAAAACCGGTTCTCTATCTGCATACCAGAAATAGCCTTCACACAACATCATTGGTGCTCTAGTAGGCCTTCAATACTTGTTATGGTATGATGTGTTATGCCAATACAGGAAGCTTGCTCATTATCATACGATCATATTCCGAGAACGATCAAAATTGAGTCGTTGAGCATCATCATTCGCCAATCGTCCACGAGGCTATAGCTGTCTCGACATTCGTCGTTAAGATAGACGTCGCATAACAATATAAAATTGACAGATTGACACTTCAATCCCGGCAATGCATCACGATGATCGCGCCAAGATTTGAGGTATGGGGACGGCGGACCCCTGAACATCAGCAGCTATAGTACTATAAATTCTCCACAACGGCTACGTCCCGTCCTTGAGCTGAACGAACTTCTGTGCACGGGGCACATCACCATAGAGAATCTCGAGAGAATCTTCGAAAAACACATGTAAACATATACGCCACAATTGCTACCGATATGTTCGGAATCACGTAAAATTCAAACAGCCAATCAATCATGAGCTTCGGAATGATCCATTCGATAGTGGAATATCAATATTGGTTGGTTGATTAAAAATTGAATTTTTAAAAAGATATTTCATTTTGGTGCGCAGATGATTTTGTTCAGCCCGAGCCATATTTACCAATAAATCATGCTGCAAGTCGCTGATCGCCGGGTGGTAAACCTTTCCCTCCTGCCCTCTGCCCATGGAAAGCTGAACTCGGCATTCCGAAAAGTGGCTCGTACTTGGTGGCAGTGTATGTCAGGAACCGATGGCAGTCCATGGGATTGGTCTTTGGTAATCCACATCCAGGTCTATATTTCTTTTCTCATAACCGAGTTCTCCAGTGATCACCACGTAAATTCCTTGGATATCATTACTTTTGCTGTGCTTATCGATATCATTCTCAAAAATAGGGTATAGCATGCTATGTGCTATCATCACCTCGTGTTAAACAATTGCGTTGAATAACAAGAAAATTCATGAGCTGACATCATGTACCTGTCCTGAGACATAGCTGGGCTATATTGACCATCAGGGGAGTAAGAGGAAAGGGTTCAGGAAAACTTATAAAGTGCAAGAAGTTTCCTCTTCAGAATCATCATCAATTCACTCTCAGTCTCATCATCACAACAAACTTCAAGAAAACAACTTTTTCTTTCACCAAAATAATTACACAAAATCCTTCGTCAACATGTTTTTCTCAAGAATTAGCACCATAGTCAGCATGACTGCCCTATTCGCATCTGCCCTCGCAATGCCTACAACCCTTACATCTCGACAAGATGCTATCTGCAGCAGCGGTAATCCCCAATGCTGCGACGTTGATGTCCTTGGTGTAGCTGATCTAGACTGCGAGGCTCGTATGTATTCCCTTCCCATAATCATAGCAAGTCACTAACTCAATGCCAAACAGCACCAGCTGCATACACAGATATTAAATCTTTCAGTGATGTCTGCGCCGATGTTGGAAAAATCAACATGTGCTGCGATCTTCCTGTCGTGAGTTGTCTTGATATTTTGACGGGGTCTGGACACTAATTTCTCGAATAGTTGGGCCAAGGTCTTATTTGCAGTTCTCCAGATAATTCATAGAGGATTCGCGAAATTCTATGCTTGCGCTTAATCTGGATGTTGAGGATTTTTGGATCTCACAGATCTGAAAGATCCTTGATCCTAAGATTAAGTTGCTCCTGAATTTTCATGTATTACAGTTTAGATGATGGGGTTGCGGAGACGGATTGTTGGTTGTTGATTTTTACTTTTATCTGTATTCTTGACTTTGTTTCGACCACTTTGGACACACAATGTACGATGTGTTTAAATTACGCGAGCGAACTCAGTGTGTCACAGGAAGGAGTACCAGCTTAGCAACTAGCAAATACAATTTGTTATTTCTCATGTGCAGAACGAGCAGTCTAGATTGTTCGAGCTTTTCAACTCATAATGTGACTTTTGCGGAGCAGCATTTGATCAATGCATACAAATGATAGTGATTACAATGGTTTTAGCAAAGAAGAGTCTAAAGTGTCACTCAATGTGCTTTATAGCGTAATTCTAGCATTGTTTTTTCATTCATCAATTTGAATTCAAAAATCATGCGGTATCTTAGATTTACAAATCGAGTGTATTTTGACTGCTATGAAAAAGGGTTATCCCATGCAATTCCTATCTTCCTTTAATCCCTTAGCGGGTCAATTCTATCTCTTTCGCTTACCATCTCCACCTTCAGATGGTATAGCAGGTCGTTTACCCGCTGATTTACGAGTAGTGCTCTTAGAAGGGCCATCTCGTCGGTCTCTTTGATCAGGCTCTCTCCTTCTACTTGAAGATCTTGAACGCCCATTGCGACCATCTGAACTAGATTGAGAACCTTGTCGAAGCGCAAGAGATGTGCTTCTTCGTGGATCTGGCCCTGCGGATCTTGATCGAGAACGATTTCGCCGCTCGGGATTTTGATCTGTAACATGTAGCGGTCTCCATCTTCCTTCATCAAAATCACTTACTACAGATGCATTTGCACTGGATGGCTTTGATGTTCCACTACCTGATGCGGTTGTTTTTTTGGCCGATGACTTTTTCGCACTAGATTTCTCGAGCTTAGAATCAGGTTTTGTGGAAGACTGATGGATCTTCAATGGAAATTCTACATGTTCATGTCCAGTCGTGTTCCAAAAATGCAGTCGTAAATTGTATATTTCAGCTGGATCATTCGCACATCGCGGCATGTGATTCTTCATCAGGTCTGTGATTTCCCCCGGATGATTATCCGAGGTATCACAGAGGAATTTATGAAATTCCCAATCCTCCAAATCCATCAAGTATTGTCCCGGTGGTCCGGCTCTTAGGTCTATCTCTTCTTCGCTTTGCTTTGTTCCGCTTTTGTAAAGTTTGCTGCCGCGCTCATACACCATCGCTAAAGTATCTGTAAAATCATGGGCTTTCAGAAACGCGCCGCAGTCTACCCCTTCATCACTTCTAGATCCCTTTCCCTTACAATATGTATAGTATTCTAATGCAAAATTATCATTTGCAGTATCCCACACAATGTTTTTCAGCCCATGGGCCCGTTTGAAAACTTTGTCCTGTTTCTCCTGTTTTCCCTGTTTCTCCTCTTTCCCCTGCTTCCGCTGTTTCCGCTGTTTTCCCTGTTTCCCCTGATTCCCCTGATTCCCCTGATCGAGATTTGCAAGATTTACCGGCGCGTCAACTTTCGCCGTGACTCTACCAAGCCGTAGAGCAGCATACTTCTGTAAGAGCATAGTATGATTGTATGCCAAGCTTTCGAAGCGATATTGATTCACCTTCTCCCAGTCTCCGTGAAAAACGCTGTCAAGTTCGTTTTCCCCGATATTCCTGAGATAATCGAGATTCTCTTGATTCCACCAGATATCTTTCAGGGTAGGAGGGGCAGGAATAGAACTAGGTACCGGTGCGTTTTTTTTCTTCAATACCGTGACGAATTTCTTTATGGTTGTTGTTCTAAGATTCTTGAAATTGTGCTTCAGAAAATATGTGTATATATATTGATCATCATTCATCAGTTTCCTCTCTTTCCCTTCGAGCCAAGTAGCATAGACGTATTCAGAATTCTTTTCTGGAATCATATTCAAAGAATACCCCCCTGGTGGCGTATTTGAACTAATTTCCGGTTGACTATCCTCAATTCTTTGCTTATATTTGTTTTTTTTCTGATAATCCAATTCATTGTACTTTATCTCAAGACTTTTCATCGGAAGTCCTGGAAAATATTTTGTACAAATGGCATCGTATCTAAATCGAGTCGGATTTTTAGAAGCCCGTTCTATACACAAGTTTCTCCATTGTTGTTCGTCAAATACCGTCTCATCGGCGATCTTCTGCTATGTAGTGTTCACTTCGGCCCTGATCTCTGGCAATTCACAACTTGCAGTGAGTTGGTAACGTTTATCCCTCAACAATTTTTGGAGTTTCTCCCAATCTTTTTGGGGATGTTCTATTACCAAACGTTTGATGGTTCCTATATCCTTATCCGACCAATGTGCCCATGACGAATTTTGGTTGCTACTGCCAGCAAATTTTCCTTGATACCGAGACATTGTGCGATAATTTTGAGGTTTTTAGTGAAACAGATTGTTTGCTACGAAGCAATGATTCGGCTCGTTGTCGCTCTCTCCAGTTTAATCCGGTAGTATCCTTGCGATTTCAACGATTCTCAGATGTGATGGTTGTTGTATGATTGATCAATTAGCTAGGAGAGCATCTATACTTGTACAAGAAATTGAATTTCGAGATCAGGCACGCCGACCTGACACAGGTATAGGCATCCGTTTGCGTTCAGGCCTGGCCTGGTTTCCATAGTTGAAGGTTTTGAACTGTCAATCCATTATGGATTTGAATTTGAATCTACCTAAATTATAAAAATCTTATCAGTTAGCACTTCGCCACAGGCCCAAACATTAGCACATTTGAGCTGCCAAAAGAAACACTTACTCTGGCTTATGTGAACTTCTCTAACCGTTTGCGTAAAAGATATCTTCGTACATAATACTGCTCTTCAACGAGAACCTCTTCAAGACTGAAAGAACTCACCAGCTATAGTAGAAAATTTGCTTTGAAACATGCCAAATTTCCAAATTAATTCCACGGTGAAAATCACTTTCTCTCAATATAAAGCCTAGTGTTCATAAATAGAAGTAAGTATATAGCATATACTAAAGAGCGTAATCCACCAGAGTAGCATGAAATGACACCCAACAATGTATCAGAACAAACCAAACTCTAGAAGGTCTCAATGAACCCAAAAAAAAGTCCAGTAATATCTCTCTTATCACAAGGCAGAAACCAACACCAACATCAACAACAAAATATATTTCAACATTTTCAAAGATCTGGACGAGGTCTAGAACAGGCTACGAAAACGGAGCCGCGACCTCGCTCCCTAGTTCCAGATTATACTTCATGAGCAGTATCCGCAGCACCAACATGGATTTTCAAAAATGATAGGCGACGGTATTAAATGATGCAAGTAAGTAAGCAATTCCAGAACAGTTTAAATCTATGAAAACATCCTGGTTGGAAAATGACCTCGGCTCAAAAATATGAAATCAATGATGAAGATTACCAAGAGTGGGTGGTAGAATACGCTTGTTTTACTATCCACCCAGCACACTAGAAGCCCGAAGATTCGGCCCCTCCCCTCCCCCGCCAACTTTACTCTGACCGCCACACCACACCACACCACACTACACCACACCAAAACAACATCCAACTTCCTTTCCAGAATCTCCGAACGATAACAATAGCAACAACAATAACAATAATAAGACCATTAATTTTTTTCCCACACCATGTGACTCCCAGCCAACCCCCCCCGGTCCCACAACCCAAGCCCCTAACCCTCCATTCCTCCGCTCATGCATCGGCGCAGTCCTCGCTTCCCCAGAAAGACATCCCCACCCATTTCATCCAATCTTCTGATTGGACCGCTAGACTCCAAATGAGGGGTGCAGATTCAACGCAGATTAAACATACCCCACAACTCATCTCTCGTTCGGAGAACATGGAGAATGGGATGAAATGGATGAAATGACCACATCGTGTTTTTGCAAAACAGTGCTGTGTATGGTGGGAAATTCCCTCGCCGAGATAGATGGATTCGGATCTCGGAGAACGGGGGCTGGGTTCTGAGATCGTGTCGGAGCTGTGCCGTGTGGTGTGGGCTGTAACTTGTGGGGAGATGTCTATACTGGGCTGGGTTTGCAGATGTTGTGCTGGTTTTGGAGAGATGGGTTTTGTCCGGATAGAGATGGGGATTTGTATAAATTGAACAGTGTCGGTCGATGTTTGTGAGTCTTTTATTTATTCGTTCGTTCGAAGTATCTACATCTTTTATTTGTGTGTAAGACATACGTATAACAGAAATCATGAGATTCTGGGGTCTTTTAACTACAGTCTTGCCATTTGCAATGGCAAGACCAGAAAGTCATTCAAGGTACGAATACGAATCTCCATTTCTGTTTCTCAACTAAATACTAACAAAAACTCCAGAGATTCCTCATATTTTTTCAAGGGACATGATTTATCCTCTCTCCTCATGCTCGAACAAGGCGGCTCCATCTTCAAAGACACCCTCAAACACAACGCCACACGACCCGCCGAAGCCATTCTCGGCGACGGCGGCATGAACAGCGTGCGACTCCGTCAATGGGTCGACCCCGTCGACGGCACCTACGGACTCGCATACAATCTCAACCTCGCCAAACGCATGCAAAAACAAGGCTACAAAATCTATCTCGATTTCCACTTTTCGGATTCCTGGGCCGACCCAAATAAACAGCCTCCTCCAGCCGCATGGCCCACAGAATTAAAAGCTCTCTCCAAAACCCTCAGAGCATATGTCAAAGACACATTAATATCCTTCAAGAAAGCCGGCATCAAACTCGATATCGTAGCGTTAGGAAACGAAATCCGTCATGGCATGTTATGGCCCGTCGGCTACGTAGACGTGGATATCCAACCCACCAAATCGCTGCATCAGAACTTCACATCCTTTGCCACGCTCTGGAAATCCGCACGCGCAGGCGTCGACGATGCGCTCGCGGCCGGAGTGCAAAAACCGCAGATTATGATCCACATCGACGACGGCTGGAACGTGACGCTGCAACAACGCTGGTTCGACGCATTGACCGCGAACGGGGTGCCGCTATCCGCTTGGGACGTTTTTGGATTTTCGTTCTACCCTTTCTATGGTACCGCGGCGACGTTGGAGAATCTTCGCACGACGTTGCATTGGGTTGCTGAAACGTATCGCAAGCCCGTTCATGTGGCTGAGACGGATTATCCGGCGATTTGCGACGGCCAATATAATCCGATTCCTGAGAGTAGCGAGCCGGAGATTCCGTATACGGTTGCCGGACAGTTGGAGTGGACGGAAGATGTGATTAGCGTGGTGAGAAATGTACCTCATGGATTGGGAAGAGGAGTGCACTATTGGGAACCGGCGTGGTTGAATAATACTAGTTTGGGAAGTGATTGCAATGATGCGATTTTATTCGCGCCAGACTATAGTGCGTGGCCTACTACCGTGGGTTATAGTAGAAAGTCGGTTGCATTGTTTAAATAGAAGGGATAGTTATTCGGAATGGACCTCGGGTTAATGTAATGGCTTTTCATAAATAATGATGAAACGTATAAAATCAAAAGTAAGAATGATTTTTGATATTGGTGGTTTTACATCATGTAATCGTATAATCAAGATATTCCAAACAAATCCTCAGGGCCATTGAGGAAGGGATACTTATGAACTCAACAACTTTGTAAAATGTCCTATATTTTTTCCCTACCCATCACATCCGAAACACCCATCTAACTTCCTCACAAGTCTCCCACCAAAAGCACATCACCTATCATCACTCAACACGAACCCGAAATCCAACCCTCAACCCATTTTTTCATCCAAACCCCCTCGATCCCCTTCAATCCCTTCAAATGCACACTAGCTTCAATCGCCTTCCCCACATCTTTATCTGACCACTTGGTCTCGGGCAACGTCTCAAAAAATCCAAGCAATTTAATCGCGGGATACCTTTCCAATATCCCTTCCAACTCCGTAGTACTAGACGCACTTTCTCGTGTCGTATCTTTCAATTTTTTAAGCCAGATGGTGTATGGGACTGACGTCATAGTTAAGTTGGGGTTCAAAGAATTTAACGTATCCAAGATAATCGGGAGTAGAGCATTCCACGCTGTAGGACTCTGATTCAACGGATGAAATACCCTGGCACCGAATTCAGAGGTTCTAGGATCTCTGTTGAATGAGAGGCCAACTAGTGAAGATGAAAGAATATCAATCGGCACCCAATCGAGTTTCATCTCATCGCCACCAAGGGTTTCTGGTACAAAGCCCATATTGAAAGAAGTAACTACTAGACTAGGCATCCATTCGGATTTATTCCATACACCGGATGTGTAAGCAGGACCTGCGATTTGACCCACACGAGCAATCTTTATATCGACAGACAATTTCTTAGCAGCGTGGTCAAGAATACGTTCGGAGATGAATTTACTCTCTGCGTAGCCCATTTGAAGAGGTGCCAATGTATCTTCAATGATTTTCTCGGGTATGGATGTTGATTCGAGACCTAGAATTGAACTGATGGATGATACGAATAGAATAGAGACATGATTTGGACTTGCGGAGAAGAAAGTGAGAAGATTGATTATCCCATCGAGTTGTGGCTTAAATGTTTCGAGAGAGAGGTTAAAGCTTACCGGCCAAGCACTGTGGATGATATCTGTTGCAGAATTTTGAATCCGTTTGTATGTTTCGTCATCGAGGTCGAGGTTGGGCTTAGAGAGATCTGTCTTGAGGAATGTGACTTTAGAAGTTGGGAAATCTGTGGATTCGTTGTTCATCTTGTTCTTTTCCAGATGGCGGGAATGAGCAGAGGATGTTCGATCTAAACAGTAAACATGTGATACAGATTTATCTTGCATCAATTTCCTTAGGATATATGATCCAAGAGAACCAGTCGATCCCGTCAAGACAACTACATGTTCATCGACCAGGGAAGAATTTTCCACAAGCTCATGCTCACTAGAGATTTCATCAACGAGTTGAATGTATTGTTGGAGAGTTTCCTCAATCTGACGACGACGAATCGATGTATTCATTGTATTTGTACTAGACTCATCTTTAGACATAGCGATGATTGATTTGAGTAATTGAGCAATGGAAGGATTGGTGTATAAGATAGAGATAGCGAGACCAGGCTTGTTTAGAGCTTTTCTTAAATGTCGAATGAGTTGCAACGCTTGCAGAGAATCCATACCTTGAACAAAAAGATTATCTTCATCCTGTACTTTGACCTCGTCCCATTTAGTGACTTTGAGAACAGTTTGACGTAACAGTTTATGTACTGCCTCGATATCATGAATACCTACGTGCTCTTCATTTTCATCATTCTCACCTGCGCTGTATGCAGACATTTTATCAGCATCAATATATAACTTCTCTATCTCGGAAGCATATTCTCTCAACGTGGGACTTCGCTGTATAGTTCCTTTCGCTGACATTAAGATTGGACGTCCTGGTTCGGTGAAAAGAATGTGAGATTTTGCAATTCTGGCATGTGCTGGACATGTCAAGTTAGCATCTTCTATAGCAGGCCAAATATGTTCAATAACTTCTGCCCTTTCTGTCGCAGTCATTGGCTTTTGGTCGACAAGCTCGATCAAAAGAGCGGCTTGAAATCTCAATGCACCAATAACCATTGCTTGACGGATATCTTGGTGTTGATTGAGTCGATGTTCCATGGAAATGGGATTTGTTTTTTCTCCTGTGAGGAAGACAATAATATCATCTCCTCGACCACGGTAAAGCCAAAGATCTGGTTCTGTAGGATGTGGCGAGTAGAGATCTTTTGATCTCCACTGTTGAAGCTTTGGAAATGTTTTGAAGATAGGTTGTAATTTTTCAAGATCAAGGTTTCTATTCCAGACAGCTTCATAAAGATCATCAGCCTGATGCTCGAAGGATATATTTGCACTGGGATCAAATTGATGGTGACCCCAAAAGTTTGATCGCGTGTTGACTGGCTTCATGGAAGGATAAAATCCCGTCTCTGTAGCTCCTACGTGGCCGATAAGTTCGATTTTTGAAGAGATAACATCTCCAGCGGCTGGTGGAATAGCACCTCCTAGGTAGAAAATCCGTTTCAAATTTGCAGCAACGAAGTCTAGACTCTCTTTACTTTGTGCAAGATCAACAACGTAGGGCGGTACGAGAACCGCGATATCAGCATTATTATGCTTGAGACCATCAATCAAAAGACTGGCCGAAGGGAGACCAGCTATTGGATATATGGAAACACTCCGTCTGGATATCCCGTTGATTAAACCAAAGAAGACACCGGCCGCCTACCTCGATTAGCATCAATCGACTATCAATTCAAAGTGACTTACATGGAAACTTGGAAATGTATTAAAGATACGAACTCTAACTCAAAATTAGCTTGAAAACATAGAATCCAGTTATCATCGATCACATACCCGGTGTATAATTCCATTTGATTAACATAACCGGCCGGGGTTTCATTCCGCTGTGTGGCCGTAGCTATGTAATCATGTGTCCACACGATAGGTTTCGGTAATTCTGTGGTTCCAGAAGTGTGTAGAACCACAAAAGGCTCATCTTTAGCAGCCTCAAAAGTTTTCTTGAATGGGAATTTTTCGTGAGATTTTTCGGTCAGATTTAAAATGTTAGGTAGTTCGAGTATTTGAACGCCCATTGAAGAAAGAGCAGCTATCACGGGTTGTAGTTGAGCTGATTGGGGGCTTGTTGTGACCAGAGTTTTGCATTTGGTAAAAATAAGTAGATTCTCTTGCGCACGTATACTGTTTCTTGGTGATATAAGAAGGGCCTGGATAAGTCAGCATGTGTTAATTGCTTTTTCAAAACATGTCCTTGAAATAATCAAATTACACACCTTGTATCCGGTTTTGACAGCTCCCAATAAGAAAGCATTGACGGTGATATCATTAGGACCAATGTAAGCCAAGGCAGGAAAGTCTTCCCCAGGGCCTAGCTTTTCTTGAAGCCACCAAGCTACACCATTAGCAGCATTTGCTAGAGATCCATATGAGAACTTTTGATAGCCAGCTTCGTAACTGACGGGATTAACAGGATATTCGGCAAAGATAGCTTCAGGTTCCGTTGCAGCAATTGCATCGACAAGATTGGGTAAAAGTTCTTTCGTACTAGAGGTAGTAGGTTCTGCTCCCTTGAAAAATGTTGCCATGATGGTCGGTTCAAACGAATATTTATACATAAACAAGATTGAAAAATGAAGAAGATGATACAGCAGATAGTTGCACGTAAACAAACTCCAGCATGTCTGGGGACTTGGAGACAAATTAAATAAGAAACAAAAGACGAGATGAAGAAACAACAATCTCAACAGATGAACCTCCCCAACCCTAGTGCGGGGAAACTGCTCACATTTTACTCAGCCTCCAACGTGCATTTCCAACATGCGTAAGAACATCACCAACACTTGTTAGAAAATTTCTGACATTTCTGGACATTGTTCGATTTCCCAGACAATCACTGGCCTACATGACTGACGCGGAGAATGGAGCACAAAATTCCAGTATCCATGCTGACAACTCTTCAACCAACGAAATTTAATGCCGACCACAGGAATCCGCTCAAATCAGCCGGCTCGACCAACGTATTAATTTGTGGATTACCATTATTCGTGGGTATACATCAAAACGAGCTAGATTAACAGGTGTTTTGTCAGAACCAACAAGTTGAGTTGTGGGGTATACGTAAGATTTCCGTAGTGACGATAATCCTCAATAGTGGGCGGGCGTATTCTTCGACAAGTATCGACTTGCATCGATACATTCTTTCAACCCGCAACAAATCATTTATCGAAACCGATCGCTGGTGATTCGTTGATGAAGAAGGGATGAAGTGTTGTTCACATCGATATTGGTTCCAACGTCCCGAGAAGAAATGATAGGTTAGCTCTATATAAGCGAAATAACAAATCGAGTCGGAGCTATAAGTATTTCCAATAATTTTTCATAATCCATTTATTATTTATAACTGTTATATGAAATATAATCTTATGTAAGATTTCGAACTACTAAAAGCTGAAACCTCGTTTCATTATTTCAGATTTTGTATAACTATTTCTACAAAGTGTCAAATATTTCTAATTAATTTATGAGATAGTGGTACTCAATTCCGGCCTCGGATGACGCTTACGTAGAGGTGAGTTAGTATGAGGTCTGTGCGCAACCCAAGAGCCTCAAAGTACTTTGCTACAAAAACGACTCAAACACAAAAGAAGGATTCCCAAATCAAATCAAATCCTTCAATCCAACCCAACCCAGCTCAACTCAATCTAATCCTCATAATCATAAATCTTTTCCTTCTCCCTCCTCCCTCCTACCTCAGAAAATCCTTCAAAACAAGCAAAATCTATATCCGTTTCTGATTATACAGAAACCCAACTTCTCTGCATCAATAATAGGAAGAAAGAGATTATAGTGCTATTCAACTATAAATATATATATATATCTCCATATCACGAATATACACATTCTTCCTCTTCCTCTTCCTCTTCCTCATCTTCATCTCATTCATCAATATCATATCATATCACATCATAAATATAATCCATATAATCAATTTCAGACCCTCAAATATCTTCATAGATAGCAGAATCTCATTCAAGATATCACACCGAGTTTCCATCTGATTTTCCCAACCCCCCTCGTTTCCCAAACCCTCAATCTACGATTCCCGTATAGAACTCACACGACAAGGTACAACTCCAACTTCTCCATGTCTTTCCCCATCCCCCATCTCCAAAACCCTATTACCAGCACCAGCACCAGCATGAACATTCTCTCCTCCCCTCTCTCCTACCCCCCTCTTCTCCACCACCCCCCCAACCCTCAAATCCCTCCTCCTAATCCCCCATCCCCCACCCCACCCCACCCACCCCTTCTCCCACGGCCCCCTCAAGAAACAAAGCCCCAACCCCAACCCCACAAAGCCCACCCCAGCACTCCCACTCACCACCCAACCTCCCCTGGCATACAATCGATTTCCTACCGCCGTCCCTGTGAGCTGCCCCGAAAAAACCATCAACATATACGCCGTATTAACTCTATTCCTCGCTTTTGGATCGATCCCATAAATCGCGCTTCGATTCGCAATCTGCGCGGTTTGGATGCCTAGGTCCATGAAGATGGCTTGGAGAATTGGACCCGCAAGGGTGAATTCTCCAGTATAGGTACCGATGACGACGCCGATGAAACAGTAGAGAAGGCCTAGGATGACGCTGAAGAGGGGGATGAATTTATCGATGATGATACGGGAGTAGATGGGGCCGAGGATGAAGGTGACGATGCCGATGAGGGCGAAGAGACCAATGGGGACGGGGGAGAAGGAGTAGGGAGGAGAGGAGAGGAGGAATGTGAGGGTTGTCCAGTAAGAGGTGAAGATTGTGGAGGTGCAGAAGCCGATTAAAGATGCTTGAACTAGAAGGGGATGTTTGAAGAGTAAACGAATAATACTGAGTAGGTGGAAGAAGTAATTGAAAGATCCCGGATTGGTGCTTGGGTAGTCGGGCATGAAAAAGTAGAGAAGGATGAAGATAAGATATTGGACACCGAAGGAAAACCACTGAGAAATTAGTGAATACAGCAAGCGACGTGGGGGGAGAAACCTACGTAGATTGTTCGCCAAGTAGTGTATTGTGTTAGAATACCAGAAAGCAAACGAGCGATCAGCAAACCAAGTAGTAGACCGGAGGAAACAATAGCCAAGCAAGTTGCTCTGCGATTTGGCGGTGCTAAATCCCCTACTAAAGGGAGCATGAGTTGTGGAGTAACCGTAGTAAGTGCCGTGATGAAAGATATTCCAACAAAAACAGAAAATGAGTTTGTGAGGCATAAACCAAGCCACTATTAAGATGAACCTGAGTCAATACAAGAGCACATTGCGAATGTTTCATCATGAAAACAGTATATAAAAGTCTTTCCAAGTAAACGTACCATAGTCGCAGTAAAGAATACCAATGACAATACGAATGTACGTCGCTTGAAGATATCTCCTAGTGGACATAGAAGCAACAGTCCAGATGCATAACCTGCTTGCATTACGGTTGGAATAATTGATGCGCGTTCATTGGTGACATTGAATTCTGCGGCTAAGATATTAAGAATAGGGTGACTGTAATAAAGATTTGCCACCGTGAAAGTACAAGCCTACAAATATTTATTAGCGAGATTATACAGCAATGAACCTCCCATTGAGAAGTCAATAAGTAAAACCCACAAAAGCAAAAAGCAAATTCATCCACAAGCTGAATTTTGGCGGTTCATCTACATCATATCGACATCTCTTCGGCGTATAAGTAACCATACCCCAAAAGAACTTCATTATCCTATTCTCGTTTATCTTAGAAAATCTCTGTTTCTTTCCTTCATCAATCGTGCAATTGATTGAATTGGATTCTTGAGAACAATCTATTTCTTTCCCATCTTTCACGTTTTCATTATCGTTCATTTGTGGTAATGGCGGGGTCCGTTCAATGACGAGATCGGAGGTCCGAAACATGTTTTCTTTTTGGAAATGAAGATAAGATCGATGGATAAAAGATATTTATATCATATTCATAGCGCTACCCGTTGATAATATTGAAAACCTATCAATTGAAATGGTGACGAATGACATCAGTAGAAACATTTGTATGAAGGGGCTCATGAGAGTAAGAAACACTGTCTAGTTATGAAGTAGAGTTTCGATACGAGTACTGAAGAAATCGTAAAGTCCGTCCGCATTATCGGTGCAAAACTACGATGAGCATGGATCGATGAATTAAGCTTTAATTTTTACATCTTCATTGGCGGTTGGCATTAAAGGCGGAAGTCGGCTTCCGAGATGCACTTGAGCGTTTGAAAATCATGGGTTGTGAACCCCCCTGGTCAGAAGCGACACTTTTCAGTGAATCAGAAGAGAAATTGCCAAATCATATGAACAGCTAGAAGTTGTCAAAAGTGTTGATTTTATTGAAGCAGGGGCAATATAGAAGTGAACGTACCTCGAAATTTTTTCAACTTCGGGGGGAGTTATTTTTTTCCGAGAAATTGATGAAAAGCATCACACCCCTCCTTCACCAACGCCGTTCTCTCCTTCTATTTTCGTCTCCTTTTCTCCACCTCCTGCTAACTATACTCTAAATATCACGCGCTAGAGCATGAGAGTAATGGCAAGTTTGCTCCACAGTATCGTCATTGGCTAACTGTCAAAATGTCAATTTGTTCGAAGTGGGTAACTTGTAAGTGAATATAGCTATTGCTAGTACCTACTTAAAGTTTGGCAGTTAAACTGTAATCAGAGCTTTTCTCTTGGTCATTCTCTATCTCCTCACCCTCCCTTCTTCCCCTCCTCAACCTTGTCTACCACCCCTTAGACAACATGATCATTCATACATTAAGAACAAAAAGGTTAGTACACACACGGCATGATATAAACATGTTTCAGTTATGTCAATCTGGGGAAAGAAGGTTAGTGTGTGGGGAACCTCACCTAGTGTAAGATAGCGGCTCAACAATAGATAAACTTGTGATTCATAGCACACGTGGAAGTCTTCTTTCATGAACTTGGGTCTTAATTCTAATCCGACCAACCTTTCCATGCCTTGAAGAAAATCATCGCAAAATTTCCAAGCAAGTGGAGAATTTGCGATTGACAAAAAATGATATATGATGTGCAGGATTACCCTACAAATATTGATTCGATGAATTTCCTATCGCCAGACTATGACAAAAAGGCAAGAAGCACTTTTCTTTCGCAGATTGAGAGAAAATTCCAATTCATCATCTTCGAAAAACATCATGAACTATGAAACAATCGCAACATTGGTCTGATCTGATATCGAGCGGGTAGACTTCATTACCAACAAAAAACACGATGCCTTTGAAGTTGCGGAATAGATGCCAGAAGGGGAACCGATGACACAATATCTGAATCTAGCGACGGTTGTGTGTTAATGGAAAATAACTATATCGCGGCGGACGAAAGGGGCTGTGGTTTGGACTGCCAGGCAGGAATCGAAATGCCGGATTTGAAGGATCAAATCATGATAAACTCAATGAATATCACAATCGAGCATCTTAACATCTCTCGACAAATCAAGGATGATCGTCCCATGATTGACAATAAGATGCAAGACACTCCGAACACAAAGGCAATGGATGTTGAGATGCAGAGTGAAACACTCGTCCACAACAATCACATCAAAGAGGTGAACTGTACATCATCGGTCTCAATCAAGCTTTCGTCAGATGTCGATGCGAGCAAATCTAAACAATTATTCGCGCATCCCTTGCGAAAATCAGCTTATCGTCCATTTGCAAATCCCTCTACGAATACCTTCTCTTTGTATCTCCTATTGTTTGAAAACCACCCTCACACCCACCCATACAACCGCCATCTCCAGGCAGCACGATAGAAAGGATTTTGACAGAACATTAAGATGATATCGAAAGCAAAACTGGTATAGCAGTGGATAAAAGAGTTGGTATCAATACCACAAAGTCGAATTATTCAGCGAATCAAATAAGATGATTCAGCCAAGGACGAGGTCGCTCTAACAATAATCGGATGAATCTCTTGGAACACCATCTTGCTGGAGACTGTTGGGACAGAATTCAGGAGGGTGTCGTGTTGTAATTTGAATGGTATGGGTGTAGCTGTGTGGCAAGAAACTGCGAATATAGGAGGCATCCCGAAAATGCGACCTGATAGGAGAAAGCAACGAATAGGAGTAAAAGTAAGCAATCTGAATATATAAACTTATTTAGACCAATTTCTGAGGAGGCTTCATCACTGATTGCCCTTGGCTAATGAATGACTTTTCGGATACTAAGGAGACCCTGACCTGTGCTTGAGTCATTCGAGGCGAAACTTCTCAATTTGGTGTTCTCATTTATATACGACCTCAAGTCAGTCGATGAGATTATTTGAAGAAATTCAGGAGACTCCCCCTTGATACTTGAGCTTGTCTAAGAAAGAGGCCTCGCTAGAAATTGAGTTCACTCAAATTAATACCTCGTACTCAGGTCCGCACGAGCCCGAGGTGTAATTGAATGAAAGTCAAGATGAATAAGAAGAACAAAGTCTCCAATTCCAAAACACTTTCAAAATTGAAATGCTACCCAAAAGCTTCACTCATCGCCAAATGCAATTTCAAATTCAAAAACCTCTTAATCATGTGTTCGTAGATCACATGTGGGTCTTGGCACTCGTTTGTCTCCTCTATCGAGAAGTTCAACACTATTGACTCACCGTTGGCGAATGAACCAAGATTACGCCGAACATCCGGAGCTACCGGTCCTGAAAAAAAAAACCCCCAAAATGTCGCTAATTTTCAATCGTTACCATTGTTTTTCCTTCATAGAGATAGACACAGTAGAGTGGTCAGTGGTGAGTCTGTGACTGCAAGTCTTGAGGAAGAGCCCACCAGGGCCCGACGAAACTAAGATGGTACCCAGCTTAACGGAAATAGTCCGTTGAGCTAACATTTTAGTTGGTTGGGACGAGCTTCTTGATTCGAAGGAAAGGAAAATCGCAGTCCGTGAACTTGAAGACGTTTCTTAGGTTAGCTTGGATGGTTTGAGATGAATGGGATTGTTATGCAGATTGTTTGACGATCGGTGTAGATTTGGTGAGCGTTGAGTTAACAGCGTACGGAAAAGGAGAAACGGGCATTGGTTAGAATTGGGGGAAAGCATGATCTTGGTGAGGAAGTGAAGCTTGGGTGGAGCAACGGGAGCTTCAAAGGGAAGGAATTCCAAGAAGCGACGATTCATAATGTATAGATAGGTACTAGGGTAGCTTAAAATAGAGCGAAGACAGTAGAGGACAATGAATGCGATGTATTTGATACTGTAGATGTAATCCAAAAGACTAAGTTAACAAGAAAGGGTCATATTTGGTGGCATTGCATCCCTTTGTGCATTGTTGTTGTAACCCTTTGTGACTTTGCCTTTGCACGTACTTGAGTGTTCTGTTGTACCTTGGAGAGATCTCGGATGTAAACAGAGCAGAGCAAAAGGTGTAACTGTCGCGAAGCTGTGGGTATTTTCCATCTAACCACATCTATACTAGCTCCAGTAGCCATAATTGCCGTGAGCAGCTCCCCGGTTGGTCGAGGGAAAATGCAACCAAGGTACTACTCACACTTGAGCCAATCACAGTACCACCTGGGACATTGGACAGAGTACAAATCCTATCAGATCAGATCATCAGAGCGGAGCGAAGCGAAGAAGCCTCCACGGCAGTGGCCCAGCGGAGCGTCATCAGATTCATCAGATTCATCAGATACATCAGATACATCAGATTCATCATTCTCTTAGCATTTCACATTCATCAAACATCAAACACCAACGACGGCAATCGAGGGAGGGATAAGACAAAACGCTCTTTAGGGCGGGCGATTAATCATTTCCGATAAGAAAGGAAAGGAAAGGAAAGAAAGGAACAAAGACTTGAGGTTATTAGGGAGAAACTAGACGGACTTGCGTTGTGCTTGTTCAAACCAATCCACTTTAAATACCCAGATAGGACTAGTCGGTCGATGCAGCCCCTGTTTAATGAAGGGAACAAGCTTTTTAGCGTCTCAAATCAGGAACGATTTGGTTGTGATGGGAATTTTGAGTGATAAAAGTCCGATAAGAAAGGAGGAACGGGAAGGAAGGGAAAGGAAGAGGACGTGGAGGGTGGAGGGTGGATGAAGTGAACGGAAGAAAGGAAAGAAAAAGTTGCAACGCAATTTCATTTTGGACCAGGTCACGGATATCAAGACTCCATTTTACGATTTTTCTCCGAAGGCAATACTCATTTAAGTTAGCACGCGGATGGGTGGATGGTGGATGGGTAGGCGGGTAGATAATAATCGAATGGGTATGGGTCGGCACCGAGAAAGAAGAGGAAGATATAATTATTCGTGGTGGGGTGACGACGATGAGCGTTAGCTTGAAATGCAGACGAAAGAGGCGACAACAACGACAACGACAATGACAACAATGACAACAATCCGAGTTTCATCTCCCGTTGGCTGATTGGGTCGAAGTTGAAGAACCTGTGACCGGACCTGGTAGATGAGCAGTAGATACGCTTGGCAACATATCTGGTGCGCCAGGGACAAAACGGATCCAAGTCACAGAGAGCGCGCTAGCCGGAACAGGCATATAATGAAACTAATGCAGCACACGAGCAAGGATGGCCGTGGAGAGAATCCAGATAGATTGGCGAGCTAGCCCCGTCTGCGTTAGACCGGCTGGCGAGATCTATTGATTCGTTCGCACCCTGCCCATGGATCCACACGCTAAGCCCAATGCGGTCGTGGCTTTCCCGCTTTCCACCTATCTTATCCCTCGCATTCTCCGATGGTAACCTCTTTCGTACCTTTTTTTCACCTTTGCATTTTGCCATTGGGACTTGCCCAGTGCAGCAGTGCCAGACCACCAGTGCCAATACCTTCTCACGATAAATTCAAATACTGCACCCCAACCACCTTCTCTAATTGATTAATAAATAATAATTTCCATTTCCCGTCCGGATTCCCTTCCTCCTCCTCCTCCATCTTTTTCTAATAAATCCCATCAATCCATATTCTCTTCCACCCGTCGAATCACAAGATCTCCGAATAACTTCACTCTCGACCTGCAACCTTTCCAAGAACTATTCTTCTGCGACCGTGTCTACTCTCAACAAAATCCCACCACCTTCCACCAAGATGTTTATCAAGTCAATTGTCGGTCTTAGCATCGTTGCTCTCGTGGCAGCTCAATCCTCCAACGACACCATCGATCCTAACTCTGTTGACGCCGTTATGAGATGTACGTTTTCTTTAATCTGTCCCACTGATCATCAAGTATGCTGACGATATATCACAGCCCAATGGTGTACCGCCGAAATCAACACTTGTGGCACTTTATGTAGCGGTGCCATCGATGCCAATACTTGTGACACTGTAAGTAAAATCCTTCCCCACTCCAGTGCTTGCTTGACATTCGCTTGCATCATATACACATACTGACTTCACGTTCTTTTCAGAGTTCCTTGAACTACACCTGCACATGTTCTTCCAACGGATCCACTCCAGGTCTCCAATACTACAAACAAACCATGCCAACCTACATCTGCGAAACCATTTACGCAAACTGCATTGCCGCCGGTGAGAACGATGCCGCCGCGCAAAAGCTTTGCAAGGAGACCGAAGCGAAGAACTGCGGTCAATTGGATCCCGATAAGTTCACCGCTCCTGCTACCACTTCCGCAAGTTCAACTGCCTCCGCAACCGCCACTAGTACTTCCGCTGCATCCGCCACTAGCGCTTCTGCCTCTGCTGCTACCTCTTCTGCCGCCGCTTCAGCTTTGAACATTGGTCACGAATTTGGTACTGGTATCTTCGCCGCAGGTTTTGCTGCGGTCTTTGGTTTGATGCTTTAAGAAGGGATTTCAGACGATGGATTTGGGGATAATTACCATGATCTTTGTATCCTTACAAAGAGCATGAGATTTTTTTGAATCATCCGATGATGATTGTGTGCATAATTTTGACGCTTTCACTCCATTGTTTTTGTTTTTAGCGCGTGTCTTTTCTTTTCTGATTAGCATTGGTGTTCATGGCTCGTGGTTTTCACGTTTCTGCATCGATCTATATCCATTCAATGTCTTTGAAGGCATGTCTGAAGTGGCTGTGCTGCTAGGTTTATAAAAGCAGATATTTTAATACCGGTCAAGGGGATGATTAATGATTGAGATGAGAGTGAAGAATGGTAGCTGATGGAGCTCGAATTCAATACATACCATATTCATATACTGGCGTAGCATAGCATAGTATATACAATAATGCGATTGTGCATGCCAGAAACTTTTGATTACCTTTTGGATGTGAGTGAGGTTATGTTTTGATTCATTTATGGAGGGGGGATTATGTTTGGTATTTTGATAAGAACGATAAGCAAGTGTTCAGCAGTGTCCAGCAAAAATCCCAGTAGGATTTCAAGATACGCTTTCTATTGGTGTCTCTGTCTTTATCGAATTCACGCAATCCTTTTAAGACTGTTGTATTTCATGTCTTGTTATAGAAGGGGAAGGGAGGAAGGAAGGAAGGGTGCTTTATGGATGGGATGTATAATCACAATTGATGATGTGTGATGTGTGATGTATGATTAGGGGTATAGCATTATGGCATAGTGTGATGAGGTTGATGTTGGAGGGAGGAGGGGTTAGGGTTGAGTTTGGGGTTGGGGGAAGATTGTGAGGTTGTGAGGTTGTGAGGTTTGTGAGGTTGTGAGGGGAGTGGGTGAGTTTGTGGAGAGAGCTGAGGGTTTGTTGGAATAGTGGCATCGTTTGATAATTGGAATGACAGATGACGGGTAATGATTGCTGAGGGATTCTCTCTTCGCGTCTTTCCTTTTTTTGGAGGAGAAGTGATGGATGGATGGCATTGTTCCTTCGTGCTGATAAGTATCTTTGTTTATTGATAATGGAAGGTATTCATCTTTCATCTTGTTTCCTCTCTCTTTCATCCTTTTCTTTATCCATTTCTTCACAAATATATTGTCTTTCATCCTTCATTCATCTCTTCATTCTCTCCACAAATTCATTGTCTTTCATCATCTTCATTCAAGTACTTAAACCCTCACTCTCCCCCTTCCTTCACTTAAGAATCCAAGAACACTTCACACAAGTCATTCAACTATACCTTTATATCGATTCAATTAACTATCTAGACACTGTAACTAAAATCAAAGTAGCTGGTCTATTCTACATTTTACAATCCATACTGGTAAGTACACATTCTAGTCCAAATACTCACAACCATATTAGATCGCAACACAAAAAGATATAGATATATATAAACAAAGCACGAAAATGAATATCAAACATGTCCCCAAGAAGACCCCGGTCTCACCCGACATTCCCTCATTCGGTGTCGAATTCGAATTCCTCATCGCGGTTCTCGCTAAACCCTCCATCGAAAACCCCAACCCCTCCGATCCACGAACCGTCTATTTCCCCTCCACCCCCGAAGATAACGCACCATCCTACTTTCAAATCCCCGTCGGAAAAGAAGACTGGGCCAACGAATGGTCCATCTACGCACACATCAAACGCAGTCTCGCTTCCATCGGTCTCCCCACCGAACCCAGAAAAGCCAATTCCAACTTTGCCATGTGGGAAGTGACTGCGGACGGCTCTATCAAGGGCCCCGCACCCCCTTCTCGTCGCAACAAAAAAGCCTACGCCGATTGGCAAGCCTACACCTATTGGCCTATCGAAATCCGCACTCCCGCCTACTACTACAATGAAGATGCCCTCCGCGACATCTCCGACTTCTGCGCCATCATGCGCAAAAACTATCTCGTCACCGTCAACGAATCATGCGGTCTGCACGTCCACATCGGCTACGGAACACAGGGGTTCACCCTCCCGCATCTCCGTCGTCTGGGCGCCATCATCGAGGCCTTCGAGCCGCAATTCGATTCCATCCATCCCGAGCACCGTATCGATTCCCGTAACGCGCATTGTGTTTCGTTCCGCCAGAATACGTATTTCCAGTATCAGTATCGACAGGATCATGGACGCGCTCCGCGCGTGTTGGAAACGATCGCGACGCTGCTGGCGTATGAGAGTAGAGATGCCTTTCGCACGTGTGTCGCGAGTGAGGCGACGACGGGTTCGTATGCGTTTGTGGGAGAGACGACGGCGTGGAATTTCGATCGCATGGGTACGGAGAGTAAGCGTCGCCCAGAGCACGTGCCGGATACGATTGAGTTTCGCGGGCATGAGGGGTCGTTGGATGCGGAGGCGGTCGGGAATTGGGTGAGGACTTTGGTGGGGGTTGTGGAGTATACGAGGAGCGTTAATGCGTGGGGTTTTGGAGAGTTGCTTTTGAGGGCGAGGGAGGAGAGCTGGGAATTGGGGGCGAGGGATCAGAGGGTCACGGGTCAGGGAAGATATGAACCTGGTGGGGTTATGTATAGACCTGTTTTTGGAGAAGAGTGGTGTGGCTTGGTTGATTTACTTAGAGTTTTGAAAATCAATGGCCCGGCACTCTACTATGAAAGCAGGAAAGGTAGGTGGTTGGAAAACGGAGTTTACAATCATTGGTATAAGCATGCTCCGAGTGAGTATGTTGTTCAGCCTATTCACGAGGACCCTGAACCCAGCAATGATGATGAATCTTTACCACCTTCCTCAAAACCTTCTTCGGATTCTGAATCTGGTCTTTTCGATCCGTTCAATCCTAATCCTATTCCGGTCACACCTGGGAACCCGGTCGAGGAACCAGAAGGTGAGAAGACAACACCTGTTGATCTTACGAACTTGGATATCGATACCGGATTCTCCGATCATTCCTCCTCGCCCACCAAAAAGGTAAGTGCTCCCAAGCCCTCAGTAAAGCCATATATCGCGGTTCCATATCCCGATACTCCAGAAACTAAACCTAAACCAACTCCGCGTACCGGATTCAAGGTCCCTTCATCTTCTTCTTCCTCTTCAACTACCAATTCTAGCACCAAATCAGTTTCCCTCACTTCATCTCACTACGAACGTGAAGCCGTGAAGGCTCGCGCGATTGCAGCGAAATTCTGGGATGGAGAACGGAAGAGAGAGAAAGACGAGGCGGAGAAAGAGGTAGCAAAGAGAGGAAAAGCAGTTGAAGAAAAGACAGAAAAAAATAGAAAGAAGAGCAGCATGGATCTCGGCAGCGAGCGAGTCATGAGCACAAGAAGCGCAGCATCAGCCTCAGCCGTCGAGTTTACAGACACGGGAGCAAGAGAAGAAGAAGACGTATGGGAGCCTCAAGGATGGAAAGGAGCAGATTCAGACGCGATAAGCGAAGAGACGAAAGTATTCGCAGAAGCCAAGAGACTCTCCGAAGAACAAGCAGAACTCGAAGAAAGAATCCGCAATCTAAGACCCGGTATTGGTTACCTCCATGCTGTTCGTCATCCTCCTCTTCGGCCTCTCCCCGGCCCGGTCAAATATACCCATCGCGCCCCAAATCAACACTCGCATCTCCTTCAAGGTACTACTCCCGCTGAAATCGAAGCCCTCGCCCCCAACACCTCCAATTTCCTCGGCCGTCCCTTCCACCGCGCATTCCGCGCACCCTCCACCCCCTGGCTCGAACACGCCCCATCAGGAAGCGGCATGAATCCCCGCCGAATGCCCTACCCCGGCCCCGTCCCCATCATCGAAGAAAGTCGGATCACCATGCTCGAGGACGCACTCAACAGCACCATCGGCGAAGAATGGATCTGGGACCACGGACTCCGCACTCGTTCCGCCGGCCTCCAACACATGCTCCGCGGCCGCCAACTTTACGAAGTTTCCCCCACCATCAAAGCCCGCCTCCTAGCATACAACGATCTCATCATCAATCATCATTCTCACGGCCGCTCGATACATCAACTTTTCCCCGCACGTGCCCACAACGTCACACAATTCGAAGCGGCGGATGATCGCTGGTGGCGCGGCCAAATCGCAGAATCGGAGATAGTAAGATTGGAACGCCAGGCTGCAGATAGCGATGAGAATGCTGCGCTCAATGCACTCGAAACACTCGACTCCATGCGCCGAGGCGAACAATATTTCTACCAACCTGTCGGTGTGCAGAATCCATTTGCGAGCGGCCCCAGAACACAGGCTCAGATCGAAGAGGATATAAGTCCTGGTGCCGATGCACCTATTGCTGTTCCGGGACCTGATAATTCTACTCCTGCTTCTTCTGCTGTTCCTGCGGGACCTCGAAATCCGCGCACGGAGGAAAGAAATCATTTTAGGAAGGTTCAGGAAGATGCATGTCGAGCGACGCGGGAATTGGAGGAGGCGGAGGAGGCGGCTGCGAAGGATGAGATGGAGAAATATGAGGCGGAGATGAAGAGGAGGATGGAAGTTGCTATGGCGATGATTTTGAAGGCGAGAGAGGAGGCTGCGGCTACGGAAGAGGAGGACGAGGAGGAGAATGGGGATGAAGAAGAGGAGGAGGATGATGAAGAAGAGGAGGAGAAAGATTCGACTATAGTGGCACCGGAGCCGCAGGACAGTTGGGAAAAGGATGATGAGGGAGGGTTTGGGACGGTTTAGGTAGGTGAGAGAGGTATGTTTATTTCTTATGTCTATCTGTCTGTCTGTTTATCCGTACTTTGAATTTCTTTACATCGAAATCTGTTCATCTAATTTCCTTGCCCTCGATTCCCTCACAATAATAAATAATTTCTATTAATCAATTTGTTTCCTTGTACTTGCCATATTTGGTTTCGTGAAGATGACTGGTAAATGAAGATGCGAATTTTGGTATGTATGTATGTATCTATGATGATTATGTGCTGTATGGTATATATAATGCTCTCTTGTAGAGTATTAGATCAGATGTAGTGAAGAATGATCTATTAATAAACAAAATATAAATTTCTAAGTTTACTTATTAGTCTATTCAAGATATTTGCGAGTGATTTGTATTACTTTATTCCTTTTTCCCTTTGTTGCTTTTTTATTATTGCTTGTTAGGTGTGTCGACGAAATTAGGATTCAAGTAGGTAGGAATGTGTAGAATTCTATAAAGGACCTAGATTCCGGGCTAATATGTGAATCGTTTAAGTTTTTGACTTTGAATAATTAGAATTCAAATCTTTTAAATCAAAATGGGAAATTTGAAAAGTCGAAAAAGTCAATAAAACACTTGACCTACATGACCGACGGTATGAGGATCTCAGTATGTATTGTGCGCGGAAAACGTGACCCTAGAATCACGTGGCATTGTTATTTCAGTAGTCCCTCCTCCTGTAAACTAAAGAAGACACTGATTTTCTACTCTATTATATAATTGGACCCTCTATGGCTTTGTGCATTTGCCCCAGGTGCGTCTCCTCACCTCACTGCTGCTATGTAGTGATTCGCCCCATTCACTTTGCATAGCTACCAGCTTGATTAACCTTATGGTATACGCGAAGGCTTTTCGTGTGTGACCTCTACCACCTTCTACTCTTGTACAGTATAGCGAAGAAGACTGCTTTCATTTAAGCATCTTCATTATGGTTTTGATAGTAGAACGTATCTCTATGTCAGCATGCATCATGCATGATATGAGGGGTAGGAATAAGGATGAGGTCAGTCAGCCTCCAACCATCGAGTCTGACATTCTTTCCTTTTCACCCTCTACAAATTTCACAGCAACTCGTCTGCACAAAAAGTAGTTTGTATGTTAAAAAGCCTCTTCCATACGATATTTTATTACTGACAAACTGTAAGCTTTACTCCCGCAGCAAATTCACTCAAAGTCTCTTGTTGTGATATGAATCTTTCCCACCTTCTACAATCAATAGCTGTGTGATGGAAATCGCAAATGAGCCCGGATTCTCATCACCAATCCCCCAATCGCAAAACTCTAAACTCAACTTTCTCGACCTTTCCATTGAGATACGGCTCAAAATATACGAGGAACTTCTAGTCGTTCCAGAACCACTATCACTCATATTGAGTTCAAGCCCAGGCGACCGAACAAAATCAATCATCATCAGACAAGGTAGCACCTGCCCATCTCCCCAGCTATTGCGAGTCAATCAACAAATCCATCGCGAAGCTACTCCTTTGTTGTATCGCAAGAATCGCTTTCACCTATCACGTTTGCATCGCGACTTTGGAGTTTACATGATGCCGTCTAATCACGGCATCGTGAAATTCCTTACCCGGGTGGGTGATTACAATGCCGGCATGATTCGGCATCTGGGTATCTATTTTCCAATATGTACAACCGATCTCGATCTGATCAAGAAAGAAGCTCTGGAGTCTATTCGCAATAAGTGTACTGATCTGACGACGGTGAAAATTCTGGTGTGGAATAGCCCTGATCTGGATGGAACTTACGGGAGAGTTGGATTTGATGAGGCTAGTGATAACATCCCCCTCGTGCAAGATTTGAAGATGATAGATGCGGAGCTGAAAAAGATTTCTTCGCTGAGAGAGATTGCCGTCGACTTTTGTATCTTGTACTGGTGGTCAAGAGCTGAGTTTGAGGATTGGATGAGAAAAATGATGTGTTATTGTGGTTGGGAGGTTCAGCTTACAATGGAAGAGACGCCGGATTCAGATGATAGAGATCCTCGTCTCACTGAGTATAGGTCATTTGACTAGTCATAGACTATAGGAAAGTGATGGATGGCATGAGAAGAGAGCCATGAGTAGCAGTATTTGAGCAGAGTTTGACCGTTTACAAAAGCGGAAATTTTGTGTGTGTGTGCGTGCGTGTTGATTCTGCAAACAGCCTAGAAGAAGTGATTTAGAGTCAAGATGTAAGTTTAGATAGACGGTCAGTATTCAATACTGTACAATCTTGATTTCGAGTCCTGTGGAGAGCGAGATAAATGACGAGAGGGATAAATCCAGCCCAGAGCATTCCTCCCGCGGTTTATCCAGCAGGGCACCATAGTAATGGACTTTGATATCTATCGCAGACATCTAAATTTACTACTTGCATTACTCCCCAAACCCCAAGATATATCTTTACCCTTTAAATCAGAAGTTGTAACTCCCAATCAAAATTCCTTCCTATTTTTTCCATAAGTTAACTGTAAAGAAAAGATAGCCATTTAACTTTTCGGCGGTGCAATCCCCGTATATCTTATCTGTGCTGATCCCGACATGATCCATATCGATTACAAGCCCCGCCTGTGCCGCATCCCCGCATCACGACGACTAGGTTCAATTTCCAAAATGAGGGATGACGGAGACTCGCGAGACAGGGATTGAATTGAAGGTAGGGATCTGCGTATGATGGAATTTAAGGTTATTTCAATCACATATGATGGACTAGCAACAGACGAAGCGCGAGCCAGAGTTTGAACGGGTAACACATTATTTCTTTCTGAATGGACTGTCACATTGGATGAATGTAGATTTGGATGAGAAAGCCAATTGACCGATTGACTAAAACACTCATGATGACTCCTACAAACGCATTATCTGTTCACGAATTCGAATCACCCATTCAGTAATTTCACGATGGCATGCATATAAGCCATGAACGATTGCTCAAGGAAGGAATATATGTATTCATGTTATCAATAAAAGAAGAATAGACAAAAGTTCGCATCAAGAATAAAACATCGCTTCCTCCGAACCCACACCCAATTGCCAGACTCCAACTGCAATCTACTCACCCCAAACTGTTAATTCAAATTCCAATCCCCATCACCTACACCCATACAATCTGTATCTTCGCTTGAAAACTCGTAAAGAATCTTCATTGAAAATGCCAGATACCTTAACCAGACTTATACAATGTAATCAAGGTAGGGTAAACATTGATATTGTCACTATACACCGCTTGACTCTGTCCATTTCTCGTAATCATATTCGTGGTGCCAACAGTAGCTAATGTGTAGATGTTGACATTTGAGATTGTACCTTCAAGACTGAAGATATTGGTTTGACAATTCTCGGGGCCGCCGGCGTTGGAACAGGCTGTGATGTTTTAGTATGTATCTCTATGGCTCATGGGGGTTGAAGACAAAATTTAGTAAAAGACATACTTGTAGAATAGTTATCAAAAAATGAGTAAAGTCCCGCTCCATATATAAGAATATCATGAGAATTGATGATTCTCAACCCCCAAGCTGCAGCACAGTTGCCGGCATAACCTGCGCAAGAAGTACTAAAGTTAGGATCATTGAGAGATGGGACAACGCTGAAGGGTGTAGGGGAAAGTGGTTGTGGTTGGTAGTATCTAAGGATTATTAGTCAAGATTATATAGAAAAATAGATTGAGCATCTTACGGTGTTTCGGTCTGGAGAAAACCCGCAAATATGTTCTTTGTGTTGGCGAATTGATATTGGTACAAAGTGAAATGCTCAACTCCAGTACCCCAACTGCCAAATGTTAGCACGATTCCATGAAAATTTAAGAAAGATAAACTTACAGCCAGATTTGTCCTGCGGTACTCTCGATATACAGACCTCTTCCTGCATAGATGTCGAGTTGTCTCAAAGCTTGATCGTCAAAATCATGATCAGCAGTCCAAATCCACGAATTTTCCATATACAAGCCACTGGCGCCTGCTGTAATATGCATTCCCATATAAGCAGCAATGCAGTTCGTATTAACCGTTGCAGTGGCTGGATTTTTCTCGCATTGAGCAACTTGTAGGTTCGATCCTGTGAAACCACCAATTCGTGTGTGTACATCCCACATTCCAGATGGTGTTGAACCGGAATTTGCGAGGTTCCATTCGATCAACGTTGCACCAGCTTGTTGACCTTGTGTTGAAACCAAACAATCACTCCATTCGACATGTCCCGTTTGACCAGCAGTTCCAACTCGTACGACTGGTTGTGGACTATTGATATTGTTGAAGAAATTGCCACTCGACAAGATGGTTGAATATGATTCGCCTACAATTCTTGAACCAGGAGGAATTGTTATTGTACTTGTTACTTTGTAAGTACCTGCATCTATGAAAAACACGTTCCCGGCGCTTGCTGCATTGTTGATTCCACGTTGTAACGCAACGGTATCATCGGTCGTACCATCACCAACTGCACCATTTGTTCTTGCGCTCGTAAATGATGAAACTGACAAGCCACTGTACTGAGGTTTTGATTGAGTGTAATATTTGTTTCCGCTGAGTAGAGAAGCAGGCCGACTGTTTGGAGTGATGGTACCTTGGAAATCAGAGTGACCACTAGGAACATATTGGCGGCCTTGGCCCCAACCAGCAATGGTCGTGCTTCCACTTGTACCAGCCAATATCGTCGACCCACCACTCAAAGCAACGGCCTTGGGAACGTTATTGAGTACCAAATTTTCAAGTATCAGACTACCAGCTGTGTCTGGTGTTGCATTGGATGTGTAAGCAGTTATAATTCCGATCGGAGTGTTGGTGATTGAGCTGTCGATCAAGATAACAGATCCCACATTTTGAGCACTCGAACCTCCTGCCGATATATCAATTCCTTTTTGACAATTGTTGATGCTAATGCCGTGGAACAGCCATCCCCAATCCCAGAACATGCTAATTGCTGTAACACAGTTATTAAAAACCAGATTTCGCATGGTAAATTGCTGGTTCCCAATGGCAGCACCAACAAGACCGCCGTTGAAGGTAACATCAACCAAAAGTCCAGCAGAACCTTATTTTATTATTAGCATGGAACTCCCTATATGTCCGTTTGTACTCACCACTTTCACAGAAGAGGCCAGTATGTTGAGTTCCTGGAGCAGAACTCATTTGAAATACAACGTTTTGTAAACTTGTTGCTTGGGAAGTTGGCCAATGCAGACCTGTGGCTGTGGTTTCAGCTGGAATGCTAGTCATATCCAAGATTATGTTGCGAATTTGCCTCAAAAATACGTTGGTGGAACCCCAATTAAGGACAGGGGAGTAGTATGGATTTGCATCGATCAAACCGAAACCAACAAAATTAGGTGTGGCTTTAAGAGTCGGTAAGCTGTTTGGGTTGCCGATGATTTGAGTGAAGTAGTAGTCTATTATTGAGGACGATATCAAGTAGGTTCCAGATGGGAAATAGACAACTGCGGGTGTTGTTGACGTCGAGGAACACCCTTGACCACATCTTCCACCGGCACTAATAGCCGCATTGATAGCTGCAGTATCATCGGTAACACCATCACCTAGATATTGTTAGCAAGGATGGTCCCTCAGTAAATGAATGGACTTGCCTTTTGCTCCATAATCTTTCACGTTGCGATAAACTTGATATCCTGAAGGACCCCATGCGGATCTTCCTTGATGCGAAATTTGTTCGTACCAATAAGGAGTCGCACGAGGAATGATCTGGGACATGTCTTCCTTTGCCGATATGACTGCAGTGTCAGAGTGCTTTCCTTTGTTGTGCACATATGGCGCGAACTTGTTCATGACCTTCGTCACTACCTTCTCAACCTCAGGTATCTTGAATTGCATACATGATGAGTGAAGCACCAGGGAAAGTAAAACTACGCTTCTGATCACGTTAACCATGATGAAGGTTTGAATTGTGTAGTAAGCAAATTGAGATGGAGAGAAGATTTAGAGGACAATCAATGGGAATTGCCTATCACTTATGTACAAAACATTCATTGTACTTGCGTACACCCAAATGCACCATTTCTGTGGTTTGTCCAAAAGGAGAAGATGATGCCGCTGTGATAGTAAGAACTTAGTTTAATCTGGATTAGATAGACTATGATTGAGACAGTCCTTCGTAATTCCCGGCCTTTCTCAGTAGGAAATTATCACGAACTTCCTTACAAGACTTTCTGTGCGACGGAAGCATCCTGTACCATTTTGGACCCCATTAGTAACATGTGAGGTTTTCCAGCCTCATGATCATTCAACATGAGATGAAGTTGATATTAGCTTGTGCTTAATGCGGATTAAGAAAATCTGGGAACCGGAATAATCCAACAAGCGGGCCCAGTGACGTGGTATTCTGGATAAACTGCTCCGAATCACTGCCGAAAAATGGCCTTGTGAGCAGAATTCAGCCAAGAAGAAAATCAATTTCAAACAACCAAATCTTAAGATTTGCCATGACAAGATAATTCTAAAGTAACTCTGACAGCAAAAGCCACGAGCGAACCCATACAAAGACGGAAGGAGATTTTAAATTTACCACGTGCAAGATAAATTTAAGGACATTCTCACATAGAAAGATTTTCTGAATTTGGTAACGGCCGTTCTCCGGTCCGACCTATAGTCGTACAAATTACCACGGGCCTGGCTAAACTTGTAGTTCGCATGTATTCCGTAAACTCTGCATATTTACTCTGCAAGTTCTGCATATTCTGCACGCTCTTTACGGCGGGGTAAGAATCTGGGGATGTTGGGGACGGTGGCTTGTGGGGAAGCTCGTGATCACCACAAAATGACAACTGTGCCGTAATTGGGTTACAACCAAAGTAGTGTTCTAGATGCAGCTACAAGGTTTGACAAGATTCGTGAGATGTCGCCAATCTTCTCCAGCCTGCCCTGAAAGCCATAGAAGCCTGAGAACATCAGTATACTAGGATTTAAGTTTTGCCGAATTTGAGAATCATTGGTTTCCAATCCCTGAGGAAAATAAATTTGGTAGAACGTGAGAATTCTGCTAGATCACATTTCACCACGCGCAGCTTCCTAAGATTTTTTCTTCCTTTTTTTTGTTTGATGACTTGGCCTCGGCTCCAAATTACATGGAAAACTGACAATCGATTGATGTATGTATATCGGAGCCTCAAGAGCCGAAGAATCTAACAATTTCCGTGGGAAACCATCTGCATATGCAGAGTTAAAGGGAGCTCCGAGACATACTTCCATTTAGACCGAGGCCGTGCTAAATGAAATTATCACAAGCCCAGGAGGAAATACCCCCAGAAAGATCAATGAAAATGTCCCAAACTGAGCAAACGATCCGAAGGTTCATTTGCACAATGATGAACGAATCTCTTCATTTGCTGCTTCATACTTGCATAAAAAGCCTCCCAGTCAATTCGACAGAACATGCGTTGTACTCTATCCAGAAAGTTATGTAATTGGTTACACCACCCAATACGAAGGGACGGGCCTTTCGAATATTGAAATTTTAGATCGTCTTTAATCGAACGGGTAAGAACAGAGTGAATTATAGCCCAGCCGGGGATGTCAAGACCGATCCCAAAGCAACCCAATGAGGTAGTGGTGCACCGTTCATTCAGCTCAAAATGGCCGAGATGAGATGAAGCTCGGTTCAGCGCTTAATGTCCAGCTTGTCATTCTGTTACTAATTGACGTAACGATATGAAAGGTGAGCATAGAGGCGAGTCCATTTTGTGTCCAACACGACCCGAGAAAAATAACTGGCGGAGTGACGGCTCTTCTCCCACTTTCAATGTTCCTTGAATCTTTTCTCGAACCATGTAATTGCTCACATGGCGCACAGTTGGGGTACTGCCCCTTTCCAGGCACCAACAGCTAAGAAATGTGGCATGTCAGACATGACGTTAAAATCTAGCCAACTTAGTCTCCCAGTAAAACCATCTAGTGTAACAATAACAGTGGTGAAAATTCGGCCGTTCGAATCCTTGCTCGTGTGATGAAAGTGCCGAAGTGGCAAAGCTGTCAAAAAGAAACCAGGAACATTGTTCCAATCTGGTAAGGATTCTTTTGATTCTCTGGATTGTGTCCGAGAGGCTACACTTACCTACACTGAATGGATGTGTCAAATCGCCGGATTTCAACTTCCAATCAGGGTCTCTTATCAACGGCCCGACGTCAGCCAAAAATTTAAAGGCCAAAAACGCTGGAACATGTTGTTCTGATGTAATTTTCCTCATCACAACATCCTAACATCGCAGGACCAACATGCGTAGAGGTATTGCTGCCCCACTGTGCCTCGAACAGTCCATGCATAATTGCGCAGATATTGCATACCATGCAATGCCATATTTAATACATTTGTGAGGAAACCGTCATTTGGCACAGTTGCTCGAGCATGCAATCGTGTCGCGGAGAAACTCGTCATGATGGGCACGACAATTGGCACAAAGTCTTTCGATCAATCAGCCCGATCAATTGATTAAACCATCGCATGTGTGTGCATTTTTGAGGTGGCCATACCGGGCAGTTGGGCAAAGATGGATGTCTTGCGCTGCTTCGTATGGAGTTGTCGTTGTGTTTGTTGGAAACTTCATATGCGGGGAAAGTCCTCGCCATAATCCATCATTGAAAGATATCGAGATTACGCACGGACCATGCACTCAACTTCCCCCCAAAATGGCAATGATACGAGTGAATGAATTGGCTCCATTGAAAGCACATGAAAATCAGAATGGAGAATCATGTTTCGGTTGGAATTTGTGAGTTGATATGGTGACTGTCTCAACGCCTTTCATCGTTTTGACTATGCAGTCCAAGAAAGCATCCTCCCGCATTGATTCTCCGCATATATATTTGTACAATTCTTATTCTCCCAATAAAGACAGCAAAGATCGCTCCCAAAATACTCCAAAGCACCCAAAGGTATATTTACATTTTCTCCTTATATGCCCTCCCATCCTTTGTTACAACATTCGTAACTATGACATTCATCCTGCCCTTTTCAAAAGCCTCCTCATCTCCAAATTGTTCCATATCATTCCTTGGATTTGCAAACCCAAAATCCAGTCCATTCATAGATGCTCTTACACTTCGAGGTGCTGCAACTGCATCGTGTAGATCTTCGAATATAATATCAATTCCCGCGACTAGGCCGATTTGTGATTCTTGATAAGTGCCCAACGGCCATCCTACTCTTTTGAATTTCTTCTGTACAGAGTCAATCATACCTACGAAACGTAACTCTACAGCGTCACCACTATATGCCATAATTTCGTCTTTGAGATCTTGAAGATAGGTGAGTCCGGTGGTATCGATAAATGTGACTCGTGTGAAATTGAATACGATAACTTCAAGCCTTGGAAGGAATCTAGTTGGTGTATTAATGTTACTCCTGCGACGGAGAGCGGCAGTTCTTCGAACTCGGTAGTCGCTCCATCCATTTCGTTCCGTCGGCCCATACGGAGTTGGCTCATGATAGGTCCAAATAGCTTCTAAGATATCTTTCTTAACTCTCTCGGCGTTCAAGTAGATGAGGGGAGTTTCTAACGTAATGAGTTGCGTGCCTTGGGGTACTAGGCGCCCTCCCTGAAGAGGTATGCTCATTCTGTTTACACTTTCAAAGCTGTATCTGTTTTCGATATCATGGGGCTTTAGTGGACTAATTGAGGAGAACAATGTGCGTAGGAGAGTGTAGAGCGCTATGTAGACTATCCCAAGTCCAAGAGCAAGCTCTAGACTTGTAACTAACGCCACATTCATGACAACAAAAAAGCCTATGAAATCGGCAAATGATCCCTTCCAGTATGTGAGTGGAATACTGTTTGGAGGTAATGTTTCTCCTACAGCGACTAGTATAATCGCACTGGTTGCTGCAGTTGGTATCCACTGGAATGTTTCCGTCAACATATTGATGGCAAGAAAAACAAACCCGGCAGAGAAAAGTCCACTAAGTGGTGATCTCACTCCAGTTGTTGAATTTACTGCCGATAGAGAAAGAGATCCGGATACTGGCATCCCACCAAAAAAGCTATTCACGATATTTGCGGTACCCAAAAAAACAAGTTCTTGCGATTCATCAATTTCATAGTTGTGCTCACGAGCAAATGACTTGGCGAATATCAAATGCTGAGCTATGGCAGCTATAAAAACCTAAGTAAAGATTAGAAGATTAGCATCCGACTCGTTGAGCATTGATCTTAGATTAACTCACGGGGAAGGATTTCTTGGCGACAAGTAGAACAAGTTTAGTCGGAAGTTGTGGAGATTGTAGGGTTAATGCTACCGTCCCAGCAATGGGGAATTGTGGAATGACGAGATCTTTGTTGATAATAAAGGATATCGTAGTGGAAATAGCAATCACAAAAGCGTTCCGTAAATTTGATAAGATCCTGATGATGCTACTCTTGTGCCCCCACTTTTTGCCCATGAGCTTCAATAAAATGATAATCACTATTGAAGCTACGCCAACAGCCAAAGACAACGGTTGAGTAGTTGCAATGTTTTTGGGTATTTGCATCCCTTGTAGCGTAAAGTTTTGGCCCACGCCCGATTCTCCTAAAATTAATGGAATCTGACCTTGAACAATGATCAACGCGGCTGACATTTGGAACCCAACTAGCATAGGAACAGTGACGAAGTTCAAGATCCATCCAAGGTTCAGGAGTCCGAATAATAGAGAAAAGGTACCTATCGAGAAAGAGAGACCGGAGGCAATGAGAGCTGGTGGTACTGGAAATCCTTCGGCAGTAATCGATAACACAACGGCATTGGTAAGTAGACTCAAAGATGTTGTGGGTCCTGTAGCAATATCTACAGTTCTTAGCATTAAATAGTCTTGAATTTATGTAGAAATATTACCTTTCGATGTACCCATGAAGAAGTATATAACCGATGGTAGCCAGCTAGCAAAGAGTCCTTGCTGCAATGGTATGCCAGCTAGCGCTGCAGATGCCAGAGCCTGGGGAATCAAGACCAATGCGACTGTTACCCCAGCAATCATATCGTCCACAAGCCATCTTGGAGCATAGTTCGGGAACCAATGTACGAAAGGAATCTTCCGAACCAAATATTTCCCTGTTGATGACGGTAACCCTTTTATTCCTCGAACAAATCCCTTTCTTCCTCGAGTTAAGTTTTCATCGTTTCTGATTCCTTCCTTGATCTCCCGTAGTTTTGTTGCTATCTTTCCCATGGTTTAGACTGCCCGCAGTCACTGCGGAAGGTGAGCTTAGTTTAATTGAATAAGTAAATCATGAGGGGACCGGCCTCGCAAATTTTTACAACAAAACCATGAATAACATCATGATGATGGGAATCCATGAGGTTTTATTAGAGCTGTTCAAGGAGGTTCGGACATTATTGCATTGTGTGGCAAGATCCACAGCTGGTTTTGTTATCATCTTGTCATTTGGTGAAAATTTGACTTTCGGGACGGAGAATATGGCTGGGTCAAGCAACCGAACTTGGATAGAGTCTAGAATAGATAGGTGTAAGAGAAGAAAACCATCATTGAATGAAAATGATTGGTCGCCTTAACAACTATAGAACAAAAAATCTGCCAAGTAGCACTAGAGTTTCAAAAACGGCCACAATAGTCTGAGCGTAGCAGTTCTTAACCAGGACCTTAGATATATTTGAGAGATCCCATACATCGTCAGAACAACCGCAATACTGTTGTAAAATGCCATTTTGGTAGAGTTCAGGTAATTTTGAGAATGAATAGAGACTGTTGTACTTATATGAAGATAAGAATTCGGCAGCAGCCTTTCATCACTTGGCGTGGCTTAATGGCGCAGATACGACCTCAACATCTTGACTAGGCCTCACAAACAGAAATGACCAGGCAGAGGATAATTGAAATACGGGCTTGCAATTCAGTCCGGGGTAACAGATGTTCTAAAAACGCGTACATGGAATATTGAAACACGTGTGAACCTGGGAATGCCCTCTGCAGTAGATACTCGCACGGAGGCTTCACTGGTTTTACCGATGTTTTATGATTCCATGCAGACGCAATCAAGTGAACAAACGAAATCCGTGATCTGATTTAAGAATAGCCTTATAGATTCCATGCAGCTTTGGATAAGGATATTTTTAGTCCAAGTAGACCGTCAGATTTGACTCTGGTATGTATTGTCCAGTCTTAAATGCCTCCTAATTTGCGCACTGTATTTCTTTTTTGTAGTCTCATACAAATCTCGCTTTGCTGACTAGAGACAATGAACGTTACTACCGTCTAATAGTCCCATGTCACGAAGCAACCCACAGGGTCATCGTCGCGTTCCATTAAGCAGATAGATGACTTCGTGAAACGTGTGGTTACCATTACTTCAGGAAAACTGTACAACAAACATACTCAACTTTGAGTTTTGCATGGCCATCATGGGGAGAATATAAAATTGCTCGCATGTAGAAAGCGAGGAATGATGCAGGAATTTGACAATATATTGTAAACAACATCGGCAACTGCGCCAACTTTCCCCTGGCTATGTAGCTGAAATGAATAGATATGATCCCTCCCCTCAACAATCAAAGTGGATCATTCACTCGACTGCCTCGACGCAAGGTTAGCCCATTAGAGGAAGCTCGGTTGGCATGTATCAAGGTCATGAACAAGACAGCGATAAACGGGAGAACAAAATCGATAGAACCCGATGAATACTATTGCCTGAGGGATTATCATTTTGCATCGAAGAATTCAGGCCTTCCTTAATCAGGATTTCGTCTTGTAGTGCAATCTAGATTTGGGCACTCCAGATACCCCAGCCATCAAGGACCTGCTGTGTAGCTGTAAGCCAACATTATTGCGATCTGGATTTCTTTGTCTCAATGGCATCTCATATGTTGATGACAATTTAGAATGAGAATATAATAAGATGGTTAGTGTTTTGTTGTACGAAACAGTAATGTGTATGTTTTTTCCCTTAGTCTTTTTGTCGAGTTGATATAAGCTCGATAAGCTTATCCCCCACAAACATCGGTTACTATCGGGTATTTCTGAACATTTTTTGGGCGACTCGATAATCCCAAAATTGCTCCCACCACCAAAAATGCCTGACCCGTCAACAACATCACTGACCACTCTCGATGCACTCTTCAACAATCCCGTATTTGCCGGAGGCATCGGTCTTGCAGGTCTTGGGGCTTCTGCCGCCATCGGACGACGTTTCATGATACTGGGAGCTTCAACCATCAAAAGACGTCTTTTGGTGAATCTCGAAATCAGTAAGGAGGATCCATCATATCAATGGATCTTAGCATGGCTATGTCTTCCTCGGCCGCCAGGAGGATTCATTGCATCCAGAATTACCCGTGTTCATGACTATTCTATGCGGACGACGGGCGAACAATTAGAGGGCGGTCCATCATCTGCGACATTTCTTGCGCAGCCGGGATATGGTAGGCACGTTGTCCAGCATAAGAATGCTTTTATTCTAGTGCAGCGGGAGAAGCAAAGTAGTCATAACATGAATACTGGTGTACCGCACGAGACAATTACTCTGCGAACATTATACGCTCATCGACATGTCTTTGCAGATATCTTTGCAGAAGCACATGAACTGGCTGCGACACAGCGGGAAGGAAAAACAGTTGTTTACAAGAGTTCTGGAATGGAATGGAGGCAATTCGGGGATGCGCGACGAAAAAGACCATTAAGTTCTGTAATACTAGACGAGGGAGTTAAGGAACGAATCCTGGATGATGTGACAGATTTTCTAGGTCGGCAACAATGGTATGTGGATAGAGGAATACCTTATCGCAGAGGTTATCTTCTATATGGTCCGCCTGGTAGTGGTAAAACCTCTTTTATACAGGCCTTGGCTGGAGAACTTAACTTTGGAGTCGCAATGATAAATCTGAGCGAGCGAGGAATGACAGATGACAAACTGGCACATTTCCTCACAAAGTTGCCTCCGAGAACCCTAGTGCTGCTTGAAGATGCAGATGCTGCGTTTGTAAATAGGAAACAGGTTGACTCCGAAGGATACTCGGGCGCAACAGTAACATTTTCGGGATTGTTGAATGCACTGGACGGAGTGGCAGCTGGGGAAGAAAGAATTGCTTTCCTCACTACAAATCACATTGACAGACTTGACGCTGCGCTGATACGTCCCGGACGAGTTGATATGATAGAGAGAATTGGTGAAGCTACGAGACACCAAGCTGCGGAGATGTGGGACAGATTCTACGGCGACATTGACAAGGATGGAAATGGGAAAATGCGATTTTTGACGAAGCTAGAAAGTCTTGGGCTTGTTGCTAATGAAGAAGGTAAGACTGTTGAGCCAGAGCTCCATACAAGTATGGCTGCTATACAAGGACTCTTTGTGTTCAACAAGGACAGCATGGAAGGAGCCATTGATATGGTTGAAGGGTTAATACCGAGAATATATGAACCTCACACTCTCGAAAATGGTATCAAGGTAGCAGCTTGAGCTTCGACGGAGATTCCAGGTAGTGTTACAGCATGATTATTGTATATACATTTGAATAACGTCAACACAAACAATATATCCGTCCGCGAAAGGTTCCATCAAGATCGGTTTCATTGTCATGATCCCCCAAAATTACATCTAATTCGCCCCTTCACACAGATTGTCCTGATGACATTCAACCAATTTACTGGGCGATGGCACTCCTCCCATCATTCTGAGGCAACCCCTCATTATCTCCAGGCTCTCGGTAGGTCTCAGCAGACTTAGCAGCATGTCTGGTTTTATCATCGATAATATTAGTTTTGGCGACAGGTACATTGTCGGCAGTTTCTACACACTTCTATTAGCTCAAGTCAATCTTCAAGAGTATGGATAAAACTTACCCCCTTCGATAGGAGCTCCGTCACTCTGAACTTGAATTGGATCGTGCTTGTGGCCAGGGCGGGAGACATAATCGTTGTCTGTGGGGTTTCCTTGGGGGATTCCTGAGGATGACATGATGGATTTGGTAATTTGCTGGACTGGGTTCTTTGCGGAGATTTGAGTTTGTTTGTTTGTTTGTTTGTTTGTTTGTTGAGAAGTAATCTGTGGGAGGAAGCTCTACTTGTACTCATCTTAGCTATAGCTTGAGATAGATGAGCTCTGTGTGACGGAATGTAGAAAGGAGACTAGCAAGTGATGATATCATAATCTTGTAATAAATCCCCCCAGTTTTTTTTTAAACCATTGGTATTTTCCAAGGTATTTCCATACTCTTGAATAATCACCAGCATTGGAACCCCCATTTCAAACATTGATACATCATGAATTTCCCCCGCACGCCTTGGTCGGAAAACCGGCATACCAAATCCGCCAAAATCAAGACTCTTTTTAAGAACACTACTGTTTTAAAATCGAATAACAATTTGAAAATATATGTTAAATTGACCGAAAAAAAATATATAGCACGAATTATAAGTTTTTGATGCTCGGGGTCCAATTCAAAATCCCCAAAAAGCTGATCATTGATTTAAAAAAGAATTTTGAAATCAATACAGTTTTTTGATGTGCCGATTTTTCCGCCCAGAGCGTGGCGTTGTTAGCATCGAGCATCGCTAAGACCGCCTTGCAGTAACAATTCTCCTGTTAGACTGATATATCCAGGTATAATTGCTTGTCATGACGTTTATAACACCTTACACTCTACTCCAGCAAAGGTCTTGCTATCTGCATTCACATTCTGGGTTTTATGGAGTGTATCATTGAAATGATAGAAGAAGGAGCTAGTACAAAGAAGGTATATTGCTCATGATAAAATCGAGATTCACGCCCAATAGGGGCATGATGGTTTAGTGATAGCTTGCCATCATTATTTTATATGCCATTCCATTTCTATGATCTCTGGAGAATTGAGACCGGCATGTGACAAGAAATCTGATTTGATAACAATTAGACAAACTAGAGCATCAGCAGCCCATGACTCCATGCCTTCAACTGTAACGCATTGCATTGGGTCGAATGCTAAACATGAGCGAACTGGCAGTTTGTGAGGGTCCATCAGAACCATCTCCCGTTAATGGTTTCCCGTCTCCAGATCCAGCGGCTGGACATGCAGTTTTAGAGATCAGATCTCATCGACGGGAAAAGCAGAGGTGTCTAACGGCGTAGAGATTAGTTTCGATCAAGCAATGACGCTGGACTACTTGGAAACCCAATGGGACGCCCCCAGATACTTCGCAGAAGAAAGAGAGGTATGAGATAGTTGATATTCAATCATGGAGAAGTCTTATTCCAGCTGGGTACCCAGCCAGAGTAACAGTAGCCATTTTATAAGTGGGAGAACACATTTTCCTACTTTCCGAATTCGAATACAAAGTTTGGAGATGAGGTTCGAAAGATATCAATAAGTTATCAACGTCTTTATCGGTGTGTATTACGTAAGGTATCAAAATGAGTTTAGCACAATGCAATATCAGATGTCATTGGTCATGGCGGGGTAATTCAATCCCATCAGCCTAGCTCAACCTTCAATTGCATTAATAAGTTTTTCAAAGCCGTCGCGATGTTTACAGGTCTTGTTGAGATAAAAGGAGGTTTGTAATTGATCAACGATATCAATGTCTTTTCACTAATATTTTCAGTTGTCTCCGACATCAAACTCGACAGTCAATATGGTGCCACTCTCACCATCAGCAACGCCTCCTCCATTCTCGGAGACTGCGGACTCGGCGATAGCATTGCTGTAAACGGTATCTGCCTCACAGTCACTTCCTTCACGGAGGACAGTTTCACAGTTGGTTGCGCACCAGAAACTCTTCGTCGTACAAATGTCGGTTCTCTACAAGTCAATTCCGAAGTCAATCTCGAACGCGCCGTTTCTGCGAACACACGGATGGGAGGACATTTCGTACAAGGACACGTGGATACTGTCGCAGAGTTGGTCAAGAGAGAAGAGGATGGAGAGGCTTTGACCTTGAGATTGAAGCCGAGGGACAAACAAGTGATGAGATATATCGTAGAGAAGGGATATGTCACGCTTGACGGAGCCAGCTTGACGATTACCAAGGTTGATGAAGAGTGGTTCGAGATTATGTTGATCGCATATACGCAAACGAAAATAGTCACAGCTCTCAAGAAAGAGGGGGAATATATCAATGTCGAGGTGGATCAAATTGGCAAATACGTTGAGAGGGCTGTTGAGGGTTATTTCGCCCAAGGCACTGGTGGAGATATTGCCATCTTGGAAAAAATGGTGGAGCGTATTGTGGAAGCAAAGCTGGCAAAGCTTCCAGGAAACTAATGTCTTCTCTTTGTGCAGTATCATACCCAAAAATAACACAAGCGCTATACCTATTTCTCGCCACTCGGAACATAATCTCAAATTTCAAAAAGTTTTTCTTGTTGTGTGGGTGGTTAATCTGCGGTTAATACTCAAGGTCTCAAAGTGCTGAACAAGCACAAACCTTCGAATTCTAGGGTCTGATAAGTCTACAGTGTTTCATTCAATGAACATAACCCCAACTCAGATGCACAACGCGAACCTCAGGGACTTGGATCAAGCGGTGAATGTTCTGTCAGTGGCAATGTATTTCGGTAGGAACTCTCCTTGCTCTTTCATACAAAAGCCCTTCAGTTTAGGGATTTGTACTATCACTAGATTTCCTTGCTCACTAGATTTCCTTGCTCACACAGTCTTGCGGTCAGTTTCAATATTTTTGCCGTAATCAAATTGGTACTGAATTGTTTATGAAATTTCGAAAAGTTTTGCACTCCTTGAATCTATGGTGTATACAGTGAAGAATACATTTTACTCCACCCTTTTCTAGTCCTTCTTTTCTTTCTTTACCGTATCCGAGAACAAAAAAACAATTCATGCATTCAAAGAAAAGACTAGTTTTGCTTTCTCGAAGTGAAGTATAGATACAAACTGCTCTATCTCCAACATGATCAGTCAATGCCAACGCCAATCCTAAATATTCACTATTCAGAAGGTCATGCAGCCTGCCATCTTACACTGAAGGATCTGGAAAATCCATTTAAGTAGACTCCCGGTACAGGGTTATCAGCCAAGGTATTCCAAACATCGACATCTACTCCACTGCTCGGCCACCTTTGAACTGGCCAATTTGTCCAGCCCATCATGTGTAACGGCACGCCTGTTATCGTAGAGTTGGGCTATTTGCATATCATGTTAGCTTTCTTTCCCTTCTCCTTTCCACCGACTTTCTGTCTGAATTACATCTGATTCATACAGAAAACAAGCATACCGCACTCCACTTTCCCTGGTTCTCAACTCCAGTCTCCGAACATGTTACTCGACCACCTTCAACTAAACCGCATGGACCCTTTTCACTTCCAAATGCATACATCCACATCCCAATAGTTTTATCATATACAGTGCGAGTACCATCAAAAATACCACATGCGGTAGTGTCGAGTGTCCAGGTGAAACTCGAGGTCATGCAGCCGGCGAGAGGACCGGCTCCTGCAAAATAAGGCGCTGATGCGTTGAGGGCTAGGAGATAGCCTTGGGATTCGTAATCAGTAGATGTGGTGGTTTCTGTTAAAGGCAGTGGAGTTGGAAACGCCAGGATTGGTGCGAGGAAGATGGGGAGTATAGTAAAATGTTTGAACATTTCGCAGTCTTAATTGGAGTGGAGATTTATCACTTTTCGGGAGTCCCACGACTAGTAGATCAAAGATTCATGCTCCAATACAGCATTTTATTGAACTGCGAATTCTTTCGAGAAAGACATGCCCACGCGGATCTCACGATGTTTTAAATTCTCATTCCCATCACTCCAGCTCAGTCCCACCTCTCATATCATCCGTTTTTACTCCTTCGGATCAATTATATGTTAATCTGTGAATACTATCATTCCTTCCCACTTCCTACTCATCACGAAATGTCGCTTATCTTGGCACTCCCATACCTTCTTCCGCGACGACGGCAGAATTCGGGACGCGAACCCAAGAATACTTACTCTCTCCAAAATTACTGATAGGACGTCTAGATTCCGTTCGTCGATCACTGCGGAAAACAAAATTTGTGGAACCCACATGCGTGTCGGATAAAGGGGGGGGGACGAGTCGGTTAAATTCCCGTGGCGTGCCTTGTGATCGCTGACCTGGTGCAGGGGTTCCTGGGGTGCATTCTGGGGTTTTATGACCGTGAAACATTCTCATGCATGCATGTATGCAAGAATGATATTTATTATGTGGTGGTCTTGGCTTTATCTTGAAGATCCCTTGGGTGTCACTGACAAAAATAATTCACGCATACGGCCCGATTTCATGGGACGGGGGGTTTATGGGGAGCTTTTTTGACTGGGATCTATTATTATCTAATCGTCTATTATGATATGGAGAGCTTTTTATGCGATTGCTAAGAAGGCAATGCCAATGTTGTATGTTGCGGTTAGGAAACTTTGATCTTGTGTAGAATAGGTTCCGTTGAAAGCAGCTGGTGTAACTAAACCACTCGCTGCAGCTGTTGGGAAAATATTCTGGTCCACTGCAAATCGAGCTCCGTCCTTGGGCATGGTACCGCTGACAAAGAAATTAGAGATCGCTTTTGCCATTCCGAGAGATGCGTGTGAGATGGTGGTGTGTCCGCTTCCTCCGCGGTATACGAGGGTGGATGAACTAGGGAGTAGGCTTCGGAGTGCTTTTGCAGACTTGAGAGGGGTTGTTGGATCATTCTCGGCCGAGACAATGAGGATTGGTGTTTTGGCTGTTGCGAGAAGAGTATCGGTCTTCGACATCAAACTTGCTCCTACGTTTGGAACAAGCGGACGCGTGGAAGGGAAGTTGCGACAAAATGTTATGGGGATAAGTCCAGCATTTAGTATTGGGGTGTCTTCGGAGATTGAGATGCTTTTGGTGAGAGAAATGACAGTGTCCAAGGTAACTCCATTTGAAGCAGCGTTATCAACACAACCAAGTGGGTAAGTAGCAAGAGTGCCAACGCCTGCTGCAGAGCCGTCGGTTGGTGCACTCGCTGCTAGCGATCCAAGGAGTGAAATAAGAGCAGTTGCGTCACGAGTTTCAAGACCGGATAAGACAGATGCAAGCGTTTTCCACGTGGTTGGAACTCTAAGAAGAGATGCAAGAAGGGGACTGAGGATATCTAAGCTGATGCTTAAGCCCGAAGCAACAATAGGATTGAGGAACATATCCTTCATTATGTTGTCCAGTCTGGTAGCAACAGTACCTGTGGTTCCAGTAGGGGCGGTGGCAAAAGAGCAACCTTTACTACCGGCGGTGGTGCAGAAAGCTGCAAAATCGTTCAACGAAGCACGAACACTGAGTTGATCGTTGGGAAGTTGGCTAACGTATGTGAGTGCATTTGCCTTTGCGTCGAAAACACCATCGGCAAGAACTCTTCCCACGCGGCCTGGGAAAGTTTGGATAAACTCAGCTAGGAAAATAGTTCCATATGAGAAACCCCAGTAGTTAAGTTTTGCAGAGGTCCCATCCAATGCATCGACTATCGCTGCCATGTCTCGAGCAACATATGCTGCTGTTGAGGTGTAAAGAGCGGGAGATTTCTGAGCCACGCAAGCTTTTGCAAGAGCAGCGACAGAAGTGTCAAAGGATGTGATAGCAGAGCTAACAGCAGAATTTGCGCTGGCATTCGCAAATTGTCCGAGCCAGAGATTCGGAGCAGATGGAAACGCGTTGTTAAAATCATACTCCGCACTGGCATTTGCAAAACATTCCAAAATAGGAGCCGAAGCACCGGTTCCACGTGGATCCCATCCGATGATATCGTACAATCCACCACTCAGTGTCGAGACGGCGGCACCGGCTCCAGACTGCACAAAGCCAACACCAGAGGCACCGGGTCCACCGGGATTTATCAAGAGAGACCCGAGCTTCTTGCTCGCGGCAACAGTGGCAGGATAACGAGCAAGCGCAACACTGGCTTTTGCCGTTGACGTTGCATCGCCATATTCGAGCGGAACTTCAAGCGTTGCGCATTCTACGCCGGTTCCACATGAGGTCCATGTCAGTCCATTCACAAGGACCGACAAATTGACAGTGGCGACTAGAATGCTGCTAATGGAAGGCATTCTGATCAAATGAGCGAAGTTTGTAGGAGAGCAAATGTTCAATGAAAGTGATAACTTCTACTTACGAGAGGATTCCCATACATTACATTGTCCAATATTTATATCGGACAATTGCACCTGGCAATTTCTCCATTGTTAGGGGGTGCCAAAATGCGGACTTTGCATCCAGAAAAATTGTCAGTACTTTGGTTCGATTTCCATGCGCTGCGGTTGATTTATAATTCGATTTAATATCTGAAGAAGTCTATTTCTCGTGTAGCTAGGGTCATAGGGGTAAAATATGGTTCGATGTGGCCGGTATGAATATTTAAGGTTTTTGGGAAACCTTATTTTGACTTGGACCAACAATTGTGTTCAAGCATCGCAATCTCCAGATCTATGCTCGTTCTCGGCCTTTACCCATATGATTGTGAATTTTTCTATTGTCATGCCCCGCGAAACATCATCTCCTGGTAATTTTCGAACGGATTCAATATTGCAATTTCTTGATTGTCCTTAATTGAGCATAGTGAGCTGTGTCCCCGCAAGCTTTTCACAAGAAATTATTTTTCGATTCTTCAATCCTTGATTTTAACTCGAGACTAGGCGAATAAGCCAAAGTAACAGCCAACTTTATCCGATTCAGTCAGACTGTATTCTCTGGTAACTTGACACATCCATCTACTACCATGTATCTTCTTCCTCAAAAATCTATCCACTAAATCATCTGGCCACGCATTTGACACATGGAAATCTACCATGGTCTCCTTCAAAGCTGGCATGGCTTTGAATCTTTCATCAAATACGTTCAACCCCATACCAATAGATTCAAAGGAATCAAGGCTCCCAGAGTGTCTCGAGGAATCAACTGCCAGTCTTATACTGCCACCACCAAATCGTAAATTGTCCCACGGAGATATCTTAAACGTCACAAGATTTTTGAATTTCTCGATAACGAATTCAAGAACTTCAATATCTCTTCCAGTGGGCCAGGGATGACTAGGTCCAAAAATCGAATTTGGAAACAGTGGGAAGTAGATGTCGAGATAACGAAGAAAAAGAGCATTTCGCTCTCCGATCTGGGCTAGAAACTCAGTGATAATCTTGTAACCTGGTACATAGAAGTATTGGAGACGACATAACACAAATTTGTTGCTGGAGTAGAGAATTGGAGAAGCTTCCAAGTGGATTTGTTTGTTGATTCGTAAAATTGCAGGACAGAGACGGTATTTTTTGCTTAGGATCAAATGCGATGGACTGGTTTCAGAGGATTTTATTTCCAGAGATCCAGAGTCCGAAGCAATGAGTAGTTCATTGTAGATCTTGAGTCGGATTTCAATGGCAAGGTCAAAGAAATGGAGCTTCGGACGCTGGTTCAACTCCGTTCCTGCCTGCATCGTGATCGTGAAATTCGAGAAGCAAAGCTATCGATGATGCAAGTACTGCTGTTGAAGTTTGGTAGCAGTCTGAAAACTTTTATGGGCACAGAAAGCTTTCAGGATGGCGTTAAAATTCTCGTCAAAATATGATGGAATGGGTTATCAGTATGTAACTCCTTTCACAGGCGACTTGCAAATTGTTCGTTGAAAGTGAAGGTAAAAGGGGGGGAGTAAGAAGACATTATATAACAAAAACAAAATAGACAATTACGTAGGTAAGTGATTAAGGTTATAGAATCAGACTCAATTACGACGAAGGGTGATGTAAGTATGAACCAATCATTGCTTTGAAACACCCAGAAACCACAGAAGCCATCAAGTTAGCTCGCTAACAACGTTTGTGCGGCACAGAATAAGGCAGGTATCTAGAATCTTATTTTTAGCTACCTCATTGCGATAAAGTTGCAAAATGACATCGGAAGAGAAACGGAAAAAGATTTCCTAAAGAATTCGAGGTTCAAAGAATTGAACTGGCATGAAAGAAAATAAGAATTCGGGGCACAAAATGGTATTAGTCTCCTGTAACATGATTAGTCCTGGACATGATTCCTCAAACGATAAACTCTTTTTGATGAAGTTGGGAATCTCCAATTGGTATTTTCATTACTAGTTGATTAAGAGGGACAAAAGTCTCCGTTCGCAACAGCTGCAATTCTTGCCCAATAAACGCTCACTGTTGCTAAGTTGGTATATCGGCTCGCTGTACATAACATACAGATTGATCAAAACTCCAGGCTACGCGTATTATCCTGGCAGCCATATGGAAATTGTTTTCAAGAATCATAACCCCAGCCTCTTGCTTCATTATATTCGCCCACGAGGTTTGTCGCTGCTGTGATAACTCCAATAGCGCCATCCGCCAAAGCATTACCCGTACCATGTAGAGCACGTGCAGCGGCTTGGCCTCTGGCAATCTCCCCTTGCAATATCTGTACCCTATAATCCTCATCCAGACAGGAATCCGGTCGAATCATTCGTCCCATAATTGCAGATCTCAAGGCAGCTTCCCAGAGATTGACAAATTCATCCTCGCTTTGCACAGTTGGTTTTCGGGGAGAAACACCGACTCCCGCACGCCTGTCGGCATATTGATATATACACCTCACAACCTCATAGCGACGAGTGACCAAGAATAGAATTGGCCAGGAAACTACCCACAGGAATGTAAGATAAAAGAACCAACGGATCCAAGTAGTCATTCGCCACTCGTTGACTACATGTGGCGAATAAACAATTACTCGTTTGTGCGACGTGGGAAAGTTGACATGAACTTGGCCACGGTAGTTTGTAGATGTAACAATACGTCGTAAGAGATACTCCAGATGACTTCTGTCGTGATTTATGATCTTGCGTTCAAATATGAAGCATTTCATGCTAGATGGATCGGAAACGAATTTCTCACACCAGGCTTGTAATTCATCCCCTGTTGAACCGGATTCAATGTCAAATTTCGAAAGGGAGGGCTCGAGAGACTTGATTATTCCTCCACGATATCCCTTCTGGTTATCTGGCAAGATCTCTAATTTTCCTCCAGCTCTGATTCCAGTCGTCAGCAGATGTGTTAAATTCAGACGTACGTGGAAATCCGTAATAGTTTCCGTTGAGTCTTTTTTGTGTCGACGCTCAGTTTCTCGGTGGGTCCCCGATAGTTCCACATGATAAGTTGGAGCATATTGAGCTTGTTCGAGGATCATTTGACGAAGAGCATCAGGATCTGTAGAATAATTTGGAAATCTCGTCCAGAAATCAGCTGAACTGTAGTCGTGCGAAGAAAATGGAAGATCGGGGGGAGGGCTAGATCAAAGTAAATTAGCTTAAAGTTCACGGCGCATTTGATAATTAACACCTACATATACCACCCTGCACCGGAGGTAGGCTGAGAATCGTTGGCCGATGGGCCGTCGGTTCGCGAAAGAAGAGGTGCCGACGAGGACGTTTCTTCATATGTTGGAAGATCCTCTTCGGGGTATGCTTGATCGATATTATTGAGAAAGCTTGCAGAAGATGAAGCAGCGTTGCTAGCTTCGAATGTATCTCTCTGGGCACCAGCCTTGTAGGGCTGTGGCGTTTCTTTCCCCATAATGCAGATTCGGTTTGCTCAATATAGAGCCGCGGATGCAGTCGATTGACGATCTCTTTCAGCCTCTGAGATTTCACCGGCGAGATTATGGCCCCAATGCACAAAACCTGTGAATTTGAGGTGATGCGGTATTCCTTAATGTCAGCTGTGAAGGGAGGTGAGAAGTCGTTTGTTGCCTATGGATGACCCTCGCTTTGCACAGCCACAATATCTTGTACTAGCCTTAGCAAGGTAGTGTAGGAGTGTGAACTCGTTCATCTCATGATGAGTAATTGGAGTGTTTGTGTGTTCTTGGCATCTCACGCTCCATACCATGTAACGTTTTCCCAAAAGAGAAAAGAGCCCAGCTTGATCCAATCTTGATCCAATCTTGATCCAATCCATTGTTTCCTCACCTTGCTTATATTGCAGTGCGGCGGAATGGCAATATACGGTTCCACTCAATGATCAGCACAGCCACGACATCGTCAACGGAAGGCATGGTTTCCATGCATGATAGATAGGTGTTCCCCAACTTCTGGGCATAGTTATAATGAGAAGTCCTTCATGCTCCAAAAATAGATCAACATGGCCATGAAACAGGACCCTTGGTTTCAATCTTTTGGCAGAAGATATTGAAGCATGCATCGACTTTGTCAAACTTTGCACCTTCTCGTCCGGTGTGGGAATGGGAATGGCAACGGGACGGGACTGGAGCTCTTATCAGTGGTCGCCCCTTTTTACCGAAACTCTTTTTCTACCAATGGAAGGGATTATCATTTGTGGAACATTTTTGAGCTGTCACTCAATCACTCAATTGGCTTGAATTGTTCGATGCGTTGCGGAAGGCTCCAATATAAAGATCTCGCCTTATGAAACGCTTCTAGGAAAAAACATCGCGAGCCACTTTATATCACAATCACCCCTCTCGAACGCTCAATCCCCTTCGACCCCTTTTAGTCGTTCATCTGAATTCGACATTCATTCTCCGCGACAAAGCATTCACATCTGCCAAGTATCCAAAGCATTCACGCCATACTACACCAGAATGTCCGAGTTAAAAAATGCCGCAGTAAGTTTCAAGAGGTGGAAAGCTTCACCATAACTGCTTTCATACCTCATACTTCATGCGCACCTCGTGCTCACCAGTACTGACCACTCCTCTGTTCTAGGGTCTCAGCAATGAGGAAATTCAAGCATACAGAGATGCTTTCTCCATTTTCGTGAGCCCAGCCCCTTATTCGAATGTTCGCGCAAAATACTTACTCTTGAATGCAGGATAAAGACGGTGATGGTATGCGCAATTCAACCCCGCACTTGCTCTTCGCGATCCTTTTCTAACAATCCTACCTTTAATCAGGAACCATATCCACCGCCGAGCTCGCAGAAGCCATGAAATCTTTGGGACAAAACCCATCTGATGCGGAAATCCAAGACATGATTAATGAGGTTGATGTTGATCAGTCTGGAACAGTCGATTTTGATGGTTTGTTACACCGCGATATACCACGAATACCCCACATCTTCACGTCGCCAACACTTTCATTCGAACTCTGCTAACCATATAATGTTCGAAATACAGAATTCCTCAAGATGATGACTGCCGAAACAAAGGGTGTTGACTTTGAACAAGAAATGCGCAGCGCTTTCCAAGTATTCGATGTTGATGGAAGTGGCACAATTTCCCCAGAAGAAATCTACAAGTTGATGGCATCTTTAGGAGAGAATTTGTCAGAGGAGGAGATTAAGAGCATGGTGAAGGAGGTTGACAAGAACGGTGACGGAAGCATAGATTGTATGATACTTCTCTCAAAATTCTCTTCGAACCTCTCCAGACTTGCACAATTACTAACGAGATTCCGTTCTAGATGAGGAGTTCGTTTCATTCATTCGCGACAACAAATAAGGAATCAGCACTAATTGGGGGAAATTTATGAAATTGGGAGAAATTTTGGATCTCATATGACTTTACATAAAATACCATAGGAATATACACCATTTTGTTCTAGCCGTCCTTTTTAATGGGAATGAAAGTTTCGTTCATGCTATATACATGGATCAAGTGAGCGTTACCAGCATCACCTCGAACGCAGCATTTCCATATTTATTTTATCTGAATCTTCCCTTCTAGCATTGGTTCTCAAACTTGTTGTATCGTTTTTGTAGAGTTTCTATTTTCTAGACAACAATCCAACAATCTCTCATTCGAGGACAAAGAATGGCTCTGGCTCAAAGGCCTTTTGAACTTCTGAAAGAGAAGATTGATTCTTTCATACATATATCATCAAGGAACAATGGCATTGTAGCGCTTATATAGGTATTTCATTAGCTCATGCCGCTCACGCATTCTCTGGGCAACTGAAATCCTTCCCAGATCATCCTGAACACATTTCGAGCACTTTAGCATAATCACAATTTTTAATCTTTCGCCAAAATGTCTCCTAGCTCGACACTAGAGACGGCAGTCAAGTCTGAAACTAGGCTCACATTTGGTATCGAGCTCGAATACCTTCTGGCTACTGTTCATCCCTTTCATCCTGCTCCCCATCCAAAGGACCCACGTGAGAAAGATGGAAAGAAATTAGCTACCATCGAAAAAGCTAATTATGAAATAGGCAAAAAACTTGAAGCTAACGGGATATCAGTAGCTACCACTTTGAGGAGTAACGCGAGTATATCGCCGAGCGATGAAGAATTAAGAACTAAATGGCACCTTAAATCTGACTCGAGTGTCGCCCCAAGAGTGCGAATCCACCCAGATTACAGAGAATTTGGTATGGAAATATCATCTCCACCTTACTATTACGACCAGGCTTCACGAGAACTTATTCCGGTAGTTTTGAGGACATTAAGAGATAACTATTTAGTTAGAGTTAATGATAGTGCAGGCTTCCACGTTCACGTTGGCAACGAGTATGATGGATTCTCATTCCCAGTATTTCGTAACCTAGTTGCAATTTTGTATACTTATGAACGGCAGATTCGGCTGATGGTCTCTGCCGACCGGGTGCAGACTTCACAGATACATTGCCGACCATTTTCCAGGAGCAATTTTGGCAATAGTGTCCCAGATATCACACGTCTCGAATTCCTCAACCACATTCTTTCGTACCAAAATCAAGACAACTGGGGTCAACTTTGGACTGATATGACCACAAACCCTGGAGGGCGACTCGCATTCAATTTGGCCAACTTGAAACTCCCGTACGAAACTGAAAACCGTACCATCGAATTCCGTCTCCATCCAGGAACTCTAGATCCCGAGGCCATTTTCCATTGGGTCCACTTCTGCATCAAAGTAACCGAGAAAGCATGTCTTATCAAGAACGAAAACGAACTTTACCTGCACCTCAGACGCGATGTCGAAAAGCCAATTGGAACTGGTGAAGAGGACTGCAGTACCGTCGATTTTCTCATGTGGCTAGATTGTCCGGATCAGGCGTATTATTATGGTGCTCCTCTAATATCGGATCCGCAGGGCCTCAAAGACCGCATACAAGAAGATGATCGTATGGAACAGGTGGAACGTGTTGTGGCGGCGCAGAAAAGGAAAAAGTGGGAAGAGAGAAGGAGACGTGCGCAGCATGCGCGCGATTTTCCTGATGATGATTTTGAGTTTTCTGAGGGAGAGTCTGCTTAGAATTATGGTGGTTTGAGTGATGCGATAGGAAGTTTGTCGTCTCAGCGCTGCTGATTTGGGGGAACTCTGAGAATTGGGGAAATTGATTGTTTGATGAGATTTCTCACGATTGGGTGTTGGTAGGTGAATCTTCGCCCTTTTTCTTTCCTGTTTGACTGCTGGTTTGCAGTGAGTAAGTTCTGTGGGTAAGTCCTGATAGAATCAAAGGTAAGTCAAAGGTTTTTTTTTCACTTCTAAATGCTTCGTCCGCGAAGCACAGGTAAGCCGCATTGATATATATTATGTTGATGGGTTCATTGCGTTGCTACCGTCTAATGAATAATATAATAATTTAGTAAATTTTTAAATCAATTGTGAAATGACACTTGTTTTGTGGACATGTGAGAAAATCTGTGTGGAAATGTAAATAGAGATGGGGAGTTTCTGGTACATCAAATGTAATGCGTAGACTTTACCCATGGTATTAAATACATCTGGCGAATAATGGGCTAGGTCCCAAATCCTATACTTCGAAGTTCTGTCTGTTACCGCACCGTTCAGTATAGGGTCATCGGCCATGAAAGCAAGACACATGATCACTTTACAAGAATAGAATATCTCACAACTTCACAATCGAACAGTCGACAAAGACATAGTAGTCATTTTTCTTAATTGCTGATAGCTCTCTAGCTATAACTCTATAAAGCTGAAAATCAGTCCCTCATACGCTGAAAGTTGGAAGCACACAATTGTCCAACTCTAGATGTATTTCCAGTTTCTCCCAAAAAGTATTCTTCTGTCAATTTGCTGTGCTGCTTTATTTTGTTTCGGGTGTATGGTATGAATAGAGTATATAAAATATCAGAATACAGAGTCGGAACGTGAGCGGATGAGTAAGGATGGGTAAGAGAGCAGTGTGTTGTGAATCTGTGGAGCCTTGAATGTGCAAATCATAATTATAATTCGGGAAACTCTGGTGGAGGGTTTCGGTTAAGAATTGAACCTCCAAAATTTATCTTTATCTTTAGCTTTGGCATTGGCTTTTGCGCGGGGGTTGAGTCCGGGGTTAGGGTTGGGTTTTGCGATGATTTCGATGTCGGCGTTGCTTTTGGTCTTGGGCTTATTTTCGGTATGGGAGTTTCTTCCGATTCTTCCTCTTCCTCTTCCTCTTCCTCTTCCTCTTCCTCCTCCTCAACGTCTTCTACCATCATATCCGGGTGCTCCTTCATCTCAGCAGCATATCTATCCAACTCTGCAATAACATCTAATTCCACCTCTCTATTCTTACTCTTCGGAATATAATGATACTTCACATGATACCCCAAGCTCTCCTTCCCCAACTTATGCAACTTCTCATTCAGCCGATCAAACCGCAAAATCAAATCCACATCCGGCAATAGTTTATCAGGAACAAGCCCCTTAGTCGCATCATCAAATGGCCATTTATTGATAAGCGAAACCACATCCCCGTCATCGCAATATATGTCCAGATAAAATCCTACGCCGGCATTAATCTCAGACCGGAATTCTTCGTCCGAATGCACAGGCAGATAATACACATCTTCATCCCGATTCGTAGCTTTGAGAGTTTTAAACCGCGTGATGGCGGAGCGCTGCGCGAGGATTATACTGGAGAGAGAGGCCCGGAAGGAAGTGGCTGGAATGCGGGAGCTGGGTGCGAGTATCCCGAGGTGCACCGTGTTGTTTTCTGGGTAGATATGTGTATAGCGGGCTGTGTAGGCGGCGTAGGTTTGGGTTTCTTTTGATTGAGTGGAGGGAGAGGGAGGGGGGGAGAAGGGGGGGTCGGAGATGGGGGGTGGGAGGGTGAAGTTGTGGGTGTGGCCGTGGGTGTGGTAGGTTAGGATATGGCCCATGGTGAGCTTGAGATTGTGGATGGATAGATAGATAATTGTATCTATGAACAATTGGGAGTAAAAAATATCTGGTTCCGTAGAGGTAGCTCTAGCAGTGCTTGAACGGAGGTTAATTACCACGAACGCAGAGGAATATTAAGAGAATTGTTGTAATAGAAAGAAAAGCGACTCTAATGATAATAATTTGCAAGAAAAAAGTCCTCAAAAACATCACACTTCATTTCTCGACAAACTTCAAGAACTTCAAAATTACATGGCCGTGAGTTGAGATTATAATATGTAACATATCCTGTGGTAGAAAGAACGGATAGGAATTTTCTTGATGGCTGGCTCTTTCTTGGGTTCTCTGGATGTTAGGGTTAGATGATATATGGAAAGAATAGATATGCGTGGAGGTAGGTATTGATAAGTTTGGTTTTTGGGAAAGTGCAGGGGAGGGAGGGACTTGATTTGATGTATGGGTGTGTAGATGTTTTGAGGTCAGGTTGTTGCTTTGGGATTTAGAGAGGGTTTTATGGGATGTATTGGGATACAGAGTGTGATGTAGATGGTTGAAAGATTTGTTGTGTGTTTTATGGAATATGAAAAGGGGGGAGGGGATTGAGATGATATGGTAGTTGGATTTTAAGTCGTCGTGCTTAGATGAAAACTTTATAAGTTTCGAGAGATTAGTTGTGTGGAAAGTATGCATGTACTATCTTTCTAGTCTTATGTCCATCGGATAGGTTCTTGAGGTGGGATGATTCTTGATGTCATTGCTTTTCTTGTAGATGGCTTCTTCCTCCGGTCCCTCCTTGATTGAGAGACTAAACGCATTGAAGATCCATTGTGATGTTGAGATACCTGCTTTATGATAGTGTGAAACGATGGTTCTGATGGGTAGGCGGGATTCTTAATTAGTCTATTAATAGATGATAGTGAGTTGAGGATGGCATTTAAGACGGAAGTTAGTAGGATACTGGCCAGGATGATTGTTCGTGACATGAAGTTATTCAAAATAAAAATAAAAAAATAAACGTCGATATCCAAATCAGTTCCCGTGCCCGCTGCTCATTGAGTACATTGTTTGAAGATAACCTTCTCCAAAAATATTTCTCTTTGTTCGGTTGTTATTAGACGAGCGACAGAAAAAGAGAAATGGTTCACAAGACATTTGTCATTTGTGTCTACCATGCTTTGTCCGCATTGTCACATTTTATACAAAGTCATCTCCGCTCGGGTCTCTCGTAGGGAAATAAAGACGGGCTTTTTGTTCGTCATTACAAGGCACTGTTCACCCAAAGTCTTTTACAGTGTCACAAAGAAAATTAGGGAATTTATTTTTGGGGTTTATTTATGATGTAATTTAGCAGGTACGTGTCAATTTGGATAGAGAGGGTCAGCCTTGAACTATATCTCACTTTATTAGTACCTACTCACTGGTTCATGTTGATATCTGTGTGTGCATATCCCCTATTACCATATCCGAGGATGATCATTCCATGTTAACATCTTCCTGGAAGTGAGTCCAGAAATCAGCTCCCAGAATTTGGTCCGCGGCCGTTACTTGTAAATCGTATCGGGAGGCCCTAGCGCGGTCTTCTTCAGCCCATTTCTGTTTCAATGGAGCCATCATTTCTTCGACTTCTTGTCGCCATTCTGCAGGCATGATTTCTGTGTCAAAATCATTCACTTTTATTGAGTCTAAGGAAGGTACGATAAATCGATGAATGTGCTGCGGCTGTAGTTTCTGAGCGGGTTTCTTGACAACAGGGTGATTAGCTACTTCACTTGCTCTTGCAATTCTCATCCACTGCTGTCTGATGGCAGGAATGGTGTATATTCTGAAAAACCATGGGTCCCGCGCAAACGCGACACCACCAGGGAGATGTTTTGCTTGCTCAATTGTCATTAGATGCATTGCTGATCTAGGTTCTATCCTCGACTTTTTCCCGTTGACTGTGTACATAGTGATACTGGTAAGATAATCCTTTTCGCTATCGCACCAGAGAGCTGGTCTTGCTAATCTCCTTGACATGTTTGCGGTGATTGATTAGGCTTCAAAGTGTGTATTCAAAGCTTTTATCTGGCTAAATGTGATATTGGTGTAGGAAAGTGCTTCTGGAAGATGTTTTAATATAACGAAATCTTCCAAGGGGGGCAGAGTCTTCAGCTATTTAGGTTTCCAGTAGACATGTTGTTCCGATATTGTACTGACAGAGGAGTTGCACAGTTTTTCGAAAATTATTCGTCAAAATGGTGAACAAAGTCGGAACAAAATCTGATTCCAGAACAAAGTGTAGGTGCGGCTTATGCTGAAGGTGAAGAACTTTAGCATTGACATTGTAAATTAAGATACGTAAATCTTTCAATGAAATCCTTGGAAGAGGTACTTGGGTATTATCAGTTCATGAAAAGTTGGTCATGTTGGGCAAAATATGTGTATTGAACAATGCTGTTTGAATTTTATCTAATGCCTAGTGATAACCTCTCGTTGCTAATTTCTCTGTAACATGCCTCTAAAACATATTACAGATGTGCTCTTTCTCGATTGACATTTCCATCGTGACACTTGAGGATTTTCTTCTAAGCATAGCTTATTGACTAGAAATTATTTTCAGAAATATCCATAACGGATTGAAATAGGGATACATAAATGTTAGCATACCATTAGATTAAGAAGCTCCATTTACCAGCGCCTCCCTTCTTTCCTCCCGAGCTCATGGAACGAAAATGAGCTTTGATCATATTGTAGGCTGCATCCTCATCCTCATCCTGATCAGTGATTTTCTTTGCAAGTTCATTCTCAGCAGCAGTTGTTGTAAAATTAGACTTTACGTCAGGCTTGACGATATCTGCTTTCTGAAAATGACCGCGAAGGTTGGAGGATACATCGTTGCCGACTGCATTCATGTCTTTCTCCTTTAATTCGGCCTTGGTGTTTGTGGTCTCCATTGTTGCTGATGAGTTGACGGTCTTCTCTAATACCAATCCTTCCATTGGTCTGACTAAATCTTCTGCGGCTTTATTCATCTTTGGCTTGGTTGCTGTGGTCTTTGTAATGTCGTTGGTTCGAACTTGTGCACTCGTAACGGTTCTTTTCTGTTCCTCTCGAGGATCGATCGCTGATGAGCCATAGTGAAGACAGTCTTGTCTGTATTAGCATTTAGCAAAATCCGTTCTACTGGCTATCTGGGTTGCAGTCCAAAAAGGAAAGATTCTATGATATTCAAAAGACTGAGACTCTGAAATCATCCAAAACATCTTACACTTGAAATTTGAAACCTTCTGATACTAAACTCCTAATACTTTGAACAACCCAAATACTTCAAGTCACCTCGACATCATCTGAGTGAGTAGAATGTTAGAAAGTGGCGTACCTTTGCTTGTAGATTGTTTTTGATGTATTCTTGTTCGAAAATTTGAGTTATGATAATTTAATGGTAACGAGGCATCGGGATGGTCAACAGATTTCTGGTCTTAACATTGAGAAAGTGGGGTAGGCGAGAGAAGACTTTATATGCTTTAAAGCTGGCATAAAAGCTAAACAATTGCACGCTTGGTACGCTAGATATGTTAATTTCTTCATCTAATATTCCTACATCCCCAATATTACGCCATTTACCAGTCCCATGGATTTGAAATGCAGCACTTGGCTGTACTCGAAAACTGACTAACTTAAAAGAGTGTGGATTTATACGCCCAAGTCATACCATGAACGTCATTTAGGGCTGGACACGTGAATTTGAACTAGCTTCTTTGTGCTGCAACCACCATTTCTGGCAATTGATTTGTGCCATGAATAGAAAGTTATGGTGTAGTTATTGGGATCTTAAAGTGGTCAACGAGTAGCGAGTTATTATATCTCTTTCTTGCTCTCTCATATCTCAATCAAAGATCAAAAAATCTGGCAGTAGGTCTTGTAATATGAATGTTCTATCTACATGATAACGAGTCTTCATTTGATCTTCATATTTCCCCCTATTTTCTATCTGGAATGGGAAAATCCGGGGTAATGTGGGTACATTTAACATGTGCTAGAGCTGCCTATGATATCACTAGTGAATCACTTTTTGATCTAGCGCATACAATGAACCGTATGACACTGGACATTAGTAGTTCTGTTCACGCATAATTCGATATTTTACTTTCGGATTACGTAAAGTCTCCGAGAATCATTTGTCTACGTTATTACACATTATCTAATGATTAAATGGGGCCAAATTTCTACAAGTGTTTCTGTAGCAAATGTTGAGTGATCGAATGAATTTGAAGTTGTGGCCTTGAAATTTGGGGTTGGGCTACCGGACAGGTTGATTAGTTTATCCTGAACCTCATCAATTTAACATTAGAACTGAATATCTTTTCAGATTTTCTAAGTGCTTCTGGGTGTTTCGAAAATTTCCTTCCTAGCTCAGTATTGCAAGTTTCAGGAACTCCAATGTTGCATGTCTAGAAATTCTGCCACCGCCTGTACAAGTTCTAGATACTGCTAGCCCCGAAATTCCCTTCTGCTGAGATTGGTGCCCAATTTATAATCTAAAGAGATAAAGTCATAGCATTAAACTTCACAGTTGTCTGCCTTGGATCTCAAGGGAATCAATTTACTTAGGTTTAAAATTAGAGATAAACATACAGAGTTAACAGATATTCTAAATCATAAGTTCTGCGAGATTTGATATCTATATGCTTTCTCTAACTCCCCATTTCTGGTTAAGATGTATATTTTACTGTTTCCTCCTTGCAATTTATCTATACCTAGCTGTGTGTGTGACATTGAGTTTACCTATGGCTCTGTATCCCCATGAGTAGTGACAAGATTCTTCCTCAGAAGGAGTGAAGGATATGCACCCATTCCAAAGTGCAACGAGACAAGGAGGTAGAATGGTCGACTATTTCTGTTTATCGCCACTGAAGTGCGGACCATCTGCCGTCATTGATCCAGCTCTGCTTTGTATAGCTAATAATAAGTCATCCGCAAAGAATTTAACGATTGCGTTGTGTAGTTAAATAGGTCCCGTGCAGAAACAGACGATTGCAAATACTGCATCGTGAGGAGAACATAGAGTCCAGCCCTAGACTGTTAATTCCATCTAAGTAATTATCTCATGAGATACTGCAGGCTAATGAACTTTCGTTTGTAAGTTACAGCTTAGCAACGAATGTAAGCATCGATTGAGAGAGAAGATAGAGGGATGTAATAGAAGAAAAAAAAAAGATCGACCCAGTGCATTGTAAATTACAGAACATAGTTAACTATAAACTATATCCAGGGTCTATGTGGTATGAAATGTATTCACGGTAAAAATTAAACATTGCTATACCGCTAGATTCATTTTATGGTTGATTGTGTTCTATCCCAATATAACATACGTGTGTGAATTGGAAATGAAGGAGGCGGGAACCGTCGCGGAAGGATACATCTAAAGCTAATGGTCTCAGACTAGGATTTCCAATAGTCTAGTTCGAGAACGAGGGATATTTCATTCTTGAAACCCACTAGAACTATCAAATCCTTCAACTTCGTGAAAACAATCACAGTGGTGAAATGTTTCTAGAAATTGCTAGCACGCATCTAATATCTTGGCCCGAACTATCGGACATTCGTTCCAGAATGCATATGGAAGGGGAAATCTGCGTGTAAAACAATTCGAGGAGGTATGCTAATAGTTCTTCAACATGTAACGAAAGAAGGAGTGATGCTGTTGTGCCTGCTCTTACTACCATGACAATCATTCTCTGGAAGATTTCGTGAATCTGTCAGTTCCTAAAAAAAAGTCGTGTGCGTAGATGTCAGTCAAGATGCAATTTGTGGGATCAACAAAAACACACTAAGAAGAAGAAGACCCCTATGAACCGGAACATGATATCTATTAACAGTAACAAGATGGAAAGATCGAAATTGCGATTACTGCTCTGTTTTGTAAATGTTTTACGATAGTGGAGGTTGTCATTCCACGTCTAGTTAGTAGGCTGATAGTTGCGAAATTTCTTTTGAATGATCATCGAATATCTGAAAAGCTCCTATCTCTTGACATTAGCTAGTAAAATCTCAAGTTCGACAGCTATGTTGATAACACAATGAAGTGAAACTTGTCAACTCAGGTCTAGTCTCCACATGCTTACGTAAGATATCACAACTCTCTGACGGCAAACCCTATGTTGGTATTTCTTGATTTCTCAACAGCCGCAATTGATTTAATGATGATATGTACTCTTTTCCTTACATACAATGTGTGCTATCGGATTTCCCCTTCCACCAATCACTCCTCTTCCCCTGCTTTCCAATTATGTATGCATTCCTTGCATCATCTTAGTCCGACTATGGATACGTGCATACATCTAATCCCTATTTCTACTAGTTTCAAGGCTTCTTGAGTAAACATCCAATCAGTAACTTTCCTCAAAAAGCTTGTCCTGAGAAGCTCAAGTCCAAGCTTCTTTCCTGCTTACAGGAACAAGAGAACAAGTGTGATATGAAATTCTGGGGGCGAGTGTAAATGTAGTCTTAGCCAGTAAGCGCCTCCTCTTTCCCCAGCTGAAGCTCCTGCTCCCCCAAGTTCGAGTCTTACAGGTTTCAATTCGCTTTCCATCTCATCTCTATCAATAATATACCTATCAAACAATCACCATATCTTTGTACACTCATCCACATATTCATCAAAGTATTTTTGCCACAAGCATCGAAATATATCAACTTCAATATGGCTACAAGAAAGAGAAAGGCTGAAGACGAGGAGCTCGTTGCTCTTCCCTCGGATGAGAGCGAAGAGGAAGAGGAGTAAGTGTTGCACCTCTCCTTGATTCATTGATCCCCCGTATACATTTCAATGGGCTCTATCCATTATATCTAGATGTCAGCTGGATGTCATTTGATTGGATTATACATAAGTTATATTCTGGACATTGCATTTTTCGTTTGGTATCGATTTACTGATCATCACATCGCTTGACTGGACACACTTGGTTGCTCATTCTTTCGTTGATGAAATCGCAACTAATTGTCGCATTTTGATAGGTATGAAGACTCCGACGCCGAAGCCGCAGCAGCAGTATCTGCTCCATCCGATGAAGACGATAGTGATGAGGACGAAGAAGGATTAGATGAAGAGGAAGTTCAAGGTATGCGACGCGATGCGATAAATTGCAAAAATTCATCCCTTCATAGCCTTGACTCCTACAAACATACTAACGAATACTTGTATAGAAACAGCACCGCCATCTAAAAAGCGCAAAGTCGTCCCCAACGATGTATCTGTCGATGAGAATGAGATTGTTCCTGTCGACGACAACGAAGATAGCGATGACAACGAAGCCGAAGCCGAAGTCGAAGCCGAAGCCGAAGCTGATGATGGAGTGGAAGAAGAAGAAGATTCCGCTGCCGAGGATTCAGTTGGCGGCTCTGGACCCACCAGTAAAGCTGCTGAAATAAAGGGAGGAGTTGTTCCTGAAGAGGACAATTTGGAGGAAGTTCCAGAAGCGGTTGCTGATGGTGATGATGATGATGAAGATGATGAGTAGATAAGCTTGCTTATCGTCATATCATTTTTACGATGCGCGGTGTATCCACCTCGAGTTGGAGACCGTGCGGCATGCGAAATAATAAGAAATGAATGGTTGGGATGAGATGAGATGAGTGACGGATTCTTGGACGGTAATTTATGGGCAGCCGATGAACAACAACGGAAAGGAAGTTGGCAATCTGGCTGGTTTGGATAGATGTAATAGGGAACAAAAAGGGGTGAATTGAAAATTGTTGTGTGGATGTAGTTGTTTCCTTTGCTCTTTTGTTCTAAGCCGACCTGGTTCTTTAGAACTTCTATATATTCTCTTCTTAATCTCACCAATCGTCACAATGTCCTCGTTGAATTTCTAGTCTTCCAACAGTGATCCTTACCCACAAAACCACGATGTTTTGTCGTTGACGTCAAGTCCATGCGCCGGTGATATTTGAGTAAATGAGTACGAGCACCGCGCATCGTTGGCGTGTTCCTACCGCCGCAACTAGGTAGAACGCCGATAGTACGAACAGAGAGTTATGGAGCCAAGTCGCACTTCTAGCCACTCGAAATAGCGGTATCTTAATTGCAATCTTAATTTTGACCGCACTTGTAATTGTTGACATACATTGTCAACTATCTAATGACAATGTCTCTTCGATTTATTTCAGGCGATGATTGAGCCCCAAGAAAAGAAACCTATGTCAATCAGGATGGAAACCCCGAGACATCAAATACACACTCTCTTTTCCACATTCCATATCGAATCAGAAATGGGTATCATCATCATACAGTACAGATAAGATGTTTATGTGTTCAATATACAATTTTATTTGAGGGATTTGATCTCCCGAGGTTTCCGCCCTGCTTCATGAAGCCTGTTTGGCCCCTTCATCTTAACCGAAATCTGAACTTGCACCTCATTTCATCTCATCATCTCAGTTAATGATGCTCTTCTTATTATATTCTTGTTTCCCCGAGTGATCTGTTATCATCATAATTAGTAGACTCCACCATTGGTCAGCCAGGACATGCATACTTGAACCGACCCAGCAATTTCATTTATCGCTACCATCGTCCAAGCACATGGGAAATTTGCACCACTATCGCCCGAGTGGAGAATTTAGCTTTTACTACTGTGTTTTGTGTCTGTTTGATAGGGTTGTAGCCTGCGTGCAAAGCGTGTCTAAACTTTAAAGACACGGCATGAAATGGTTTGGTGCCTTTTTTCTTATGTTATTTATATTGCGAGGTAACTGTTTAAGTCCCTAGCTTGATTACTCCTTCACGATACTCCGTACACCTGATAGCCACCGCAATTTGCACTCTTGGATTAAGAAGAGCATGCGAAAGGAACAGATTTTCATCCGCGACTACCAGATCTATCATGGATGACTATCTGTTTCAAATTTCCCCATGTTAGTAATCGAGAAAGTCCCTACTGGGTGCTAATGGCGTCGTTTTTTTATGCAAGACGGCTGAATACATCTGGTATCATTTCTTTTTTTCCCACTCCGTGCTTTGGTTTCTCCCTCACTTGGGTCGGTGCCTGTATATCTTTTTTCCTTCCGTCTTTTCCATCTATCGATCAAAATTCCTTACGACCTGCTCAAGGAATAATACATCGTATCGCATCATATGATTACCGCAGCGAATCTCCAATCATTTATTTTCCTTTCTCTTGAGCTATTCGAAAAGCCTATCAATTCGTTTATCACAATCGATACAGGGGTTTGTAACCCTACGATTAAGATATAGATCGACAGTCAGAACGAATCCTAGTCGAAACAGCCCCCCCACGACTCTACATCCACCAATTCTATCTATCTGTCGATGTACCTGTGCTTTCACTACCCAACCAAACACTTTTTATTTGCTTAGGAAATCCTCAGAAAATCTTTTCCAACGACAATCTTTACTTCCTTTCAGCCAAAATATACCCTGGCGGTTAGCAGACGTTGTTATTCTTAACATTCATTCATTCATTCCCTGTCTTCTCCATCATTCTTTTCCTCTTACAACGATCGCTCACGTCACCACTTCTTTCGTGCTTCCTTCATAGTCCCCAGTTTTAGGGCAATTCCTCGATCCACAATCCCACCTGCCGTGTTCCACGGTTTGGCTGTCCTGTCTTTGTTGTTGTTTGAAGAAAACATAACTTTAAGAGGGGCTTTATTATCTCCTTGACCCGCACTCCCTTTTTTCACCGAGTCTTTGACTTGGCCACATTACTTTCGGGATAGGGTTGATCTTAATCGTTGCTTTTTCCTCTTATTGTTTACTTACTGTTGGAACATCATCTATCTCAATCGTTGACCGTTTCTCTATTTTTACTTGCTTGCTGCGCTCGCTCACTGACTCTTTTTGATACTCTCGCTTCAAGGTTTTTCTATACGCTGTTTTCTTTTGTGTTTTTATATTTATGATTTATACTGATTGATACCTTCTTCGTACCTTCTATTTTCGTCGTTTGTCCATCACGAGTTCCTTTGGGCACCCATTTTTTTTCATACGAACCTGTTGTCAAAGTTTGTGGAGGGATACCCACTCACCATTTGATTTAAAGAGTCAAAAGAAAGGCCGAATCCTTCCCGAAGATGCCTTTCACACGCCGTCTTTCCCAATTCTTTTCCTCATCACCTTCGTTGCCGCTGCCTGGGAAAGATATGCATACTGTTGACATCGACTCTCTTAAGCCTACTTCTTCACCACCTTCTTTATCGGAAGAAGTCATTATTACGAGTACGATTGCCGAGGAAAACGAGAACAACAAAGAGTCGAGTCATGTATCCGTTGAGCAACTACCCCATTCACCCAAAAGACCTCGACGAAAAACGATAAGAAAGATCTTCCGTAGATTCTCTTTTCAGACACTTCCTAAAGACTCTACAACTGCATCTCGTAACTCATCGCAAGTTCACCATGTCTTTATGGTGGAAACCCCACCAAATTTACCCGCTCTCACAACCACAACTGACGTCCCGCCTCTCGACATCCATGAACCAATAGATTACACCAGAATTCAGATTTCCTCCCTTCCTTTTCCTTTTCCCGATCTTGCATCGCCTCTTCGAAAATCTCTCAATACCGACCCAAAGCTCAATTGTTCCGATTCCGGTTACTTTTCTCTAGGCTGTGTCTCTTCATCCTCTCTATCGCCTGCCCTTCCATCGCCGACTTTACATCTCATCCGCCGCATTAATAAAGCTATACTCTTGCTCGAATATCAAGAATTGTTGACTACACGCTTCTCGACGAACTTGGCCTTCTTATTTGGTAAGAAAGAAATGGCAATATGGCGGACAAGAAAGTTGAGTGATGATACCAAGGAACTAATCATTATTACATTGACTAAGTTGAGAGAATTGGTTGGGAAAACGATGGTTCACAAGATGGGATTAGTGAGGAGAAGTAGGAGTGTATTGGGAGAGGCTGTGGAAGCGATTATCTCAAGTCGAAGACGAGATTCTGGTGTGGAGACGGAGACGCCAACTGCGGAAACCCCTTCAGAAACCCCTTCGGAAACCACTTTGGAGACTCCTCCGGAAACAAGCGAGCCAGCCCTCAGCCCTGAAATCATCGGAACTTTAAGGACCCAAACGAAACTAGAAGTCCAGGCTAAAATGAGAGAAGCTTTACAAATTCTTAGAGATGATATTGGAATGCAAAGGAGGTTAGATGAAGTTCTCAGAGCGGGAATCGTAGGGAGTTGCGGGGATGAAAGATTAATGATGGGGTTGCCAAGTCGAAGTGAGAGACTTTGTCTAAGGAGATTTGTGGGATTTGTAGAGGGAAGAGTGACCGAACTCGGGGGTGCTTATGAGAGGGTTGAGAAGGCTGTTGGAGGATTAGAAAGATCGGGATACGAAAAAGTGGTGATCAAATAAATGGCATGAGTTGTAATAAGAGGAAATTGGGGGACAGACAAACAACACATCTGGAGCGTTGATTTCGAGTCAAATGGGGATGAAAATTATCATTTCACTTGCTGGCCGACAACATAACCGCATATATTCGGAGGTCAGTAGACCACGAAATACTACAGGTCTTTGGCGAAGGATCTCGTCAGGGAAGAGTAAATAGGCGAGAGGGATGAGGCAGGTACTCCTGGTTACACGGAACAGGCGCATGCTTAGAAAGCTTTGAACATTTATGGATGGGTTAGGTAATGACATGGAGTTTAATGAGTGGAATCACTGGGATTGGTCAATATAGATACGAGGAGGCGAGTCAATGGCATTTTTGCATATATGGGAGTAGCAGAAGCTGGAAGCGGAAGGGATGGGATAGAATTGGAAATATTAGAAAATTCAAACGAGCCACTTAACAACAATAGAATATTATCCGAGACCATTGTGACAATGAGACGGAGGGGCTCACAGTATTTCGCTTTGCGTCATTCTCGTGTCCCAGGTCTGTTATCCTTGATACTCTAAGTGGAGTTCCGATCAGGAGCCACTTCTCGTATTAAGTGATGTGTTTTTCTCCACCCCCTCATTCTCCACTACATAGAAAGGCTTGGCTACATCGTATAGATAAATAAGAAAACTGATGCTTTACCGGCGCTATGAACTTCTTGGTTTGAACACATCTTTATTTTCTTGGGTTTCCGGAGTATTGTCGTTGGTAGGTAGTTGGCATCAATCACTTGTTCTCTTGCAAATTTGGTGATTCTTAACGACTTGTATTGATGCTGAGCGGGGAAGATATTCGGGCATGGAAGGAGTTCGTGTTGGCATTTTTATGTGCTATTACTCTCCATTCTGAATTTTTTAATGAAACATGAAAAGGAATAGAGAAAAAACATATTGTTCAGACAATTGTAACAAGAAAAAAGCCAACATTCAAGGCTAGATATACAGAATTTACTCATTCGACATGGGTTAAGTCTTGGAGGAAGAGAGGTGAAAATTCCCTTGGGTTATATCGGCGCCAGTTCTCTCAGTTTGATAGAGAGCAGGAACAGGATTGATTGGTGTGGTTTTATGCTCAGAGGGCGATGAAGCAAAGAAGGCCAGGGGGAGTAATTTGGATTTAAGGACTTTCCGTTTCGCAACACTTTAGGTTGATGAATGTGAGCGTCATGGAGTCGAATGGATGAACTTGCTGTGTTTTGCTCAGTCGATACATACTTACAACTAGTAATTTGAATGGATTTGAATACTTGAAGAGAGGGTTTGTAAATCACAGAGGGCATATTTAAAGGATACGTTCGAGTGCACTGTCAACACTTAGGAATGAGACAACGGATTTTGATTTAGACTTTGAGCCTCTAATTAATGAGATGAGCTTTAGGATAAGATGTCAAGTGCTGTCATGTCTGGAAGTCGTCTGAGATTACGGTATATGATTTCCAATCATACCAGATGATAAACTAAGTTTCTGTTGACGGTGAAAACTCTAGTGATAGCAGCACCACTTGTTTACACAGTAGAATATAGTTGATAGCTGATAGTTCCATATAATCGTCTTTAGGATTCAACTTGTTCTTTAGTAAAGTTCTATTTTGGTATCAGAAAGAATGCTAAATTTTTCCATTCTGGGGTTAAATCTCTGATTGGGCATTTCTTGCGTGGAAATTTTTGAAGATTGAGTTGAGTGGTGAATGGATTTTATGGACCTATTTTCAGACAGAGGAGGAGTAAAATAAGATGGCCAGTCAATCAAGTCAGGTTACTATACCTTGTTGTTGAATCATACCTTACACATAGTACGGACTGCCTCCATGTTCCATATTCATATTCACCATCACATGCATACCTACTCCCTCTATGTATTCTTTCTCGAGTCCCACCAGAGAATCGACAAGCAGAATGTATATAAACGGTATTAATGAGCATTATGGAGACACAAACCGGTATGGCAGGCTACAAGAAGCCATTGAATGCCCTGCAGATATTACATCACATTGGGGGCACACTCTGAAATTGATCTTGTAGAGAAATAAGTTCTTGAAGAGGAGAGATCTTGAGGGGAGGAGATAGGAATTTTTACTGTCATTATTGTGATGTATGAATGACCTTTTGCTGTTGTTCTAAGTGAAGCACATGGAGTGGAGCTTATTATTATCATTGAATACTTTGGCAGGAGTTAAAATGGTAATGGTGAATAGATTTGATCAACGATATCATGACAAAAGAAATAGAAAACGTTAGTATCAAGTATGAGATGAAAGATCTTCAAGGTAACAAGAAAAGCTCTTTGTATACCAGATGATGTATTAAGGTGCTATAGACCTTCCCTCTTAAGTCGAATAAAGTCTCATGAGGTATAGTATTGAAAGTCTAGTGAATGCTTGTGTCAACATACAAAAAAGGAAAGTGAGGAAAGCTCATGGACTTGTGAAGTCCACTGCAAAAATCAAGGGTAATAGCACACAAACCTTTCTCCTTAATGTTTCCTGGGTCATTCACCATCTAATTTATGGAGTATGGGAGGAACTAAAGCATTTGTATTCACTCTTACACATAGTGGTTTCTATAATATATACTGATATTATCTGTCTACGGCAGCTTACAGCCAGTGCTGGTGAATAAAGAGGACAAAGATCACGTGAAAGATGTTGTAACAGAATCTGTGGAAACTAATAGTGCTAGCTCGAAAGCTAGACCCAAGAAGAACCGAGAATTCTAGCATCATCAGTTCTTCGGACTTCTTGAGTGGTCACATTCTATGGTATGGCATAAAGTTCATCTTAGTTGCTTCTAGAAACTCGCTTATCATCATTAGAATGAAAGACTAATAAATATACGCTACTAATGACGACTATTTTTTAGATCAAGGATAATGGCACATAAAGACATCCAGCCAAAACTCACAATAATAATTTGTCCATTTTCGAAATTTCACAACAACAACGACAACAACAACACAAAGGGCTCAGAGAGAATTCTGCACCCTTCTCGAGCTTGATAGTACGCTCCGCATGCTACCCGCACTTTACAATCATTTCCATATATTTTTCGATCATTGGTTGGCTCATAACTGATATAAATACGCATCTGGGCTATCAAAACAAGATTCACCCAGTTCTAGCAAGTTCCAGACACTCCTTTCAATTGTTACTGTAAGTGTTCACTCTATTCTCTCATCACAAAGTTATCGATGATTTTTTCTAACAAACATGTACACAAGATCGAGATTGCGGGATATACTCGCCATGGTTAAACGGCTCTTCATCGATACTGACGATGTGTGGTCCGAGTTGGGGGCGGATTTCACAGTTCTAAGGACCAAACAATCTAAATCGCATGCTGGCTCAAGTCCCAATTCCCCCGTGCCAGTCCCTACCCCAACTCCCACACCGCCCCCCGAATCAATGGAGAGCGTTGCCTTCTCTTCGATAATCACATATACCGATGATACACCTAATGATACACCTGATGATACACCTGATGATACATCTGGGGTTGACTTTTTTGATCTATCAACGGCCTCCTCTTCACTTTCGACACTCAGCTCTACCTCTACCGATTTCAGCATGATCGAGGAACCAGCTGAAACGGAGAACATGATGGACCCCAAGAGCTATACTATGACCCTTTGCACCATCAGATTCAACAATTTATACTATCTAGACTTTCAAATACCCTGGACGCATCGCGACCCATGCTTCGATCTTACCCAGGATCCAGTTTTTTGGCCCGAATTCTTTGGCAGTAATCCGAACTATAAACACACCAAGAACTCCATTCCCTACATTCAACGCTGTCTCAACATAATGTACGAAAGGACTGGAGATGTGAGCAATTTGCTTGCTGCTCTTATATTTTCTTGGATATACGATGATGATGAAGGAACTGACGGCTTTTGGGCAAAGCTCTATGAACAGATTATGGGAAGCTTGCTTTTCAAGAATATATATGGTCAAGATATTGTTTACCTAGGAAGATTCGAGATGCCAGGCGGTGTAACCAAAGCCTGCTGGAACAAGGCGATGCAGGAATTTTTCGAGGATAAAGGGCATTTAGGCGAATCTGTGTATTTTGCAGTCACTTGTGGTGGTGGGATTGAATGGCTTGAAAGAGAGCCGGCAGAGCAAATTTTGGCAAGAGAGGAGATGGAGACTGAATGGGTAGTCGAGTTACCAAGAAACGAATACTATTGCTGAGTAGTTTGGAGGATGATGGAGCTACACTTGGATACGATTACTGTTTACTGCGGTGGATTATCTACAAATGACCGTACAAGAATGAGAAATAAATGACTCGAACACGTTGACTAGATCATCTGATTTTTGTAATATACTGTAAAGGTCTATATCACTTGCATGGCCCCTGAAGGGTGAACGTTGTCCTGTATCTTCATTGAATTCGATATTAATGTATACTCGTGATGCTACACTGAGAAGAGATAGCACAGGACCCTGAAACAATTCAGGTGAAAATACTGGAGTCTCTTTAAATCGCAGGTCGAATATCACGCCAGGACAAATGGAATACGATGTACGCATCCACAATTAAGTGACAAAGCATTTCTTTTCAATTCAATAACTTTATACATCCATTACCGGGCCAAATCGTTGCAGAAGGAAATATATAGGACATGTAGATCAGAAAAATAGGTACCCGGTTGTTAATCTTAATAGCGATCTCATTTAATGATCAGTTCTGGCTTCAAGCACTGGTCTGGTCTTGTTTAGAAAATCACAGGGGATCGAGCTGGGAAGATACTACTACTCCCTGTGTGAACTGAAGAGATTCTCAGTCTTTTGGCCTTTGAGGCACCTTCGCATGGAAGAAGATCGAAATGATTCTTTTTGAGGATTGAAATGTAGATGATCAAGCATGTAGTTAAAATTTCCATCCACAACGATCTTGTTCATCCGTCAAAATGTAGAGACGATCTGATATTCATCCGACCGCAGTTTTCTCCCGAGTGCTGAGATACTAAATCTCCTCAGCTCATTCGAATTCATGGCTCAACATCTAGGAGGGAGAGCTAGATAGCAAACTGGATTACTTGCTTGGCTAGATAATGAGAAGAGCATCATACTAATCCTCCACCGCTCGGTGGGAAGACATTTGAAATTTGCCTTGCAGGGAAAGTATCCAATCACCAACGGCGATTCGTGCATATCACTGGCATTCATCCGATGTCATAGGTTGTGTTTTGAAAGTCGTCATTGAAGCTGTGGTGGACCTGGTTGCGGTGATATTTGACGTTATATATATCGAGTTGTGTCTAACATGATGATGTGTGGTGTATCGGTGAGCTTATCAATTTTTAGCGCCCGGGCTCGGTCTAGCCCGCCAATGTTTAAATTTACTTTTTGAAGTCACCGAAATATTTCATAAACTCATACTCTGACAGCTCTTTACTTTTCTTTGGAAGTACGAGATGTTTTACCTAAATATCGTATTGTAAGTGGCGTGGCGACACGGGAAGTAACCATGATTGTTTCAAGGGGCTTGACGGAACCCCGCACACAGCAATTGCGAACGGCATACAACTTGCCTTGATAATGGATGTCAAATCCACACAGCTGGCCGGCGTGTTAGAATCCTCCATCCAAGCGTTTATCAACCGACACAGATTCAACGCGGAAAGTGATGCCGATGAAGGTTCTTTCTGTTGATCTCAGTGCCTTCGTAAGATAGTCGCCATCGTTGTCGTGATTTTCCACAAGGGTGGGCGCAGTTTGAGGTTACGGCCGATTTCATATGTAAGCTGCAGGGTCTTTCAGCACACATCTCACAAGTTATTGGATATGTTTTGTTCGATCCTCGTCGCCATTCCATCTTATGGGTCTTGGGGGCTCAGCTTGTATTTCTTGCAGTGTTCCTGAGCATGTCGAGAGAATAAGCATGCAGTGCAACCTCCACCACTCTTTCTCCTAATGCTCTGCATGCTCTACAAGTTTGGTTGTCGCAGTATTCAATGATTGTCTTCATTCTCCCTGAAACTCGCCATCACGATAAGTTATCCTATACTGAATGGATCCGGTTACTGTTCTTGGTGTCGCGGCATCGGCCCTGCAGGTTGCTCAATTCATTGGGTCGACGATTCAAGGCCTCCACACTCTGCGGGGTAAGTTCAAAGATGCAGATATAACGATTCGTCTCATAATCAGTAAACTTTCCACCATAAAAGCTGCCGTTTTTCAGATAAGAGATTGGGCCGAATTCAATTCGCATGATTCCCCAAAGGAAAGGCAGTTCATGGACGGACTTCATGTCGCACTCGATGGATGTCAGGCTGCAATTGATGTACTTTCTGAAGAAGTCAAAGATCTTACAGTAGCTACAAGAGACTCAAATAATGATGGAATGCCAATTGCACTTGGAGTCAGAGGAAGGCTGGCAGCATTGTGGAGCGAGGATACCATGAAGGCTCATGAAGATAGATTACATGGCCAAGTCCAGGCATTACAACTTCTTCTCATGGCAGGACAATGGTAAGACCCCGATTGTCGAAATTTCTTATTTTTAGCTAATACGGTCATGATAATAGTCGTGACGCAGTAACTCAAAAGTCTCTATTGGCACTCAAAGAGAACCAAAGATTGATACAAAAAGTTGCCGACGATACAAAATCACTACGCGAGAGTTCTGCCGGGTCACAGGTTTCGAGAAGTGCACGTCAATCTATACTGGGGAGTAGTATTGGTGGAACCGTTTTTGAATTTGATCGTACACTACAAGATTCTCGGCCATACAATAATACGGATTCGGCGAGGGGAAGTCGAGCTGTCGCACACACAAAGAATCAGCTTCCAGAAACAAATATTACTGCGACGACTGACGAAGGCTATGAAACAGGAATCACGCTGTCTGAGCCACGATCTCCAGCATCGTCAAACCATCGCCCCAGCTTGGACAATCGTCCCTACCTTGGTCAAACAAATCTTTTACCGGATTTCAATAATTTCAACATATATCGTAGTCGCAGCGTCGCGTCGGATTCTGCCAAGTCAGAGCCTATGGTCAAACGATGGTTATCCTCATCTTCTTCTTCCGGAGAATCATTACCGCAAGAAGATAGATTAGCTGGCTCTCGAAGGAAGAAGTTCTGGCCTAGTCGACTTGGAAAGATTAACACTTTCAGTGCTGCGAGTTTATTATCAAGCCCCGATCGGGTCAAGCCTGCCAGCCCGAGTTTCCCTACTGCTAATCGATTAAAGCGAGGGCAAGACATGAACTTCAAACAAAGCATTGATTTTAGCTCTCCAAATGGACTTCGAACGCCTACTATTGTCCGAGCGGCCCAGGCAGGATCTAGTGTAGAAATCCAGGCTTTGTTGTCAAATGGAGATGATATAGAAGCCTGTCATGATGGGACTAAAAGAACTGCTCTTGCAGTCGCTTCCCATTGCGGCAATGCTGAATTAGTTGATCTTCTTCTTCAATTCAATGCAAATTTGACCACTCGAGATGCCAATCTAGACACTCCATTACATCTGGCAGCATCCCGAGATCACTACTCAACTTTACAATTACTACTCAATGAAGACATTGACATGGAATCGAGAAACAAGGATGGATGGTCTCCCTTGTGGGCAGCTGCAAATGGTGGACATATCAAATCTGTCGAGCTATTGGCAAAGAGAGGTGCGAAGATCAACTCAAGATCCAATGACCAATGCACGGCTTTGCATGCAGCAGCGAAGAAAGGAGACAAGCAGATGGTTGAAATACTACTTCGTAACGGCGCTGACATGGAAGCCAGAGATAATCAATTCATGACTGCATTACATTATGCTTGTGAAAATGGGCATCAAAATGTGGTTGACTACTTATTCCAAAAAGGCGCAAATATTGAAGTCCTGGGCAACAATTCTAAAACCCCACTTCTTTGCGCATCTGCAACAGGTCAATTACAAGTAGTAGAATATCTCTCGAAGAGAAAGGTTAATCCGAAGAGCACTGATGAAAAGAGGGCTAACTCTCTACACTATGCTTCTCGCAATGGCCATGTTGAAGTCGTGAACTACCTGCTCGAGTGGAAATTGTCAATACATGAAAGTGATATTGATGGGTTGACACCACTTCATCTTGCTGTCATTGGCCAGCATTTTGGCGTTGTTGAGTTACTACTTCGAAAGAAAGCAACCTTGGATCGTCGATGCAGAGAAGGCCGAACGCCGCTGCATTATGCATGCGGGTCCGATAGCCCTGACATTGTGAGTCTACTTCTCAGTGCTGGGGCAAATGCCGCAGAAGAGACTGAGGGCGAGAGTAGAAGGCCAATTCATATTGCGGCTGCTAAGGGATCAGTGCGCATTGTAGAAATTTTGTATAGCAAAGGAATTGCGATTGATCAGCGGGACTTTGGTGGCGATCGACCACTCTGCATTGCTTGTCGTCAAGGGCATGTCCAAATTGTGGAGAAGTTATTATCGTACAACGAGCCTCTCAGAATGCGTTTCAGAGATCGACCAAATAAAGATTCGCCTTTGTGTATTGCTGCCAAAGCTGGTCATCTCGATCTTGTTAAACTACTCATGAAGAAGGGTGCATCTGTCAAAGAACGCGACGAGTTCGGTTATATACCTTTAAGATACGCTGCTTACTATGGGCACCCGGAAGTTTTAGAGGTACTCATGGAAGCAGGCGCAGAGCTTTATGATGAAGGCGAAGACTCGCATGGCTGGGGATTCTTATTGATGCCCGCAACGATTGGATTTTCTGACAGCACAGATATATCAGAGGACCGGAAAACCCGCGTTCGCAAGCTGCTTGATGAGATGGAGAGACGTTATCATGAGCGCGAGAATAGCAAAGGCAACGAATACAGATCAAGTTCTGCAGTAGAGCTCGGCCATGGGGAGAAGAATGCCGTGTACAGGAGCAGTTCATCGATTCCGCGACAGGAGCTCGGGGGATCTGTATTCAGGGGCCTCAGGCCTATTGAGCTAAGTGGAACCGATACTCGACTTCAGAATACTTCTGAGTTTTCGCCAGGCCCACTTCTCTCTCCACGCCAAGATGATGGAGATGCCGAAAGAAGCAGACATCAAGGTTCCCCACTTGTGGCCGAATTCGCAAATACGACTGCACCTAAGCTCGAAGCTCTTGTTAATAACCCACAAGTTCCCTTGGAAAACTCTTACTCTCCACTCACAGTTTCCAGAGATGTCGCTGCGCTCATTGCACAGAGGCAAGCGGAGATACAGAAACTACAACAATACCTTGCGTCTGATCAAAGTACAACGGAGGCAGGACTGCCCTCCGAAAGTACACATCAAATCTTCTATGAAATGTCCGCTGACTAAGATACATTTTTGTTTTGATAGGATTGATATGTTGCAAACGTTCGCAGGAAATTAAATATAACATACTTTTTCCCAGAAAAGCGTTCCCCATGGTATGAAACATGATGTCTGTAACTTTATCACATGCCATATTTAAGACAGACACAGGTCTGACGTAGGTCCCTGCATAGCAAACTCAGGAGCGGATGTCCTTGAGATCCACCAGACTTTACCTAGAAAAGCCAAAGCATTCCGAGGTGTATGCATGGGTGTCATGATATCTTCTAGAATGATTGACCCGTAATGCTAGTGCTACTAGTCTTTTGGAAATCACGCAGAACCATTTCCAGCCCACCCGACATTCCGCACATTAGCACTACTGACTCGTAATAAATGAAAAGTATTCGGACTCGGACCCGACAACATGAAGCAAGTTTTTTAATTTCATTATCATACTATCTGGATTTTCAATTCAGCCGACCGGGCATCTCCGGAAACGACCCATAGAGTCTTCATTTTAGGTCCACTGAATGAACATTGCAGAATGGAAATTTTATATCACCAACGTTGACGTTACCGACTTGAAGAAAAAAAATGCCGTTAATTATCGGAAGTTTTTGTTCAAAGAATTGAAATCTGACACATGTTTTTGCGTTTCGTTAGTCTGATTCGTTTACATCTTGGCAGTCCACTGAATGGGTCGTCTGTTTTAAAAATCGCGTGATTTATCGTCTCATTTTTATTTCCGTCAAATTTACAATCAACGAATGCCATACGATTTCGAATATCTGAATCTACATATGCATACTTTATTTTGGCTGTGCTTTACTTTTGTTGAGCTTTCCGTGATGCAATATTAAAGTATCTGTGTGTAGTATGATGTTCGACAGGGGGCATTCGGCAGTGGAGCCGGTGCATATTGAAGTAGGTGATTGATGCATTTACAATGGTTTGATATTTATTCATGCTACGTATTTGCCCCAGATGTTCCTCTACTAAAGCTCCCTTTTCTTCTGGTTTCAATCATATTTTGCAAGATTAAATTACACTTCAATCATCAACAATGACCACAACCGAAAACAACGCGCCACTGAGAGTCATTATCATCGGTGGTGGACTGAGTGGCTTAACATTAGGACAACTTCTTACAGATGTGCCGAGTATCAAAGTCACGCTCTATGAGCGTAGCAGAGGCCCGACCGACAGGCTCTCTGGATATCGTGTTATGCTGTCTTCGTTTGTTCTCCGAAATCTCAAAGGAAAACTGCAGCATGATGTGTGGCAGGAAATTGCGCCTAGTATTGGCATTCAACCTGGAGGGGGACAGGAGATGAATTTTGTGAAAAGCAATGGCGATCCGATATTCACGTGGCTGCCAGAGGAAATACAAGATCAATTTTCTGTATCGCGCTGGCGCCTTAGAGAAGGACTTTTGCATTGGAGCGAATCTTTTGCGCGTTTCGGGAAGAAGTTCGACAGATATGAGAAGTTACCAAACGGAGTAGTAAGAGTACATTTCACGGATGGGTCGATAGACGAATGCGATTTATTAGTTGGTGCAGACGGGATCAATTCTCAAGTCAGAAAGCAAATGTTTCCCCTCTCTAAGATACGGCCCACGGATGTCACAGTCATATATTTCAAGATCCCGTTGACAAGGGAAACATTCAAATTAGCAGGATCGCATAGTGGAGTAATGGTACAGTCTTTCCAAGCCTCTGAAAAACACCTTAATACAAAGTACTAACTAGAATACAGGCCTTTTGTCCTGGAAATCAGAATATATTGGTGCATTCTTGGCAGAATCCAATGAAGCCTTGGGCAACAGAATATACAGCGGATGAGATCGAACCTTCTGAATCGTTTATCATGTATGGCTATGGCAGCCCCGCGAGTGCCTTCATCAACAAGACAAAACGGCCCGAGGAATTTACTCCCGAGGAACTGAAGACGGAGATCATTGCTCGTTCTAAAACCGATCGAAATGTACACCCAAACTTCTTACAATTGGCTGAGATGTGTCTGACAAGCACGGCGTATCTGCATATGGTAAAGAAGTGTGATTCTGTAAAACCATGGGACTCAACTAGTGTAACATTAATTGGGGATGCAGTTTTTAAGTAAGTACTTTTTACTTCCAGATATTAGAGACATGTGACTAATCTTGGATTCAAGCATCATGACGACCTTAGGAAAGGGCGCAAACTGTGCTCTTCTTGATGCTGTCTCTCTCGCCGAAACAATTACACCTCCAGTGTCCCCACCATCAACATCACAAGGCGAAAATATCCAGCTCACTTCAGAGGGTATTTATAAATCTAGGCGCAAGCTGGTCGGCACAGTGGCGCTTCGACCAGGCCTTCGAGCTTTTGCCGTGGAAAATGTCAAACGTCGCCACCGGGAACGACAAAGAAGTGCATTCCTTCAGAATCTTGTATACTTTGGAGACAACAAGTTCAAAGAATACTGTAGAGAACGAGTGTTGAAGAACGCGTTGGGGTGGGTTGAAGGAACAAAAGGCAGGAAGAAAGAACATTATGGCGCGAGAGGTGAGACGAGAGATGTCGGTGGATTATTATCGCCCAACGTGGTACCGCAGCATATCAGTGATGGAAAGCTTGATCGCGCCGACGAGGAATCAATTATAGAAAGACAAAGCTTTCTAGAAAGAGGCTGGGGACTTGTAAGAGCCGATGAATTGGATTCGGAATGTGTGAGCGTAGCTTCAACATCCACACGCGAGTCGAAGAGCACCAAAGCTTCTTCATCGGAAGTAAATTCGAGTGAGTGTTTGACGCAGAATAACGCCTAGGTTTGGGAGGTACTAGAGGATTGTTTTTGGATTATATGCTGTTAGTATACCCATTTGTGGCGAATTGATGATATGTAAGGATTAGGAAGGATTTTGGGATAGACTGGGCAGGAAAGACCCAAGGGAAATGTTGGTTTAGACGATCTTGGACGGCCTTTTTGTATTACACCTTTTTTACTCAATTGAAATATGTATACTGAATTTTCTGAAAAAATGAGCTGAGATTTTAGGTTACATGCAACTCGTGATATTGTGACATATTTTTTCAGGTTTGCATTTCAACTCTCTTTCTTCTTGCTATGTCACATGCTCTTATGCAACAAGCTCACATTTCCGTCAGGTGGTCAACATAAGTATGTTATAGTTTCATAAGATGGAAACTTCATCATCTAGATAGAAACTGCCGACAAAGGCTCAATCGATACGGATATATAAGATCATGGCAGGCATTATTCTTCTAATCTGAGACACTTGGTCATACCTACTGAGATACATCGGAGTATAGCTCAATCGTTCCAGGTTTTTAATCTAGTGGTACTACCCATAGCATCAATCGCTTGATTCCAATCGCTCCCGATGTTAAGATTGTCTTTTTAACAACAGTCCGCACTGATGGTTGAATGTCCCACAGAGAATCATGGTCCGTAACAGTATTGAAAAGGTGGTGAATACAATCACGTATTGCAAATTTTCACGTACGGCGAAGATGCTGTAAGATGGGCACTTAGTTTTATTTGCAAGTGCGAAGTTGTATCAAGACGCTCAAGTTATCTATATAGGCGGGTCGTTGAGTTCGGAAATCGCAAGAGTTCAGTCGACATGATACTCTAAATTCAGTGATTGAGAAGACAGGAATTATCGCGGCCAGTCGGTCAAAATCTCAAGAATTCATTTCACAATCTTCCGTGATCAGCCAAGAATATCTGTCACCTTCGCAACCTTAAAAAATAATACGCTTCACACAAAATGGCGCCTCCGTCGACTCCAGTCTCTTCATCCCCTCGATCATCGCCCTCACCACCAAGTGCGCCTCGCCCCAACAAATTTCGAGATGCCATTCGACCTTCTTTCGAAATGGAACAAATCATCAGAGAATCCAACGATCGTTATCGTGGTGGTATCATTACTCTCATCGCGGAAGACTTTGAAAAGAAGATTGGAAGCAGGTTGAACGTGAAACCAAACTCAAAAACTGCAGTTTCGGCAGATAGCCAGACACTGGTCGGTGTCCTTCCAGCTACTTCCAAGCCCAAAAATCAACGTATGAAGTTGACTACAGATAGAAGGCAGATATTCTATGAATCGGCGGAGTGGCATGCGTCTAATGATGGATTTGTTGAGACAAGTGAGGCGGAGAAGGAAGCGGAGAAGAGGTTTTGGTCTTGATTTGGTTTGCTTATGTTAATTACCACTTTGCTGATCTATTGCAACCAGATTAAGTACCGATGTTTAAGATAGCAGGTAAAGATGGTAGACGATATTGAGCTCCACTTCTCTGGAAATTTTCAATGAGGAAAATGGTTTGCCCGATGGCGGGAAACTAGGAAATGGAAAAAGCGAGAACTCTGTCAGGTACCGTACTACGCTCCTCCAAAGCTAGTCTTGATAACTACTAAATATTTTGACCTAATTATTATCTTATTTCTATTGGAAGTTGACAACTTCAAATTTGAGATATAAATCACTCATAGAGTTGGTGCCGAATATTGCGATATTTCCATCACTATTGAGCTGCACGTTGATACTCCAATATATATTGGGCAGGGGATTTGGGTACACAAGTTGGCCTTGGAGCTAGGTTCTGTCTTGTAGATTATGGATTTATGATATTATGGGCATTTCACATGACATTATTATAGTTCGGGGATACTTTTGATGGTATTCAATTAGAGATAACATTTATGTAGGCTGATCATATCGAAAATTAGTTAATCATCGTCTGGGCTTATATCTACTACACTTGAAAGCCTCTATACTGTGCTAGCTACCTGAGCAGAAGCTGCAAATTTTTACAAATACTGCTACTAATGTGTAGTTTTAATTATCAAACAATCTCTAAGAAATCCGGTATGAACCTCTCTCTCACTTTGAATGTAACAGACTGTGAACTATGATCCAAAAAGAGCTCTCTTGTACACAATTACCTCTATGAAACTTTATTCAGACAGTCTAGTGTTCAAAGTTTACATAGATATGCTACGCTTAACGCTAGAATCAAGATTTTGACTCTACATTCGTCCAGCTATAATGGCGTACGGCTGCTAGTCACTCGCGATAGGGACATCTTTCTATAGTCGATAAAGTTATCAACAAACTATGGCTGCATCTTTGACAGTACGGCCAGTACTTTAATAACCATGAGTTTCATGTTTAAGATGGGAAGTAGCAGGGACATAAAAGAGAATCTTTCTGCAGTCTACAATCCTAAAAACTCATCAAAATTGCACACGAGTATCGAGACTTAGAGACTTCAATACTTGAACCAAACCGAATCCATCTCTGAAAAGACATTTTCAAGAATTGAATTTCTTGTCTATCTAATATTTCCACGACATCTTTTTCATCCAAAATGACATCTAAAAATCTACTCAGAGATCTTTTCAACACTTCGAAAAGCACTTCTTCCACCGAGAAGACTCCTCATACACAGCGTCGAAGCAGGTTCTTCAGAAATCTTGACGATGATCAAAAGATGGAAAAAATTGAACGCCACGAACTGGTTGAATGTGCTTTTCAACAATACCAACGAAAGTATCCTAATCAATGGAACAAGCTGAAATGGGAGGCGAGCAATAAAAGAAACAATGAGACATATGATGGGCCTTCCGAAGATGACCCCGATTCGATCCATATCGAATGGCACGAGGCGACAATTCAAGAGAGATCTGAGAATAAAGATAAAGGCCTTAAACGTCCAATTTCTCCAGTCAAGAGAGATAGCGAAGACAAGGTGGCCAAGGGAATTGCAGTTGCAAAGAAAGCCTTGTGTTTTGGATCGCTCACTCCTGATGAGTGAGAATCTGCTCAGTCAGACGGAAAAACCAAGGGTTGGAAGATGTCTCCCTCGGGAGAGCAGACATCCTGGCTAGTGGTACAGAGGAAGTGTGAAGGAAAACTGTTTAGTTTATGTATCAAATCATGTGTCATCTGGTGACCGAGTCGGGAATAATGGGTCAAAGGTTCTCCTATAAATCTTTATGAGGGAGTCTTAGAGTTGTTTCGATTAGCAGATTTAGCGAAGGAACTAGATCTTTTGGAACTGGGGAGGGACTATTTGAGAGTATGATGGGATTTCTATTCATTTATTCCATGATCGTCGGAATACCTGAGTAATCTAACTTTAGGATAGATATATAAATCTTATCATCATCATTGAGATACATCGTACTTTTCTAGATGTACAATTTTTAATCCCCGGTCTTGTTACATGTGAAAATCGAAATTGAGGGGCCAGCTACCAATGTTTCTCGGTAGCCACTGAATCTACAATTTAGTCAACTTTATCATTATATGCGATTATTTCTTTAATTTAGCCACAAGTGCATGAAATGGTGTCTTGGGCATACCTATGACAAGCGTATTTGTTTTCTTACATTTTTTATTTTTTCAACCTGCGTATCCGGGTATCTGGCTGGTGTGGGTTTTGGCTAACAAGTAAGCGTCGTTGAATACTCCAGAGCTCTAGGCTTATAGTACGGTTTTGAATTTATACATTTGAATTTTTTTGTCGTACATTGCCGTATCAGGCTACCTTCATCTCAATACTGTTCGATCACACATCAGTATCATTCAAGACTGCTAATTTTCAAAGTAACCATTTAACATTACGGTTCTTATCAATGCAATACGTCTACGCAGTATTGAAATGTACTCTATTTGCCGTATTTACTTCCATGGAAACTCAAATGCAGCGCATATAATTTGTACATAAGCTCATTCAACCTACCACTCAAAATCTACATTCTTCCTCCATCAGTTTGAACATCGACAGTCAGAGACGCTATCTCATATCCATTGCAAGGACTAATCTTTGATTTCAATAATATCCTCCAAACATACGAAGCCTTCATCAAAATGTCTATTTCCCCCCAGCTCTGCGCTTCACGTCGAGTCCATTTTGATGCCAGCATCACCAAGTCTCCCTGCAATGGACCAAATAATATCCGCAATCCTATCAATGACGATTATTACCTTCGTATGGTATTTGCCGAAAAGAAGATGTGGATCAAATCGAATATGTTGTCAGAAAATGAGTCGGAGATGTCAAATCATGATCAAGAGCGTTGTGAAACCCAACACCATATTCGATTCAAACCAGAGACGAGGGATACTGATCAGAATCATCATGCAAATGAAGAATACTACCATCGCATGGTAGCCATCGAAAAAAGAATTGGCCAAGGTGCGAATGTTGAGACAGAGTTATCGGATGGGGAACCTCAAGGTTCACAGAACCGTATTAGATTCGACGACGCTCTCAAGACCTCGCCTTGTAAGAGCGCTGAGGCTACGCACAAGTCTAAAACAGAAGAATGTTATCATCGTATGGTCGCAATGGAATCGAAGATGTGGAAGGAGGCCAACATTGCAGGACAAGCTGAAGCCCCTCATGATGTTCAACGCCGGGTTAAATTCCAAGACAGCGTTTTGAAATTAACACCTAGTAACATGAGAATCCACCAGGAAAATACCAAGAATCAACTCTACGATCGGATGATACAGCTAGAGACCAGAATCTGGATTGACGGGGGTGATAATGAGGAATGGGATACATGTTACAAGAGTGACGATGAAACGTCTCCCACTGAAGCCAACCATTTTCAATCTCAAAATTAAGGGATAAAATCTAGAATGCAGGTACATGTGTTATGTTCTCTGCTAGCACCGGCATAGAGTCCGATAAGGTTGTTTTGGCCTGAAAAAATCTATTACCAGGGAAGATAACGGGTCTCAAAGGGGAGTGCGTCAATTTGTGGGTTTGGGCTTGTCCCAACAAGCAGAATTGTTTACGCTTCAGTGAACTAAGCTTTCAGACCCGGAATATCCGGGCTATAGTCTCCTCCAAATTTCTTGAAAGGAAATAATAGCTTGATTACATATGAGAGAGATTGAGTTGGTATTTTGATGGTCTTGTGAAATCAAGTTTTGACTTCTTTTAAATGATAATTCAGATAATAAAATACATATTTCCGGGTTTATGATGACTCCATGTGTGAAAAACTTGGCTTGAGCTCAAGTAATATGATTTCTTATAATGTGTATTGTTAACTTTCAGCTCAAACGTCCGAACGAAGTATAGATTGATTTGTGGCATATGATCAATGATGTATGCATTGAGTTTTTAATTAACCTACCAATGATATTAATCTAAAGTTTTCATAATTTCAAACAAGCCTTTGAGGGTCTTATCGTTCATTATTCCAGACAAGGAACGAAGCAAGCTAGATTATCGGAGACAATATTGACTTGTAGCGACTAGCAAATAGATCATGTCTGATGACATATCAATGGATGACGAAAGTGAAGAAAGCCTTGCAATCATTTTTGCAGCTCTATAAGAGCTGATCTATGAGATTAATCACGGCCCAGATCGTCCCTTCAATTTTGTTTCATTCCTTTTATCGTCTTGATTCCCTACCTTCACTAGCACGGAAAGCCTAGTTTCTGATGCCCCATGTGAATTTTGGTTGAGGTCTGGAGTGCTACGCGTAAAATTGTCACACATTCACGACAATGATAGAAAAATTCCACTCGGCCTCATGTTGACATAATTTCCTTTTTATCCCACATGGCAAGCGGCAAGTAACGTCATAAATTGCAACACAAATCAACCACAAGAATTGACATATTATCCATGAAGCTTAACATGCACATTTGGTTGTAGTAGCGTGAAAGAAATTTTCCAACTATTCACCTATTCACCTCATTACGATATCATCAATTTTTCTCTCCAAATACTGGTGCGAACCTTTACAAAATAAAATACGAAGACGGTCATCAACAGTCACCATTTTGAGAACAAACCATCAGATGAAATAAAATAGCTATCGTAATCAACCACACAGGTGAAATCAATATTTTTGGAGCCTTCAAATCAGGCGTATCACGCCGGCCACGCCTCCGAGAAGACAAGATATCAAAATCTTTTGTTCTTCCGGGCAATGAATCAATTGATATTTTCAGCAAGGACTAACTAATTTGGCTTCATAATGAGATTGGCGCTGATGAAATCTGAGGTATATCATCCCATAGCGACTAAGAGGCTTGGCACTAGTGGGGTGAAAGCACACAAGAAAATGAACTACGAACTGGACGGCATAGTTTCCTTTGTATGAAATAGCTGTTACGAGAATAAAGTAGGCTGTTCAGAGAAGTTTTGTCGCCAAACAATAACTCATCACATGATAGTCATGAAGCTAGCGTCGACGAATTTGTTTTTCTTATATTAGTTGATAGTTTGTGAGTATAAAACCCTTTTGGTAGTCCCCCCATGGCCAGCCAACTAAGGCTCGTATCCTTATTTGGATTAACCTCTTGACTTTCTACATCATTAAATTGATACAAAACTGCAAGATTTTGTATGTATATGTACGCACTAGTGATGAAGATTCTTCTTTTCTGCGAGACTCCCATGCTTGAAAATTAAATATATATTACGCATGCCCGTGTTGCATATAGTTTTTGTAACTCCCACCCTAGAATATTAGATAAATGCAATTCATTAAACCATACCCATTATAAATACGTCATAATCACCACCGTTTGAGTACCAACAATTTTGTTCCAAAGTTTCTTTGTTATTTCTAAAAAAGATCATTAGTACAATGACTGAATCCCTTATAACCACAGAGTAGTGGGCAAACAAAGGTAAAACAAGGAAGACATTCGGCTATAAGCAGCTATCCACAAAGCTTTTGTAAATTCTCTTATTCCTCATCCTCTTGCATTTGCATTAGTAAACCATCAAACAATTCTTTACTCTAACTAGATCCTGCGCTATCCCAAGCCAATCAATTAAAGTAAAACTGTTGTAACTAGTAAGTCTTTTGCTCCCATTCTTAAAGAATGGATAGAATTAACCGACCAGATCGCCTCGCAGCGACAAACAACCAACCTGGATACATTTCAATTCTCTCCCCAGAAAGATACCTCGAGCGCGGTACCATAATTCTAAACGGTATTCAAACAGCAATCGACACTCGACCAGTCAGAGACGTTGCGTATCCAGATTGGAATATCCGCTACATAAATGTTCACAAGTTTCACAATCGAGCGCTTCCAGATCTCAACGGATTCAACCGAGTTTTCTCAGATCCACAGTTGCGGATTGAAAGCGACGGAGCCCATTGGTCTTTTTACACGATCTTTTCCAGAGCGAGTGTTGATGCTGCAGACGATATAAATGATTTGTTAGATTATGATAGTGTTGTACAGATGTTCATTTCTCCGAAAACTGGAACTGCCTTCATGACGCTCTCAGTAGCAGAGTCTGATATTGATATGCCCGGCGTCAATACACAGCGTTTGTATAACAGCGAACTCCTTTATCAAGCATGGCGCGATGCATGCGCTGCGCAGTTGGCAAGCGGCAATACGAATGAATCGCAACTTGCAAAACTCAAGTACATCGTCTGCGGTCCCATTGTCAACCTTGGAACTCTCTGGACAATCCGCGATGTGCTCACATCCCAGCAAGTTCCTGAGCTTGCAGCAGGCCAGAAACATAGATTCACGGTTGATCCATCGATGAGTGTTGAGTTCAAGATGTTGATGGGAACCGACAATGGGAGACCATTTGGAAGATTATGCGCGGACCACGCTCAGACATTGGGCAAGAAACAAGTCGGAAAGATTCACATTTTTTATCCGTTTGAAGAATACAATGACGGTACGTTGGTATTTGAATTGATTGAAAGTTCACCGCTAAAAATTCAAAGAAGACCAACAGCCCGTGAGAGAATCCTCGCAATAGCTGAGGCAAACACAGAAGCTACCCCTCTCGAGAAAAAAGTTACACCCAAAGTCAACCGAAAAGTCAGCGAGAGAGTAAAAGGGTTAATGAAGAAGTTTGAGAACTGAGATTTACGACATGAGATAAGAAGATCCCGGCGCTAAGTTACTTTCAATTTCACTCCGCTTCTCCACCTTCCTTGAGTATTGACAATCAGCAGACATTTTGATAGAAGCACTGGTGCTCATCAAATAATTAATGATAGATTTGATTCCCTAGTTTGGAGTTGGGTCTAATTTCATTGGCATATGATAAAACAGAAGAATAGCAACAGAATATCCAGAAAATAATTTGATTGATGGTGATGATACAAATGTGAAAATGAAATTAATGCAGGGAGGTAAAATGAGGTCTCACTATGGATCTGAAGACTCTCACATAATTATCGATCAAACTAACAGATGGGAAGTGACAGTGGTACTTCATGAGCACTCGGCCTACTGTCTACTGTCTGCAAAGAGTAAGTTGCAATTTTGACGTCTCATAAAGAAACAACCCTCCATCAGCCGAAATATATAAATTCCTCTCAATCATTCCATTCAAATAAGGTCGTTTTAAATGATATGTAGTTCTGTTCTCTGCCAAGTGAAGATCCATTAAAGCCACCGCCGAATTAACCAGCCGTACCATCTGGCAGCTGGTCAACTTACACCTCACTGACTATTAAACTGACTTTAGATTATCTCAAACAGATTCATATTATCTAGGACTTCCTTTTATAGCAGAATTGTTTGTATGAGAAAGATACAGAAGACGTAGCACCCACGAATTGCGTAGGTTCTAATTGTCTAATTGTATTCTATCTAAAGAGCTATATATGTACAGGGGATAGTAGAACTTATATAAGGTCTACATACAAGGTCTACTAGAAAGAGTTAGTCTCTTTCGCATTCGCTTAGGGCTTAACTACAGTAGCCATTGAATTGAAGTCATTCACTGCGTTCGCACAAGAATTAATATTGTCAAAGATCCAAATTAACCATTACTTTATTTTTTGGCATTGACAACTTCCATTTTATAAAGTATCCAGAGACTTTGACTTAGTCGTCTTTTGAAACATTGAAAATTTTAGTTGTCGCAGAGACCGAGTCGGCTGTATCACATAATTCCAGGGACAGACATTGATAGGTAGCTACTCGGAAATAGTGGGCTTAGAGTCCTTTCCACAACATATTCAGATGGCAGGGAAATAATCGGATCATTTCCCATTGCCAAAATTTGATGGTAATTCCCATGGAGACATTCAGTGCTTTAGTAGCATACCCGCCACTGCGTTAAACCACTAAGCACCATATGGTTACAAGTAGTCTAGTGTTGGGCCTCTCATTCGTTTAAATTTTGGGTACGGTATCATAAAATAGAAGAGAAAATAGAAGATTGGAGAACTTTTCAATGCCTATTCGGTCCCCTCATGATTCTCGAAATCTTGTAGTATCAATTGTAGCCGTAGTGAAAGATAATTTGCTATAAATGAGATTGGTTTTCAGCTTACAAGATATTACACAAGAACTGTTACAGCGCAAACAATTCATAAAGTTAATCTTCATTACTTCACTTTATTCTCCATCGAAACCCACTTAGCAACTACAGTGCTTCTGAAACTTTCAGTCACAAAGATATCTAAAATGTCAGACACCAATGATTTCAATATTAAGGAGGAACAGAAAGCTTCCCAGGCTGTAAAAACCGACACAGACAGCTGCTCAAACGCGTCTAATGCAGACCAAAAATCGCCACAGACTACTCAGTCTGGCGCTGTGGACAAGGAAAAGCTAGCAAAAGATCAGCTAGAAAAGGATATTGCCCATTGTAAGCTATACTCAGAGTAAAGAGGATTTCTTTAATATTGTATAGTCTAACACGATTGATGCAGACAGAAGTGCCCTAATCTATGGACCAGAGAATCCAAATGCACGATTTTGGGCTATACGTGCCACTTCTCGTCGCAATCGTTCTCTTAACAGAGTAAGTAAGAAGCTTGAAAAATCCGAATGCGCGAGAAATAAAAAGACTGATGAGAGACCCATCTTTTAGACACCGAAATGAGAAAGACCAACGGCCTTAGGAATGCAATCTCAGAAGAAGAATTTGGTAAATCTGGTTCTGGATCCCAGCCGCTGCGTCCTCCCGAGTCTGAAGTCCAACCGACCTTTTCCCCTTCTCCATAAAATGCGGCCACAATTGTTGGCCAATTTTGCAAAATTGGTTGCAAGATTAGTTGCGAAGACTAGTAAGGAGACAAAGCTCACACTCAAATACTGGAAGTATGTCGCACGAAATGGGAAAAGAATTTCTAGTCATGGTGACGATTGCAGAAAAATTCCAATGATGGGTACATATGGAAGATCAAACGATCTGTGGGTATCGAATTTTATACAGCACTTATTGATAGTCTTTTTCCCTTCTAGTTCCCAAAATCTAAGATCAGAGTTGATATCTAAACTATAGCACTTTGCAATACAGATCAACATTACTATGGTTCATACGTCATTTATGTGAAGTGCCTGGTTCATGTGACAATGGTGGCATTTAACTCAATTTGATGTTGCATTCAGATGATTTGTATGTAATTAATAGTGAGCTAAAGGAAATTTATTATCAAATTCCTGCTCTTATTGATATCTGACCTATATCGTGCCAATTCTGTAATCTTCACAAAGTTGAAATGCACTGTATAATGAAATTCGTTGGGAATCAGAATATTAGGCGAATTACTATTTTTAAGGCGGGTATTTAAGAGATCTTGTGTATATATAATTTTGCTTAAAATAACATTCGTATGTCAAATGAATAGTAGTAATGAAGGAAATGCGTTGAACTACCTATGCGAGTAATAATCTCGCTTATTTCTACATTCTCGGAAATTGAGGCTGTGATTAGAAAGTCAGAAAGACACTATAGTGAAGTCCCGCTGTTCCTAAATAATGAAAACAGTGCATTCAAAAATTGGCAACAACTTCTACAAAGTCAGTAAAAAAATTATAAGGATCAGCTTAATTTTTGGCAAAAAAAAGTCTCGAATTGGGGACTCTGATCAGATTTGCCAGTAAGACAACAACCCGCAAGAATTGTGGTTTGGATTGTAAAATGTGTAACTTTCTTTCATCATTGACATTTGACGCTCTTGAATGCCAGTTATCTGATTACTGAGGATTGAAAATTTCAAGGAGATGCTTGTTAGTCAACTTTCTGCTTCCAGCTATTTGTACCATCATTAAAGATTTTTTCCAAAAGAATTCCTGAAATTCCGTCATGAAGAAGTGAAGTATAAGTTATAAAAATAAGGGAGGTCACAGAGATTGCTCTTCGCCACAAGACTTGAGCCGTATTGTGTTATCTGCCCATCTGTTCCCAAAGCACATAATTTACTTATGACAACAACCGTAACATATATAAATAGTAGAGTATCAACAAGATATGAGATAACAGAGTCCCCAATACGGTGTTCTGATTCTCATCGATCTCGTTCATAAACTCGCGCACATAACCGTGACCGTATTGGTAGATGTTAGATAGATATTAAACGACGAGAAGCTCCTCTTCTCCCATGCATTTTCATCACAAGACTTTCATCAGTAAATCTCTCCGCCGATAAACTCTCATCAATTGAACAACATCGAGCTTCTAGGTTGAGAACTTCTCCACATTAGTAATAAAGTATTGGGACTTTCTGGAGACAAATTTAGCAATCATGGAATCACAAAGTCTCTCAACTCCAAGTCCTATGTCTTCTCCCAAGACCGCCCCAAACAACAGTATGTCGCAAAATGGCGCACCCTCAACTCCACCGAATACACGCATGCTATCTCCACCGAGAGCTCCACGGCAACGCCGATTTCTTCGACCAGAAGTAACCCCTCAAACAAGCAAATCCTTTAGAACTCAATACAACTTTGACGATAGATTGGATAGTGAACTGCACAACTCAACACCAAGCCGCAGAAATTACAGAAGAAACTCACGTTCCCGGTCACCCCCAAGAGATCTTGGGCGTGCATACCGAAGCCGATCGCCACCAAGGGACCATCTGTTTGGCAGACTATCGGCGGGAGAAGCACTATTAGGACCTCTACTACCCAACGCCGTTTATCAAAGTACTGGTATGGACAATAACTTACAGTCCTCTGGGTCATATGACATAAATAAGCGATTCCGGAGAATGCTCTCCCTCGCAGAAACCGAGCATAAGGAGAAAGCTTCTGAGAATAAATCATCTAGAATATCAAGCAACAAGACTACTGAGAAGAAATCCAAAGAAATTGATTCAGGAAATTTCGGAAACTCTTCCAAGGCTTTCAGTGACATGGAGCAAAGATTCTTCTCTAAGAAGTCGTCAAAGTAATCAAAGACTGTGAAGAAATTGGTACAATACAAGTCTGTCACGATAGATCTTCTTTACTTGAGAATTAGCATCTAGAAATATTTGTGGGGAGAATTGACATATCCCCCTCGGAGCCACAGCACAGCCACAGCCATACTGAATAACAGAGAAATCGCAATATTACCGAGCATTATGTTCACTTCATTTGATGGCGAAACTTTGATCTGTGAACGCATGCGTGCATGTTGTATCAAAGAAGACACTGATTTCATTTTGGGTTGTTGAGGCTGGTGAGAGATAAAAGTTTTGGTGTGCTTGGGTTTCTTTTGTATGTAGATTTTGTTTATGGGATTGTGCTGTAGGGTGGGGCGGAATTCTAGGGATCTTACTATATTCTATGATATTGACAGAATTTCAGTATGAAGATCGGTTTTTGTGTTTTTCTTCAAGGGATCAGTAAAGTGAGACCCAATGTTGTTGGTCTGACGTAGTAGAATGATGGTCGTTTCTGTACACCTATAGAACTCCAGTCATATGCAGTGGATATTCCACACTAAAAATTCAATCAAATTTTTTACTCAGAAAATGTGAATCTTATGCGTTCGAGCCTCTGAACTTGTAGTACTACAACTCACCTTATCTTCTAAGATATTACTCGCAAGGTTTTATGACACCGATTAGAGCTGTCTGAGGAAATGGTGATATCAGCAGCGTAGAAATGCCTCTATTATAGATTGTCTCTACTCATAAATATTCTACTTCTAAAAGTTGTGAATATGTCGAAAGAAATGTGTGTACCTGAAAACGTCTCTAGAGCATCTTCGAAGTCATCGTCATTGAATATAAGCAATAATTCACGTCTATCGTATGATAAAGTGAGATGGCTTCGACGCGACAGATGGAGAGCGCGTTGTCACTTTCGAGTTACAAAATTCATTTACCATATTCACTCAAACCTCAACAAAAGGCAAAGCGGGTTTCCAAAAATAATAGACTTAAAACAGAAATAGAAAAATTCTATTTGTACGGTCTTCATCAAAGTTCTTGATACCATCTAGGTCTTCTCCAGCTACAAAAGCACAGGAAGATTCTTTTCATCTTATGCGAAAAGAATAAGCTTCCCATTCACAAAGATATCGCAAATATTCCTCCTTTCTCTTCGATCTGAACCTTTCAATACCCAATAAGTCAGCTTCGACTCACCATCAATCCATTACAAAGCTCCTTATTTCACTTCAATGGAGTTGCCAAAACACGATTCAAGAAGCATTTCCAATCAAAAATATTTACCTTCAGAAAAAATGCACAAAAACGGGTCAGGTTCTCGAGATATTCTTGATGAACAGGATACAACTTCGTCTGAAGACGATGTGATTATGTCTGATGAGAACTGGAGCTATGTCATCGAGAGTGAAGACACATATATGTGCGACGACTATTACACAGATGGGACTCACACCGGCGAAACTACGATTTATCGCCCGTCTTCTGGAATTGAGCCCCAGGAAACAGCTCCTGTGAAAAGCTACGCTCCAGCTCAGCCTCTCCAGAAACGATACAAGCCAGCTCGGAGGCGGTATAGAGGGATTCTTGATCCATACGAGAACGCAGAAGATGCCGCATTTTTTGCTCACGCAAATACGCAATATCAGCGAGGAATTCGGGAGGCACTACGTAAGAGTGATGAGGAATATAAAGAGGAGAAATCTAGGTCTGAAACAAAGGAAAACACTGTTTTGACCGCGGGGACTAATGCAGCGCCTGCTGCCACTAGTGTGAAGAAAATCAACTTTATTGATCTATTATGGGGCGATGCTTAGAACGGTTCTGGGTGTAAGGTCTTGGAGAAGCCTTGGTGGGTCAAGTCATCGACATGGAGATGACCGTTCTCAGTGGCTACCGTGTCTGCTAGATGGGGTTTTCTGCCAATCTCACTCCGTCGGAGCCAAAACTGGCACAATAAACCTAAACCACTACGACTTTGGTCTGCGCTTTTGCAAGCTGCTTAACAAAATGCATTATATTTGAAGATGGGTCAACTATGTGTCAGCCTGGGCTATCCATCCAATTTATCATTTGCCAAGGTGACCAGAATGGGTGATTAAGATTAGATGTTTCTTCGTAGTCAAATTCAAATTGTCAATTTTCATGACTTTGATGGATTTTGAAATAGAGATTAGAGTTATTCATGGTGAGAAGCTCTGTGATAATACAATGAAAGACTCCTGCTTAACCATTCTACTACAATGGTACTTTTTGATTTTTGCTTTTTGAATTTTAGGGAGTGAGAATCCCAAAAGCTCTCTGGATTGTTTTGATCTTAACAAAAGAATTTTTTTCATTCTTTCTAGCACCCAATAAGAGACATTTCTTATATTACTACGGTTGGGTTGTTCTTTGGCTCCCCTGAATGACATAGCTATTTTCTGTTAGCTCCTTTCCATCTTACTCCACAAAATAGTTGAATAACACAGCAAATCTACAGAAATATAAGTAATAAGTCAATCGCTGAACAGCATCAACTCATAAATATCATGTCTAAGAATAAAGGAAAAAGGCAGACAAAAGCCACAGGTAGTAGCAGCATCTCTTATCCTGGACTTAAAAAGAAGATGACTTCCCAGGCCGGAGTGAAAAACCCATGTCTAAGAATATTTACATCAAAAACAGCAATAAGCGTATCAAAACAATTTCTACACTATTATTTTCAGAGACTTCGAGCTGAAATCTGACCTTCATAAGCTCAGCATCAAGTTCCCGTCTATTAATTGCGACCCCGAGGATATCAAGCATCTGAGCGATCATGAAAAGTGCTTTAAATTGACCAGCAATTGTAAGTAGCCATTGTTCACATCAAAATTTTGTAGCTTTATTTACACGCCACGGATAATCATTGAAGGGATCAAAGCTAACCAATTATTTTACGTGATTGCAAAGTTGAACGGGATGGACAACATTACTGCTGAGGTGTGGCTGAAGGTATTACTATTCAAGAATTCACTCGTAGAGCTCTTTTTGTTAGTCTAATAATGCCATTGCTCTATGCAAAGCCATCATTACTGAATTCCGTGCTGCTGAGGCTCCGTCTTCTGCTCTCGTATCTCCATATGGAGGTCAAAAAATGTGTAAATTATGATTATAAACCTAAGTTTTATAGATCCGGGTCGATTTACAACATAGCTTTCAATTATATCATCAATGTAACTTCCAGCCTAAAAGAAATATGGTAAAGCCTTGCTTGTAATCATCGATGTTAAGCTGATATGGTGTGTGATAGCGGATTCATAGTTCTCGTAGGGGATGATTCAATGCAACTTAGCTATTTCCATGCGCGCAGTGAATTTTACTACAAATACTCTGAGATTGTTCTTAAATGTTTAATAATTTGGGTAGAGCTCAATGTCATGTTGTCAAGTTGTTTCGGGGGTTGGCATGGCGTTTAGCTTAGAGCATTGCGAGTAGTTTCGGTTCGTGAAAAGAATTATGCCATCAATTCACTTATGATTCTGATTTTAGCTACACTATCCTTTCCAACGACTACTGGGTGTATTGAATAGTTCCAAAGCAACATCTTTAACATGATCGGTGCGTGAAAAACAGTTCCAGACGTTGATATACTATTATTCCCCGTGAAAGAATGCTTTCTACCATATCAACGAAATCATACCCCGCTTATATGCTACTTTTTGAACAAGAAAGTTTATTAGAAACAACTCGCTAGCAACCAACTAGACAAAATTTTAAGATAAGTCCGATTTTAATTGGTTCTCTAAGCGACCCCTGAATACCAAAGTAAGCTCTACAACCCAACTCCATCCTGCAAGGAACTCATCCATCTAGGTCCCCAAGCAAACAATATCAAAGTTCCCAGGAGAAACCAACACTACAATGACAAGAGTCAAAATAAAAACTACAATGAGCCCTACCACATCACCCAATCAAAGAATAACCATTCCCAAGAATACCACCACCAACGAATCTCCAAACTCCAGCGCCCAACCTCACAGATTCCTCATGACCGTTGCTTCTCGAAGAATACAAGTTTTTAGCAAAGACGCTGTTAATGGCAGAAGATAGTTGCAATCCCGAATTTGTCTTTCCTGATGATGACGTTGATGAAGACGATAAAGATGGTAACAGCTATCGAGACGAACAGGTCAACTGAGGGAAAACAGGTGAACAAGAGCGCAGGGCGAAGTGTTTCTCACAACCCTCCACGAGCTAGACTCTCAACTGACTTTTCAAACCCGTCCTCAATCTTGGTGATGTCAAAGGCCACCGATCTATAGTTGAGTAACATGGCGTGGAAAACTCTACTAGTTGTTTGCAGTGGGATTTCGTTCGACAGCGTGTCACCTTGAGTTACAGCAACGGCCCCCTGGTCTATTTTGGTTTCTTTGTCAATATGGAATACGCGGTCTCTAGGTTACATTTAGCTACTGGTTAATAACGGCCATATACTTCATTTGGGCGCTTGAGGGTACATCAATATAGGAATATTATGAATAAACCATTACTACATCTTCACTGGCGAATCAAAATTAACATAAATTTCTTTGTGTTGGATATGATGTTTATCAGAGAATTTTGGGTAGCAGCATAGACTCATTTCTTCAATCGTCGAGTGTTCCTCGTGCAAAACCCCAAGGCGTTATGACTTGTCCGCATTCACAATTGGATCTTAAGTTAAGCCGATCCATTCTTTCAGAGATTCGATCATTATCACATCCCGTAAAATTCAAGGGGCCGTTTAAAAACATCATAATTGTTATGCACGTGTTATCTCTAATAAAAAAAACATCCAATGTTTCCAATGAAGTCAGGACTTCCAAAGATGTAGGTCATCAGAACACCTCCTGTCTGGCCTATGATCAATGGACTTTGAGTATCCTGCGAGTCATACGCATGCTCAGCTTCCTAATTCCCATTCATCCAAAAGCTTGTTTTATCTTCGTTCAATCCCTTGAGCTCATGCTCCAGTTTTCCAAACGAGTTCGTCATGCGTATATTGATCCACTGCTTTCTCAAACCATATTTCCTTTCTTTCTCTCGCCCTCTTTCCGGACATCTCGACCATTTGTCATTTACCGAGTGTTAGATATGACGGTATCCTTTGCTTGCATACTACACTTAGAATGCTGTTCGCATGTATGGTTGACTAAGGAATTATAAGTCACTATATTCCACAAATCCGTCTAAAGATAAACTTACAAAATCCACGTTGAAGTCCCCGCAATTTCCTCTCTCTACGATATGGGACTGCGATCCCATTTGATGCAAAGAAGCAGCGCTCCCTTTTTAATCCCATTAATGTAAAGCATGCATCCAACTCTTGTTCCGTCGACAAGATCAAATCTCGATCATTTTCTGTCGACCCATTCAAATATTCCTCTTTATTAGGTTGGCTCAATTCAATCAATGTAAGACATGCCGCCATCGTTTCTTCTTCGTATGTGTTCGAATAGAATACAGTGCCATAATGGTTGAATGTTTCAAATTTCTTCGTAAACGTAATGCCAACTTGACCCTGTAACTGGTCATCTGGGATTCGTCCAACTTTCAATTCATTTACGCCCCACCTCATATTGTGACTATCGAGCACTGAGTTACGCCACTCCATTTCTGATTCAAAATCAATGAACTGCGTTTTATGCAAGCGAGGGACATTAAGCTGATAGTCCATAAAGTTTGCATGATCCTCAAAGCGAGAATGTGTTGCAGGTGAGTGGCGACTTGTGGCAGGTGAGACTTGCTGTGTTATGCTCGAAAAACCATCACGCCCAAATTCTGATTCATTCAATTCTAGGCCAATTTTTGGTGGCTGGGAGTCGATCGATGTGTTTTCATTCTGTACCAGAATAATCAGTCGAAAGTCCTTTTCCGAAATAAAGGAATGGTCGCTTACATTCTGCGCATTCTCTTCTACTTTCAACTTTGCGGATTTTATTGAAGTATCCAGCTCATCCTCCAAAACAAGGTGCGTGCTATTTTTTCTCTAGAAACTGCGTATTGGCATATTGACTGAGAGTGTTGCGAGTCCACATACCTTTTTGATAGCTGATTTCTGTCCTACCACAGCTTTCGAGACTCCTTCCTGAGAGTGGATTTTCTCTAGAATGTCGGACGTGAAATGAGGCCTGGGAACGTTGTGAGCAAATCAGACTCTGTCGTGTGCTAAGCAGAAAATATTCCCCTGCTAAAGTGATCAAGACTTACATTCTGATTCAAGCACTTTGTCTGATTCTATAGTCTTGAGATTGGTAGAGCTACTATTTTTAGTCCTTGACGGATGAATTGGTAGCTGTAATTGGAACAATGCAATAATGTTTTATCTATGTTGATTTCTTAAGATTGGTGTCGAGAAAGAGATGTGATCCATGATAAGAGGTTTTCATGTACAAAATTGGATATGGTAATATCCTATTGACTGTGGAAAGAAAGAACATTACGATTAAAGCGTTGCTTCCTCGTTTTATTTCAGCCATAGGTTACAATTGACTGAGCAACCCTTTGAAGGCAGGACTTATCAGCAGACAGACACAAACAGGCGATTATTTGTGGTAATTATAAGAAAGTTGTTTTGTCAAAGTAGGGTCATATCAGACTTCAAATCTACTGAACTTCCATTGGGCATCATTTCATAATTTCTTCACCTTCATGGTATCTTTCTTGCTCTCGTTGGCACTCCAGTGCAACCACCACTCGACGCCAATCATATGCAGTACCATTGCTAGCCATCCCGACGTTCCAAACACCATAGTGATGGTCATCGCAATACGTTCTGGCGGATAGTATCCGAGTTGAACTGGAATTTGTATTTCGTGTGTTGATAGCCCCAGCAATGTATTTTCACATATAGGGTAGTTTTGTGAGATGAGCGAAAGGGGATGCGAATGTGTGGTGTATAATTCATAGAGAGTAGAACATGTAGTGACGGTATAAAAGTCGCGGGTATGTGGCGAAAGAACAAATCGGGTAAGGAAGTACATGAACAAGCGCATAGTGAGAATCTGAAGTACTTTTAGTTCCTGACAATAAGAGTGATAAAGATATGAACCCGGTTAAATTTCAGGTCATAAACACAAACAAGCGCGGAGAGAGGGGAATAAATGCCATGACTTACACAGCCTGTCCATCCCCAAGTCCTGATAGCCCAAACCCGATGCTCTGTAATTCTTTTCTGTCTAATTGCAATCCAGGATTTAAGCAATGCAAAAAATACCATGACCCCAAGAGTATATACCCAGATTCTTGTCTCGAGAGTCCCTCCGAAGGCATGATGAGCTATCCCCAAAGCACCTTCTTATGTGATTAGCAGAAGTAGGAAAGAAGGGTAAGGTATTATTAACATGTGTTGCCAACAAGCAGCATCAAGAACAAGAGTCGCCCCAGATATCTATGCAACTTCAAATACTTCCTCCTCACTATTGGAAGAAATTGAAGCGGGAGAAGGGTTCCGGCAGCTAAATTCAATGTTAGCTGCGATCACTTTGATCTTCGCGTTGCATCCGCAATATTTGTAGCGATATTATACAATCTGCATCATGGAAGAAAGAGATATTGTTAATCAGGCATACGTAATACACTCCACAGATGAACTTCCTTCCCCAACTTCATTAACTCATCTCTAAAGTCTATGGACTCGAGTGGAAACCTAGGACGTAATCTCCCTCCAAGGACAATAGACTGTTGCGAAAAAGAGAAAATGGAGAATGTGAGAGTAAAAAGCAGAAAGCAGATGAGAGATTGTGAATATGCGAAGCCAGTGAGTTTCGAGAGAGACATTTTGTTGGGGATATCGAGGTGAGCTAGTGATATGCCCGTCTGTCAATCAATGAGAAGCTTTTTGAGTTAAAGTTTAGAGCTCCAGGATGTAATGACGACAGTGTCGAATAATGAAGGCGTGATAGTTGGCGTGAATATATCTTATATCTTATATAAATCAAGACATCTATCGTCGACACATATCATTTCACCGTAGCACAAAGAGACGTATGTATACTTCAGCTCAAGAAATTCAGTTGATAACTGGCCCGTGCATTTCTAAATCTTAATCACAATCTCGAAATGATAAGAGCGTCTTACTTGACACACGTCTGGTTCAGAGGCAAAAGCCTTGGTGACAGGAATGGTCGCGAACTCTTAGTGAAAATTGAGATGCCAGTTCTGATTGGGGTGTGTGAGTGAAAGATTAAATCCACCCTGCAGAGATATTTCAATACCAGCAAGTTTCCGTGTTGAGAATGATTAATTGGCAGTCTCACGTGATATTCATGTGATGAAAATCCTAGCGTATGCGAGAATCTCAGTTCTTCACTTGGGCGATTTCTTGGATACCTAAGCTCCATCAAAAGTCCTCGAGTCCGCACACAAGTGTTATATGTACGGGAAAGAGATGTCCAGCTCGCGCACCTCTTGGAATTTGTATATTGGAAATGCTATAGTGAGTGAGGCTGTGAGAAATTCTCTGCCCAAGTCTAGGCCTATCAGAAGATTCCTGACAAGCTTTTCATGCACCCTGGAGACTCGGAAGCCAAGTCGATTTTCATCGTCATTCGACTGCTGTTCGGTAACTGACAATCCATGGCAGGTACACTATCAAAACTATATTTGGCATGTTTTAATGGAGCAGCAACGAGCCCGGGACTGATGCACACAACAACACATGTTTTCTTTGCTGTCCTCGTATATTTTGAATCCACTTCTCCTTAGAGATTTCCCCCAGGGAGCACCTTGTTATGCTTAGTTTTCCGAAATTGGTTGTCCAAGCCGAAGAGGACGCGAATCTTGGCGGTTGTCGGAAATTAAGGAGATTGAACGATACGAGCGGAGAGATCGGATGAACCGTTGAAACTTCGAACCCACATCGTTCATTAATCACGACTTTACAACTCCGCAACTTCAAGAGCGACGAAGCACTGAAGACGTTTTCAAACCGTAACTGATAATGTGATAGAATCGTCCTTCGAATCTCAATCAAATTCCATAGCCAATATCGAGGGCGACATGAAAGGGTTTGGATTGTTGTGGGCCATATAGGTTATCTATTTATGGATGATCGTATTGCATGGTTACTCCATAACTTTAAGAATTTATCGTATATCCACCAGCTCCACCAAACAAAGTATACACGATGTCAACGATGGTCTGTCCAAGTGGTTAGGCTATCAATTTTCTTATTTCTATTTGGCATTCCCATGTCCATTCTTATCGTTCTGTCTATATCCTTTTTCTCTTTCCAACTTATCTAGTCTGTCGTTTCCACTCGAATTTTGTAACCAAAACAACTACTTTCGTTAACATAATCAGGCATTTCTTGCCAAAATGAGAACTTCTGTTTCTTCCATTATCAACCTGGGTCTTTTGACTCTGGTTGCCGCTCAAAGCTCGAATTCCGTTGCTACATCTTGCGTCTCCTCCTACCAACTGTGTTTGAATAACGGCGGAGCCGACAATACATGCCAATCCGACAACGCAAAGTGCAAAAATGTATGCGCCGATAACTATGGATCGTGCCTTTCGTCGTCGTCAGATACATCATCATGCATGAAAACCTATAATCTTTGCTTGGACGACTTCACCATATTCACCACACCAGAAGATTCGGCCGGAAAGGATTGTGCATCTCTTTTCTCGGCTTGTCACGACTCGGGAGAGGCAGATAATACTTGCAATAGCTATGCAGCTCAATGTAGGATGCCTTCATGTGATAAGATTGCGGCTAGAACAAGCGACTAACAAAAGTAGGCAAGGACAAATGCAGCACAATTTATGCCACGGCCCTCACTAGTGGATCTCCAGACTCATCGGCAGCCAGCACGCAATACAACAACTGTCTCGATTCTTTCAGTGTGTTCTCTACTAGAGAATCTTCATCGAATCTCGATTGGTAAGTGTCATCAGATCGAACGTCATACAATTCTCCTCGCTTCTTCAATTTCCTTTTCAAACTTTCCGATCATGTTCTACCTTACAGCGCAACTCATGCCCCTTGGCTCCTCGAAATCTCTTTTCTAATGAGAAAATACTAATTTTCTCATCTTATAGTGTATCTCAATTCTCGGCCTGCAGAGCCAATGGCACCGCCGATAACACATGTAATTCTTACACAGCACAGTGTAAAGTGAGTACCATTTTCTTTTCACGTGAGCGATATCCACCGCGGACTCCCTTTCTCCCTCAGTCTTGTGCATCCTCGCACATTGCGGAACTCTTATTCTTGATCTTCTTCCCGTCCTCTCATTTTGCTGTACAAAAATCTATTTGAAGAGTCACATCACGTGAAGACGTTGAGGGTCTTGGTTATCGCAGAGATCAGTTGTCCGACTCACGCCCCTCATCCCTTCTGTCCTATTAGCCAAGCCCCTTCCATTCTCGTCTCGAGCACCTGTCGGAGTTTAGCAGTTCTATGACCCTTTCCATCCACACCCACCGCACCCTTGCTTGTTCATTTTTAATGGGCAATGACTGACTTCACGGTTGTATAGGACAAGTGCAGTGCGATTTATGGGATCTGCCTTAGCAGTGGAAGCGCCGATGACTCGTTGTGCATGAATCAGTATAACAACTGCTTAGACTCCTTCACTGCTTCAACTGCTCTAGATTGTGTTAGCAGTTTCACATGTAAGCTTAACCGTTTATCACTTCCATGGCACTCACCTATTACCCGGTTCGAGAATTGCATCGATAATATATCGTAAATATTCACTCTACTTTCAAATGCACACTTTTGCCACCTGCCCTAGCAAGACAATTCTTTTACATAGACAATTGCTAACCCCAATTTTACAGCATGCCGAAATGAAGGCGGCGAATCGAATACATGTGCTTCTGAATCAGCAACTTGCAAGAACGACGCCAGCATCAACTATTCTACATGTCTTTCTAGCGGTCAAGCTGATGAATCAGCATGCTTGGAACAATACGATTCAGCTCTCGTCCAGTTCAACACTACCACCTTGTTGAGTAACACCGACTGTGTTTCTAGGTTCACCGAATGTGAAAATGACGGGAATGAAGACAGTTTATGTCAAAGCAATAACGCCGATTGCAAGGTCAGTAAAGCTCCTTAACCTTTGCTCTTTGAAAATTCTTTCTATTCTTCAATCTAAACCGAAGCTATTACTGACCCTAAAATCCCAACGCAGACCGATTGTTCCACATCATATTCCACTTGTCTCAGTTCAGGTGACCCAGCTCTTTACGCTCCTTGCATGGAACAATACAATACCTGTCTTGTGACTTTTACCTGGACAACCAACACTACCACTACTGGCCAGGATTGTGTTTCCAAGTATATGTCATCTACCGGAGAGGACAATGCTCGCAATGCTGAGGCAGCTCAATGCAAATCGTAAGTCTAAACCACTATTTAATATCTTATTTTAAACCACTGGTTACTGACTCTCTGGTCCTTAGTGCGTGCTCCACAAGCTACTCAACCTGTCTGAGTTCCGGCGACGAATCCCTCGAAGCGCCATGTCTTATGCAATATAACTCATGCCTTGTCAACTTCAATTCCGCCACTACGACCCCCGATTGTGCTTCAAGTCTTCTTCTTTGCGACGATGCTTCAAACACCTGCGCTGCCGATGCAGCCAGCTGCAAAAACACGTGCTCCGTGGCTCTCGATATCTGTCAAAGTTCTGGAGATTCCGCCCTTACCGCAGGTTGTCAAAAACAATATCAGTCTTGCCTTGTTTCTTTCACTGCTGCTACTGCTGCTATTGGAGAGGATTGTGTAGCTTCTTTTACTGAATGTAGAAATGATGGAGGGGCTGACAATACTTGTTCTTCGGTAAGCATAAGTCTCGCGAGAAATCTACGTTACGGAATGTCACTAACATAATCATAGGAAATGGCCAGTTGCAAAAACAAGTGCAGCTCCGTTTACGATATCACCGGTACTTCCGCTGACAACTCAACCATTACTGCATCCCAAGCTCTTCGACTCTACGATTCTTGTCTCGTATCTTTCTCCTCCAACGAAACCACTTCTGCCGGCCAAGATTGCTCTTCCAAATACTACGCCTGCTCACTAGCTGGCCTCGAAGCTCCAAACGTCTGCAACTCCGACTATGCAACCTGTAAAAACGACTGCGCAGTCATTCTCGATACGTGCCGCAGTTCCGGAGACGAATCTCTCGTGAGTATGTGTGATAGTTTGTACAACGGCTGCTTGGATCCTGCTACGAGTAGCAATATTACCACGAATGCAACCGTCGCGATTAATGCTACAGCAACTTATGTCTTGCCTACCAAATCCGCTTTCTTCAATTTGACCGGCGCATACTCAACAATTGTCAGTAAAGCGAGTACTGCGACTGCTAGTGCGTTTGTTAGTGGGGTTCCAACGAGTGCGACAAATGGTACTGGATATTACACCCAAACTACTTCCTTTTCAAAAACAGCTGTTACGACGACAAGTAGTGTAGTTACTTCTGGATCGGCTCTTCCTTCTGCTATCGAATCGGCTGTTTATTCAAATGGCACATCTGGCAATGAGGCATCTGAGACTATCTCAAGTATTCCATCAACATCCACTGCGACGATCTCTACCGGTATCAGTTCAGGAAATTCTCTGCCAACGGTTACTCTTTCCGCCAGCTATGCATTGAGCAATGCCACCTCCACATCAAACAGCGTTGTTTTTGTGAGCACTACTTCCGAGTCTGCCATCACGATCGAGACTGGGAAATCAAGTGCGGTAGACAGAGCGGTTGAAGGGAACACTAGCGATGAAGGTGCTGATGATGATGCATGCGAGACCTAAATCTATAGATTGATGCTCACTATGGCATATGTAATATTTTATGAGGGCTATGAAATGAAGGATATGGTGAAATTATGTATTCAAATTAGAGGTACTTTTATTCTCTAGATCGAAAAGGGTTAATGATAATTTTTGGTTATGCCTATTGAAATGATTTTTTTTAATTTATTGCTGTAGAGTGCGTCTCATCAGATTACTCCTGGAATGATTAAGGTGATGAATGGTGTAGATTAGGGGCTCTACATGTTCCTGAACCATTTATATGATCGAAAAATCCGAAGTTTATTCCCCGTCTGCATTGTAAGCAGACAACAAAACGGCTTAAAATTTATCTAGAACTAGGAGACAATCTTAGTAGAGATAACCTATAAGCACTCGCCCATGCCTTCAGAAGGTGGTTAACTATTAGAGGAAGATGACCAAAATTCTAGAAAATGAATAATCGCAATTCATAAACCTCGTATAAAAAACAATCAATATCAGTTCAAAAAACAAACTCAACATTGTACAAAATCAATCTAACAATCACAAGACAAAACCGGACAATGAAACACAGAACCGCAGAAATCAAAGCGGGATTGCTGGGTACATACATGCATACACCCCAGAATATCTAGGGCCCCACTACTTCTCCGCATAATCCTAGAGCGGAAATTTAATGAAGTACAGAAAAGCGCTGGATGTGAATGGGTAATTCGATATGTACTGTACTATCTTTAGCGAATTGGATGCGGGGTCTGGTTACTACTAAGCTTAGGGGGTTCGGAAGAATCCCAAACCTTTTTTTCTGGGGGTCTACAAGAGCAACGGTATATTATAGGAAGTTGAATGCTTTTTATCGCTATAGAAACATTTACAACATGTGAGCTTGGAAAGAAGAGGTGCTACTAGAGAACTTTCATGAGTTTCTCGGATAGATACGTAAAGTGTATGTATTTCTGTAATTTCAAGGTCTAAGATTGAGAACGAGCGTAAGTAGACGTTGGATAGCATATATTATTTAATATTCAATAAGAACTGTGATGCGAACAAGTATTCACATTCTATCTTTCGAGGTCCTAGGTACTAAAGCTATGAAAGCAGTAATCTGTTCCGGCTAATGGGCGCTTGTCGGGATAAATCCTGTAAATTGGATTTTTAGGTGTGCAACAAACTCATAGAATCCAAATTCATTGGTTTGGAGTGGAAGAGAACTAGTCTTGGTAGATATATCCGCCGAGGTTAATAGGGGACAATGAATCCCGAATAATGGAGTTAGTTCAAATTAGGCAAAATGAAGTCAATTCGGATAACATTCGGCACTCAAATGGTGTGGTATTTTCACTCGATGACAGTCACTTTGGATGCTCCTATGCAGTGAGGATTTGACAAATACTCAATGCATGTTCAAGCAAAGAGAATCATAAATATCTAGATGCTCATATTCTCCAACTTGTGGCTTTGATGGTCTTTAGAGTAATTGTACTGCTCATAAGATTTCACGGCCTGATTCGACAAGCGGACCTCGAAGGACATAATTGCTTGTTGAAAAAGTTATCTAATTAGTGTAGACCTTTATTCTGCTCAGATATATGATTGAAAAAAAGTAAAGACAAAGGTGCAAGTTCGTTTCGGGCGACTTTAGCGAATGTTTCAACCTCGAATTCTTTGAAGATTGGAGAAAGAAATAGAAGTCTTCGATCTCGACACTCCTCTCAACTTGTTTATATATGAGTATTTCAGCATTTATCATTGAATTTAGTCAGAAAACCACCGGAATCAAATTCAAGGGAACACTTCGACCGAAATATCCAGAGTAAAAGACAGTCCACCAATTCTCAGACCTCAACATGCCGGGGTTACTTCAGTATCCGGGCCAACCAAAGCCGGATGGCTATTTCAAAAAGTTAGTTCCCATTATCTAGAACGTTTCACTTCTGTTGTATGCATTTCCAAATACAAAATTTCGCAAGCAAAATGGACTGACTAGTCGTGGAAGGTCCGAGAATATGTCACCTTCACAGATCCGCTGGTACCTGGCCAGCATCCTTATTCAAAATCATCAGTGTAGTGATGAAAGAGCGAAAGAGATCGCGTCTTACTGGGTGTATGGCCGGGCATCAGATTTCTTTCAGTTTGATTTAGATACCTTTAAAGGCATGTTTGGGGATGAGATAGGAATGTTGTTCTACTTATATTCGAGGGGTCTTACACCAGGTGAAAAAATAACAGGAAGGTTTTGGACTTTTTTGACTTGGGTATGCACCTTTTTCGGTACTTTATTTGTAATAGGCTTCATCAATGGGATCGCCGAAATGATGAGTTAAGGTTATCCGATGTATGATTGCTTGACTTAGCTTGCGGTTCAGTTTTCAGAGGTGCAAATTGAGAGAGGCTCGGGGGACTTGAGTACTACAGCAATAATAACCATACAATATATACTGCTTCAACTCAATTGTAGTTTTGGGATGTCTTGTTGCATTCTGGGTACTAGATTGAGTAATCAAAGCCCTATAATAGCAAAGTTAATAATTTCGACGAAAAGAAATTCAATATAAATCCCCATACAAATTTTTATATATACATTACATTTATAATATATTCAATTCATCAATAACGATATAGTCAATTCATTGATAACAAATAAAATCGGTATAAAATGAAACTCATTTAGTATTGACTTTTAATAAAAAAAAAGAAAATAAAAGCCCTGAAAAGCCTTAAAGATTTCAGAATCGATAAATATTAGAATTCTAAAAAAAATAGATAAAAAGGAAATAAACATAAAAACTAAAAAGAAAAGGGAAGCAAACATAAAAACTATAATATAAATAAAAAACATTAACCGAAAACTTAAAAAGAAAAAAAATAAAAAATAAATCACTCACTTCACTTTCAATTTATTCTTCAATCAAAAGTTTTACCACTATACCATACTATATAGAATATACTATTTATATATATTGTCTATCTAACTCTAATCTATATATTCATATTTACTTCAATTATTAATCAAATTTAATATAAATAAAATATTAATCATCTTAAACTAAAATTCAAATTAGAATTCAAGAATTTCATTAAATTCCTTTAAAATAAAAATTTCTAATCATTTACAAAAGAAAAAGCCCCCTAATCAATACTTTAAAAACGCTTTTTTCAATATATTATAAAAATATTGAATATTTTCTGGGGCTGACAAAGCGGCCACTTCGTCAATCGCGGATTCTGCCACAACAGGGAAGATGGCTTGATCCAATGTTACCATTTAAAAAGTTTCGTGTCTATCGAAAGAGTCCTGCTTTGAGCTTCTGTTGCTTCTTTTGCTTCTTGCCTTGCAATTGTGAATAGGCAGTTTTACCTCAATCCCACCAGTGGTTGCAGACTCACGGGACACTCAAGAAGAAAGCACAATTGTCCACCAAAAACAATGACTTTGATAATTCAATTAAAATTCGAAAATCTAATCAATTTCTTTTAAACTAGAATAAAAGATTCATGAATATAGGAGTTCTGTACAATATAAAGAGTAACTGAAAAATGAAAATTCAAACTTTTATAATTAATTATATAATTTTCTATTTCAATATTTGATAAGAAAATAAATTATTAAGTTTTTGAGCTTAAATTTTTTTTATTTTATAGAACAAATCTTATACATATCATTCTTCAAGACTCGAAAAATATAATGTATCAACTTGAATGATATTAAATTGAATCTTGAATTTTGATTGAATTTTAAAGTTGATAAATTTGAGTGTGAAATTGTGCTTTACTATCTATCTATATCACGTTGTCCCGTGAGTCTGTACACCAAGAGGTGTCCCAAAATAAGATGTGCAACAAAAGAGCAGGTCACGAGAATCTTCAAACACTAATTGTTGATTGGTTTTAGCGAAATGAATTGTTCGCTGCCGAAGTTATACCGAGTATCTCGTGATTGAATTAAGATGACTAAGGCACAACCTTAATGGAGAATCTGCATTGGAGATTGACCACACATACATACAACAAAATAAAATATTCAAATCGATTTTTCTAAGCTCAAGTACCACGGCCACTCCCCGAAAACTCATAAGGAGCCCAATATCATACACTCTCCTCCAAGCTACTTCTTGTGTATTTTCCAAGATTTAAAAGCATTCCTGCTGTGAAAAAACCACTTTTTCATGTCACTGTGTTTCTTTTCGTACAAATGCCATCAGCAAGCGTGATGAATTGTGGTAGTTTTGAGTACTTTACTACCGTTACCAATTTAAGCATCGTTTCTATATATATAAATAGTCGGACTTCTAAGTAGTGGTCTTTTCTAGCTGCAGCTTCTTTCTTCAAAGTATATTCGATGTATAAAGACTCTTGATATCTTCATGTATGCTGGTGTTTGCATCGATATTTTGTGCGACTTTCCTTTCTGATACCTCCAGCATTATCTCCTAGATTATGGACAGCTTATATCGCATTGTTAGTCTTTGACTTTTGAGGTCCATACAACGTGGGTGGGTTTTGCGTGTAAGCCCGGAAGACAATGATGGTTGCTTGAACTTCTCCTGTACCTTGTCCTACAGACCATCCTAATAAGTTCATTCAATTGTCTAATAAAGGATTAGAAATAGTTAAATAATCTTCTTAACCAGGCAATTTCGCACCAAGTGGCCCTCTATCAACTCGCTGGTACAATTTTTCATTCCTGTGAGGTCTTCGCCTCTTCCCAAAGATTTGTTTTCCTTTCTAACTTACATATTCTTCGCAGCTTGATTTGATGCTTTTATGTCTGACTTTCCTTTCCGTAGCCAATAAGATGTCTACTTATCCCAATTGGACTAACTCCTTGCAGATGTATATAAAAATGGCACATGCAAAGATGTCCTTTGGATTCGATGCATGTTATTCGCACCTTGCTTGATGCGATTCTGGTTCTATTTTTGCTTTCTCATTGGATTGTCACGGCCGTCAAGATTTCCTACACTGTTTCATGGTATGGTTGATTTGAAGTTCTCTTTGTGCACGTATTATGTTTTCGTTGTAACGTTAAGCACGTGACGTGGGGTGAGTGGTTTGCACTGCTGCCTGCACTGCCTCTTTGCCTTCTCCTCTCGATTATAAATATTACTGCATGATCCCCCAATATATTGGAATTTATCATTCACTTCAATTTTATTCATCCTACAGAAAATTCCCCAACTTTGAATTTCCCAAGCCGCACCCTCAGACCCTCCATACTCTCCTACCCTTCATAAAATATCTCGTCTTCCATAACTTCCCACCTTCATCATGTCTGGAGGGGTCTTTTCCGAGACGCTCCAGTCCATCACTACTACAAAGCTTACTGAGATTTCCAAAAAGCGTCATCATTTCGAAAGCCAAAAGGATGCTCTCTTTCATAACCTGAGCAACGAGCTCGATCAACGAAAAAGACTAAAGCTGTTATTGGAAGGTGTGAAGCAAAGCTTTGCAATCACGACGCCAATTACGGAAAAGCGCAGTCATGGCAATGTCACAAAGTTATCTCCGCTTGAACTGCTTGTCAAGAATCTCGAGAAGTTTATCGCACAAGCTGAATATGATCCATCCATCTCTGATAAGACTCTAGAGCAATGGGAAAAATATTTGGTACGCCATATTAATGTGCAATCATCAAAACACCAGTATGCAACTTTGTATGGTGAGTTGGTTACAGAATGGCTTTCAGCAGAGCAACAACAGAAAGCCGTTGAAGTTGTCAATGACACTTCAGAAATCGATGAAGAGTTTCACAAAGTCAAGAAGGAGAGTGTTGCTAGGACTGAGGGACGAACAAATTGGGAAAATCTGGTCTTCCAACCATTCGAAACCGATCATAAAGCAATTACGACATACTTGACTAACCTGTTTGGAATAAATGGGGAGAATGGACAAGCCAGGAAAGCCTTAAATGCTTTACGAAAACAGGTTGAGACATTCGGAATTACCTTGTCTGCACCAGATCAATTTAATCCTACTGTTTTGCGTTGGACTATCAATGGCCTTATATCTTCCGGTCTTCTATCGGAGGAAAAGCGTGCGGCGCTGAAGGATTTTCTTGCTAGTCCCGTCATTCTTACAGAAGTTGCAGATGTTTTGAACATGCGTCTTGCATCCATAGATATGTGGGAATGGAATAGGGACATTCCTGTTGAGCAAAGACGACACCTCAATGGTACATATCATATGTTCATCGACGAAGATCTCCTAGAGGCACTTTTCCTTCAATATATTGGTGTTAAATGGTCTGTTTTCTTCAAGAAAGCCTTTAGAGATTTCTCCAATTTCGATGGAGCATGGTCAAAACTGAATAAACCTATTCCCCCAACTGATCAGGAGAGAATAGACTTCTATCTAGGACCATCATACAACCATCGGGGAAGTGTTATGGAGAAGCGGGAGGAACTTTACAAGTCCATATACTTCATGTCTCAGCTTCCCGATTCGGAAGATGATGGGCAAGCAGATCAGGACGGAGTTGAAGAAGCCAATTATGCTATTCCTGAGTTTTCCCGACAGCAGATAACACAGGAGTTGTCCCTGAGTCAGGGACCAGCTATGTCTCAGCGTAACTACATGCAACCACAGCGAGCTCCACCTCCTCGGCCCAAGTTAAATACGGCAAGGACAAATGGACACGCACAGGAACTTCGCTTTGCTGCAGATTCACTTAAAGATTTTGATTTTGATACTTTTTTGAACGCTGATGAAGGGTATTCCGATAAGTTGCCCAAAACACCTATGGAGATCAAGCAATTCATACTCCATTTACTGTCGACTGAGATTATCATTAATACAAAGCTTCATGGCGAGATAAGCTGTGCTCGCTCCGAATTTGAGTCATTTGGTCCATCATTACCCCATTCCACTATCTTCTGTGTTCTTGGGTTTTTTGGTTTGTCAGCAAAATGGTCGAGATTCTTTCAAAAGTTTCTTGAAGTTCCACTGAAATTTGTCGATGATGATATATCCTCAGAAGCTCGCATTCGGAAGCGTGGTGTTCCCGAAGCTCACGCCTTATCTGCTGTTTGCGAAGAAACCATTCTTTTCTGTCTCGATTACGCCGTGAATCAAAGCACAGACGGAGTTCAACTCTACAGAATGCATGATGACTTTTGGATTTGGTCGCCTGCTCATCAATCTGTTGTCAAAGGATGGAACTCAATTCTCCAATTCTCAGAAGTCATGGGAGTTAAGCTTAACAAAGGTAAATCTGGATCTAAACGCATCACATCTAGTGGATCTAAGCAACCTATGGACTCCTCTCTTCCTCCCGGAGACATTCGCTGGGGTTTTCTCAAACTAGATCCTACCACCGGTCATTTTACCATAGATCAACCTATGGTCGACCAACACGTCTCAGAACTTCAATCTCAACTTCGAGATAAGAAAAGTGTCTTTTCATGGATCCAAGCGTGGAACACTTATGCTGGCCGCTTCTTTACTTCGAACTTCGGAAAGCCGTCAAATTCTTTTGGGCGTGCACATGTTGACGCCATGCTATCAAGTTTCCGACATATTCAAAATCTCATCTTTGCCAATACAAACCTGGTTTCATACCTCAAAGATACTTTGAGAGAGAGATTTGGTATCAAAGATGTACCTGATGGATACCTTTACTTCCCAACTAGTCTTGGCGGTCTTGAGTTGCACAATCCCTTCATTGGACTTCTGCAATTACGAGATGGGGTGTATGAAAACCCAGAAGCATTGATGGATAATTTACTTGAGGCAGAGATTGAATCGTATAGAGTAGCGAAGGATAATTTCGAAAAGAGAGCTTCTCAATACAATATTCGAGCGGCGCGTCGGTGGCAATCGGAAAATTCCAATCCTCGTGATTTGCAAGAATTTATGTCTTTTGAAGAGTTCACCCGATACAGGGAAAGAACTCGTGGTTTTGGGCAAGGAACTTTACTTGAGGTCTTTGAGAATTTACTCAAGCAACCAAGCAAAGAATCCGCGGATTGGGACGAGTATGATAACATTCTAGCAAAGGCAATCGAAGGTGGAATTTCCTCGGCATTTGAGGGAATGGACATGGGATATTGGAAATGGGTTGTGAAGCTTTATGGGGAAGAAATGAAAGAGAGATTTGGTGGATTGGCTGTTGTGGATAAGGGTTTGTTGCCCACCGGGATGGTTAATTTGGTAAGAAGTGGAAAGGTTCAATGGCAGGGTTGATGCAGAAATGAGAAGATCGATGGAAAATTGATTGGAAGTGATTTAATGGACATTTCTTTGCATGTTTGAATGATGATTAATTTACCTAGCGGGTTTCGGAAGGGCAAAAGGATCGAAAACTAAATTGACAAAAGAGTTTGAAGGAGGTGGAGTGCGTTGCTATTAATTTTGACCAGAAATTGGATACCTATCAATCTAATTTGAACAACCATTTGGGAACTTCGATTATAGTTAGTTGAGTGAGATTTTATATGTTATTTCATTGATTTATAAAAACTTCAAGGATACTACATGTCTCCCAGCGAATATTCCCGCTCATACACCCGTATCCACTCCCATCTATTATCTCCGTTGTACAAGAGGACATCACAATTGTCACACAATAAACCATTCAATACCACGGACTTAGTATCCGGCATATTCAACAACTGTCAGAGTCCGCATGCTGCAGCATTAATAAGCAAAGAATCCTTAACCGCACTTCGGTCCTCTGCTTACTCCGAAATCTTGAAAGATGTTCGTTGATTCCCGTTGATGCGAGCGAACCAATCACATCAAACTATGAGGTTCAGAAGCTCGGCAAACTTGGAGAGAAGTTATCCGATTTAGGGTTCATCATTGTGTGATTGTGGTATTTGACGATGAATCCTTTAGAAGAGGTCGGTGTCGAGCTTGAAGATATAAAGATGTAGTTCCAGTGTCTATTCGCATTTTTTTTTTCATTGCACTTCACTTCATAACTCACTCATACTTTGATCATTTATATAGTAATCCGAACTTCTCACTGGTTGGACACCTCAACCGCACTCAAATCAACAGATACTGCATTTATTCTCTCAAATACCGTCAAAATACACTTTCGCTGCCAAAAATGATTCCTCCTGCACCAATTGCCCCTCAACCGAATGTTCCAGTCCACTATGTCAAAGCAGAGACAGGGGAAGTAATCACACTAGGAAATGTCAAATTGAGAGTTTTAGAGGACGGGAGTAGGACTGGTATGTATTTCTTCTTTTTCCTCCCTCTTGGACTCCCTGAAAGTTCCTCCTCGTATTTGATTTCGAGGGAACTGGTATGGGAGACGATAGGGAATGATCAATAGAGTGATGCTATTATCATAAGAGAATAACAGAAATGATAGATAATCGGATTTCAACTGTTGAGGGAACTCTTCCTGCGGGTCTGAAAGGGCCACCTGCTCACTGGCACGAGATGCATGATGAATGTTTCCTGGTCACGAAAGGCGGTAGGGTCTTGTGTTTCCTTGCTCACTGATGTTCTTCTTCTTTTGTTCTACCCTCCTTACTACAACTTTTTTTATCCTATCATCACCTCTCTACAATCTACTGCTTTCACTTTGAATCTACTAACACTTCTAAGTAATATCCTTCTGGGTCCCCGCCAATCCCTCAACAGGCGAGTCCGAGAAGAGAATCGATGCAGGGGTAGGTGATTATGTGGTTGTACCCACTAGAGCTCCTCATACATTTAGCAATGAGACGGATGAGGAGGCAAAATTTGTCAATACTTTTACTCCGGTATGTTTGATATTTTTCACTTGGATTTATCGTCACCTGCGATTCTCGATCTGCGAAAGGACTCGACTGGAAGAGCATGATGGAGAATGATTGTAGGGTTAAAGAGAGAGAGAAAGAAACGGATGTAGAATTCGTGAGGAGACAGAAGAGAAAGACGGGAATTACATGGGTGGAAAATTCAGCTAACAAAATCCCAGGCATTCTACATCCATTATTTCAAACTCCTGGCTAAGATGATGGAAGAAGGAAAAGAGCTGACCCCAGAGATTAACCTGGCAGCTATGGCTTATTATGCCACGATTCCCGTGCCAAGACGAAACTGAAATGATGTTTTTAGTTGTACGTTTTGAAGATGTAGATTCTGGGGATTCTGGTCTGTGATTGTGGAGTAGCTATCGTGTGGTGAAATTGAAGATGATGTCGAGGGAATTTGAGGTATTATCAATAACCAGCATCAAGAGAAAATCGCAGATTCAAGAGAATCAACTCTCATACACATTCAGATTTCTTATATTTCTAACTTCTTTACATCCCATGTAGTGGCGGTAATAGAATCAATATATATTGCTCTCACGTTCCTCATCTAAACAAAAATAACTCATTGTATGATTCACGATATAGTTATTCAAATATCTATAAGCATGTATATAAGACTTTACCCAGGATATTCACTCACAATACATCTAGCACAGATGCATACCTCGACTTATGTTACATAAATCGAAATCCAATCCCATTCCAGCCACAAGAATACTTTACTTTCAAGAATGGAATGAGACCTTTATGTGAAAAAATTCAACTGGAAGCCAAACATCGAGAAGTCATGGGGATTGAGATTTGATATCCAGAGATAATTTCCTGTGCGTACCATGATGATCATGGTTGTCGTCAAAGAGGATGCAAGATACTTGAGGGTGAACATTCGCTGTCGCCATCAAAGCCACTCGTCAAAAATTACCGCCGTGGTATTTTTGCTGTTAATAGCTCGGTATGAATGAAGGCATAATTTGATAAAGTATTTGGATGTGCCATATTCCAGATTGTTAACGCGAGAGTCTAGTCAGGAGGTAGTTACCGTACCAATCACTAAAACTTCCATCTCAATTTCCTTGATTGTTTTCGATGTCTCCTTACTTACTGCCATGGGAGCTCTGAAGTTTTGAGAGGTCCATCCAGTTTTATACTTGGTTATTTATTCGGTTAAGTCTCCATACCTTCACTTCCTTCCCACACACCTTCCGTGTAGAGTGACTTACAGATCACCAGTTATTTCCAATACCCAAGTCAATAGTGAGTCTGTCCTACAGCCCCTCATTTTCTATCGGTTCTCCAATATAATCACCTCGGAAGGGTATAAATATCGTTTTTTTTTTTTTTTTTTGCTCAGGTTTTTATATCCATCACAAATCCATGACGTTAACCCAGCCTCTCAGGGCCTTTTTGTGATTTGAAGCACCTCATTTGTAAGACCAAAAAAATACATTGAATATCAATAAGACGATATGATCGTCTGAGATACAGAACCGAAGCTTCTCGATAAAATATAAGAATAGTTAGTGGAAATGGGATTTCCCCATCAATAGCGACATTCGACATGGGCTATAATCGACGGCGACTATTGAAAATGACCATGACAAGAAGTTACTCCAACTAAAGATATGCATTAATACGTACGTAGTAGTTTTAAATTTCTAATTCCGAATATACTCTCATGATTCCAGGAGCCTCTCATGTTTGCAACGGAGAAAATGACATCCAGGAATAGTCGAGTCCACATACTTCTTACATCCAGCACAACAAATCCTTCTATTCTTCGCCCTCATATCTCGCAAGACCAATCTCAGATGTCCCATTACCATTACCATCGCCATCGCCTTCCAGTTCCTTTCACCATCACCATAAGCTTCCCCACATCTCGCTTCTCACATACATATCCCCATCTTGCTTAACAACTTCCCGGTCGCTAAATTCTATACAAGGGGCTAGAATGCTAGTTCCGGGATATATATACCCATCTACAGTACACATAGGAAAGGAATTCCACATGAATCATGATTTGATTTGACGACGAGGTGAGCTAAAAGTTCTGCTTGGTTATCCTACATCTACTGGACCAATCCATACTTCCACCACAAATACAGATAAGCAAATAATAAGTAAATCATCAACAATTAATTATCCCACTCCTGACCTCGCTATTCCCACTACAAATTTATTTTATTTAATTTTATTTTGTTAAAGGAAACCTCCAAACCAGCCCCAAAAGCCGTATGAGAAAGCCAAATCTCGTCTCATCAATATCATTAATAGATACAAAATACACTTCACTCCCCCTGCCCCCGCCCCCCCCCCCCCCCCCCACACCTCACCTCTTCGTCTCCCCCACCCCACTCCAATCCTCTCCACCTCATCACCACGCAGCCTTCCCCAAACTCAAACTCAAACTCGAGAGTACATCAACCTGCGCAAACCACTCATTCTCAATATCAAAATAACAATATCTCAAAGAACAAGCTATCACCTAACCTCGTGATCGTGATTCCTAATCCCGTATGGTTATATCCTTCACCTCATATACATATACATATACATATACATACATATATAGGCGTCTAGAAAATACAATCCATCTATCTATCTATCTACCTACCTATCTACCTACCCGTACAATCATCTTCCACATATTTATTTCTAACTCTCGATCCCTTTTAATGCTCTATAATTCCACACACATACACAAAGAAATTCCATTCCATCACTAAAACACTACTCACAAAATTACATCTAAATTCTCAAAATACACAATTCCATCTCAATCTCCTTCTATCTCTACCTAGATTCCACAACATCTACCCCAGCAATTCCTTATAATTTTATATTCTCAATCCCGCTATCCCATCACATATTATATATTATATATCATACATCATCCCAATTTCTTATCTCTCTACTCCTTACTCCTTACTCCTTCCCCTCAACATCCAACCCCATCCCATCCCATCCCATCAATTCTCACCAATGACCACCCACCACCCATCATCAAACTTCTACGATCCCCCAAACATTCCCATCAATATCAGTTGATATTCCAATTCAAAGGGGAGAATTTGGTATAAAGATAGAAGATTTCCCCGGTTTTCATATCAAGTAGTAAGAATTCATATTTTGACAAATATAATCCGATGAGTATAGACATATACATCATATCACTTGCGCATGAAAAAGCTCAATAATATATTTCATATTTTTATTTCATCTCTTGATTTTTTAAAATTGGTAGCAGGGAAAAAAAAGTAAAACTCGCTATGCAGTACGCAATACAAAAGACCACGCCATGCTAATATCTATGATGCTTCATTCCGTGTCATGAATCATGATATAATTTTCCCACCACAACCCAGTGAATTATGAGTTGCCTCTCGCCTTATCTCTCCTAGATCCATTACCACATCTTTCTTCTCAATGAAGATCCTTCGTTCTCTCCTCTGCTTCACTCATCCATCTCTCCAGCTTTCCTTGATCCCTAACCTTGAAACCGACCTTGAATGGATAGGGATCTGTTGTCAAACTAGTTTTAACCGCATTACATTCCAAAGCATCTAGGATTGGTCTATCCTTTGGATCTTTCGGGGCCACAATTTGGAAGGCTGTGAACAATCTGATAAAAGCAGTGAAGAGTTCTCTATTCGCGAGATGTGAACCTGCACACATGCGAGAGCCGGCACCGTAAGCGTAGTGAGGTGTTCCGCCTCCTTCGAGATTGTCCAGGTAACGTTCAACGGAAAAGGTATCGGGAGATTTGAAGTGGTTGGAATCGTAATCAGCGGCCCATGCATTCTAGATAATTGTTAGCACGATTCTGAGGTCTTTGAAGTGAAAAGGGAACTTACCATGTAAAAAGTAGTACCAGCCGGAACAGTAGCCCCGTTGTATTCAATATCTTTGATACTGGTTCTTGGAAGACAAATGGGAATAACAGTAAAGAATCGAAGTACTTCGCGGACAAAAGCAGTAACATATGGAACCTTTTCTTCAACGAGACAACGTTCCCATGCCTCTCCATCGGGGTAAACTTTCATGATTTCTTCATATGCTCGTTTTTGGATTTCTTGACCGTGTTCAGAGGAAAGATATGCGATACCCATGATCAAGTTACCAGGAACGGTATCGAGACCAGCAGAAACCATTGTTAGACAAATAGATTTGAGTTCATCTAAAGTGGATTAGTATATCATATCATTGACAGAATCTCAATAAACTTACTCTCATTCAACTTCGCATCAGGATCCTTGATAATGTTTCCAGTAATGCAAGGATTGTCTGTTCCTTCGTCGATTTGTTTCTTAAGTTTGTTCAACAAGTAATTCAAGTACTTGTCTCTTCTTTCTCGGTATTGGATAGCCTCAGTGTTCGAACTTGGCAACAGCCTCAGTAATGGAATATAATCCTGCCAGTTGTTGCTCGTAGATCTGAAATTGCTAACAGCTCTTTCCACATCACAAATTTCCTGCAGTAAATCCCTATCCTTGACTTCGTGAAGTCTTGATCCATAGTTCAATGTCAAAGAAGTGTTGAGAGCAAATCTTTGAAAGTAAGAGATGGGATCGATATCAACTTGGCCATTCTTACTATCGTTGAGTAATTCTCTGATGGAAACCTTAGACTCGAGATCGATAATAGGCATATAAGTTTGAACAGCCGGACGATTCAAAGCAGTAGCGGCAGCCTTTCTTCGTTGTTTGCAAGATTCATCCCACGGCGAAGTACCAATGGTAAACCCTTGAGAAGTAGATACCACACTATGGAAAGTATGAAGAGTAGGGCGAGAGATCAAAGCCGATTGGTTGGTGACCCAGAAATGGCGGACAGCGTCAAAAGTGTTGACGAATACAATCCGCTGTTTACAATTAGCGTGGGATTTCCGCGGAGATAGTGATCTATGCGTCTTACCCTGTTTCCTAATCTTACTTGGAAGACAGCACCATACTTCTCGGCCAATCTCTTGGCCACCAATGCATGAGAGACACCAAATTCCAAAAGACTTCCGAAGAGAGGATATCCAGGAATTTCCGGTAAATTTTGAATCTTTGGGGTATCTGTACGATTTAGATATCGAACGATGAAGAAGAGCGTGGCGACAATCGCAATGCCCAGGGTTTCAGGAGTCATTGTGACAATGTAGGTGATGTTGATGAAGAGGAGGAGGAGGAAGAGTGAAGTAAGAAGGTTAATTTGGATGGAGGCAAGATCGAAGGGAAGCGAGCCGATATATAATCAGCTCCAAGTGATGAGATTCTCTGCCATGTCTCATCAGTGCATCCATCTTTCCAGACTTCTCTGTACGAGATGTGAGATATTAGCCCATCGGGAAATCGTGAAAGCATCTTCGAGTTTGAAAATGACAGACGATGATTGGTTCCAAGTGAGAATGTGTGGAGAGATGGGACCCGATCGAACAGCCCCAGACTTCAATATTCCGCGCGGGTTCCCTTCCGTGCCTGAAAATATGGAGATGAAATGACAAGTGAAGAAAGGATTTAAAGCATAATGATGAATCATGAAGTTTGTATGGAGTGAAGATCGAATTAGTCGAAAATTATCTTGAATTGACTTCATCCTGCAACTTGGGCGCATTTGCTCATGACGGAATAAATTCCGTTGAAGAAAATGATGAGATGCGATGACTAATCTTGTCTGTTCACATCCACCCCCGCATGCGGAATGAGATGATATGGTGAAGGGTCCCGATCTCCAATATCCGACCGGTTGTACGCGGGGAAAATAACTTCGTCGTGGGCGGTATAGCCGTCCATGAATGAAGTGCGAGATGGATAAATATTCCTGAGGGATTTCGCAAAGTCAATTTCAAATTTAATATTTCTCACGTCTTCTCAACCCTATCAAGCAATTTGGTGCGTTGACATAATTCCATACATCATCACTCGATATTTCAAAATGCCTGTTACGAAGTTTAATACACCGGAGAAGTATAAATATCAAAATGGTTTCGGCTCATATCACGAGTAAGCTTTTGTTCACAGCCCCTTCATTTCTTATTTAACACTTTTGCAGATCCGAAGCTGTCGCCGGTGCTCTTCCCATAGGAGCCAATTCTCCCCAAAAGCCTCCTTATGGTCTGTATGCCGAAAAGCTGTCCGGTACAGCATTCACAGCACCACGACACGAAAATCAACAATCGTGGCTCTACCGAATTCTACCAGCAGCATCACATCAACCTTTCACTCCTCGCGAAGCCGCTTCCTACAACACAAATCCAGAAGGAAACAAATTACATCAGATACCAAATCAATTGAGGTGGGATCCATTCGATTTGGATGAGACGGTGGATTGGGTACACAGTCTAAAACTAGTAGCTGGAGCCGGCGATCCAACATTGAAACATGGAATTGGAATCTTTATTTTCGCTGCGGGAAAGAGTATGGACAAGAACCAAGCATTTTACAGTGCCGATGGAGACTTCTTGATCGTAGCACAACATGGAGTTCTAGACATCCAGACCGAGCTCGGGAATCTACTCGTTCGACCAAATGAAATTTGCGTTATTCCGCGAGGAATTCGATATCGAGTTGAACTTCCAGAAGGGCCTGTTCGAGGATACATCTTGGAATTATATTCGGGGCATTTCCAGCTTCCAGAATTGGGACCAATTGGTTCCAACTGTTTGGCCAATGCGAGGGATTTCCAAGCTCCCGTTGCTAATTTTGAACAAAACACCAATGGCGAATTTAAGATCTTGTCAAAATTCAACGGACATCTCTTCGAAGCTACTCAAACACACACACCATTTGACGTTGTAGCTTGGCATGGACTCTACTACCCCTACAAATATGATCTCGGTCGATTCAACACCATCGGCAGTATATCATTCGATCATCCCGATCCCAGTATCTTTACTGTGCTCACTGCTCCCTCCGATCATGTCGGTACCGCGATTGCGGATTTCGTCATCTTTCCTCCACGCTGGCTCGTAGGCGAAGATACTTTCCGACCCCCTTGGTATCATCGTAACACCATGTCCGAATTCATGGGTCTCATCGGCGGCGAATATGATGCCAAGACGGGAGGAGGTTTCCAACCCGCAGGCGCTTCTCTACACAATATCATGTCAGCTCATGGACCTGACGCAGGTACTCACGATAAAGCGTCGAATGCCCCACTCAAACCGGCCAAGGTTGGAGAGGGAAGTATGGCGTTTATGTTTGAGAGTTGTTTGATGGTGGGGGTTACGGAGTGGGGATTGAAACAATGTAGAAAGGTTCAGGAAAATTATAATGAAGAGAGCTGGACTCCATTGCCGGCTCATTTTAAGATTCCAGATGGAGTCAAGAGAATTAGTCATTTGGTTTCGGGGGAGATTGAGGGTGTTCTTGATATTGGAAAGAGTGTTGGTGGTGAGGGAGCAAAGAAGGAAATTAATGAAGGGGCATTGCCACATTATACTTAAGCGTGAGGGGTAAATAGGTGTTGGTGGATTTCAAGACATTTTTATGTGCGTTTTGTTATGAGTTATGAATATACCAATATCATGTTATTACTTATTATCATATCATCATCATATCATATCATTATATCATACGATCCATACCATATCATCACTCCCTCTCTCACTCCTCACTCAGCCAAACAAAATCATCCTCAAAACCATCCCATTCCATCTAGATAACAACACCAGTTCTACAGAACCAACACAGTCTACCTAGACTCTAAATCTCGTGATATGAAACCGATCTAATAATATATTATCATTCCTGTCATTTGATATCCCCTCATTTCATATCATCTCATCTCATCTCACATCACGTTACGTCACCTCACCTCACCTCACCTCATCTCATATACCTATCCTGTACCTATACTGATTCCGATTCTGAATCGATAAAATCTCAATAGATCATTTTTGTTCCTATTCGTGGTCTATTGCCTATTGCAATAGATAACTATTTTTTTCGTTTTTTTATTATTTTTTTTTTTTTTTTTTATTATTATTTATAATTGTGTTTTATTGTTTTGTATTTGTATTGTATCCAATCACTCGCTCGGATCGGAAGATTCGGAAATGGAGTTTTGAGGAGGGGGAGGGATAGGCATGGATATATATTATATTATATTATATTATAAGTTATTTTTAGGTTTGAAATTATTTTGTGTTGTGTTGTGTTGTGTTGTGTTATGTTATAGGATGGTTTTGGATGGTTTGGGTGGAGATGGAGATGGAGATGGAGATGGAGATTTAATTGTGTGTGAGTATGTATAATTAACTATTCTGTACCTATGTAATGTTTATTAAATGTATTGTTTCGATAACTATATAGGTATGTGATGAATATAGTGTTGTATATTATAGCATAATGTAATATAGTGTAATAATATGATATGATATCAATTGATCTATTGATCGATCGATTAATAGATAATAAGGTTGTCTGAGTATATACTTGATATAAATAGGTGTATGTGTATGTGTGTAGGTGGGTATGTATATATGTATGTATGTATGTATATAAGTATGGATATATAAGTATAGTTAATGAAAATCTTGTGATTTTTGAGTATCTAGTACTGGTAATTGAGAAGTTGGGGTGGGGAGGAGGTGTGAGTTTGAGAGGGAGGGGGGAGAAGAGGGGAAGGGGAATGAATAGATGGTGTAGGTAGTGGTTGGGTTGTTCGTAGTAGAGAGAGAGGGAGAGAGGGGATTATCATGATTTGATTTGATTTGATTTGATCTGTTGTATGTTTTTGCTTTTGTTTAGGATCAAGGGAGAGACTGAGATGGATAGATAAGTGGACATTATTGATATGCACGATATCGATCGATATACTTGGTCAATCGCACATATCTAGCTACATTACCTCCTCTCCCTCCTGTCCTCAATCCCTGAGGTGATTATACTTTCATCGTCATCATCATCATCATCATCATCATCATCATCTCCCATGAACAAGAAACGAAACAAAACAAAATAAATGCCTCAATTGACATTCCATGCATTGTATTGCGTTGCGTTGCGTTGCGTTGATTTCTATAACTAGATTAGCACGAGAATAGATCGACTTCTGGTTTTACCTGCGGGGGCGCGTGTTACCTTATCATGCTAGGTTACTTGGTGAAGCAGGACTGGCTGGGATGGAGAGAAAGTTTAAATACGAATGAGGAGAAGAATGGAAGAATGAATGAATGAATGGATGAATGAATGGATGGATGGAATGTGGAATGTGGAATGTTTTCCTGAGGTTGGATCTCTAGATGTGGAATTGATGGATGGGGTGGTGTGGTGTGGTGTGGTGTGGTGTGGTGTGTTGTGTTGTGTTGTATGTATGTATGTATGTGGTGTGGTGCTGTGGTGAGAGTGATGGGCTAATAAGGATGGATGGACATGATACCTACGTACCTACCTCTCTAGTGTCATTTTACCCCTCACGGAAGAGACCAATCGAATGATTGTACAACCCCTCTTTTGACCAAAGGTAATTGATGGAGTGATTGTGATTTGTATTTGGGTTTGAGCTTGGATTGGACTGGACTGGACTGGATTGGATGGGATTGGATTGGATTGGATTCAACTCAATTCGACTCAATTCGACTCCATGGATGCCTCATGTCCTTTCCTGTCCTGCAATCAATCTAATCTATCGACGATGCCGTTCTCTTCTTTCCCATTGAATCACGTATATCCTCAATTCCTACTCACAGAGGCCCTTTTCTTCTCCTTCCCATTCCCATCGAGCGACTGCAGGATCGAGAAAGTCCATCACCACCACACGACCAAGACATGAACTGATGTGCCAAAACATACATGACGTGATAAGAGTCAGCAGATGCCATGGGCGAAACCTGGGGTATGACCCACTTCCCCGGTTTTGAGGGTAGAGGGTCGGAACTTCGCTTTGCCGGACAAGGGAGCACTTGAGCAGACTAGACTTCTTTGGGTGTGAGATTTGGAACCTTATGATACTGCATGGGGCATGGATTGACGTGTGGACATTTTGAGGGGAGGAATTGATATGGAATGGAGTCCTCAGAGGATTGATTGTGCGTATTTAATTGATGTTTGGGATGAATGGATGTGTGGATTGATGGATGAAGTGAGGTGTGATGCGAGTGAGGTATGAGGTGAGGTATATTGTGGAGTATGATTTGAGTGTGATTTGAGTGTGATCTGAGTGAGGTATGATTCTACGTGTGACGGGAAGAATGATTCAAACGTCAATTGAATGTCAATTGAAGTGTGATTGGAGTGATAAAAGTATCAAGAGCCATCTTGACAAATAGAAATTAACAAGATACCTAAATCATATCCGAGGTGCCAGGAATTCTCTTTGAGTTAATTTCTAAATATAATTATAATTATAATTATAATTATTACCTCTTTTGATTCGGATATCCAGAACCAATCACCTGTCTGTGGTGTGACATCTTGTCTATTTCCCCTCATTTGCAAAATCGAATGACCTCCCCCTTCCTCCCCCCTCCTTTGTTCTTCATTCACCATCAAATTCAAAATCAGATCTCACGCACACTTTCAACCCATTCACATTCCCATCTCTACATCAACTTGTTCGTACCTGAATCCATCACTTCATCTTTCTCGATCATCAAGCGATCCATCCAAGAAAGTCTCTCTTCACCACATCCAACTTCCAAGTAACTTTCCGAGTTATTTGATCCCAAACATCCCAACATTGTCTTTGTCTCTCGATCAAGATCGTGAGATATCGTATCAGCTACACTTTTACTCCACCAAGTAAAACAAACAAACAAACCACCTTCCCATCATGTCTGCCGAGACAGCAACTCAACCCATCAATACAGCAAATGCTGGTAAAGATGCTGACCCAATCCCTTTAACCAAGGTTGATTCTGCGGTTCAAGGATTATCAAGTAGTCCTACTGAGGAAAAGAAGACCATTGGTCATCGGAGAACAAGCTCTAGTGCTCCTGGAGTATGGAATATTAATGACTTGGGTATGTCTTCTCTTGGGTGATGTTTCTGTTCATGGATCTCACACTCTGCCTTGCGTGATATACGATATACAGTCTTGCTTGATACACTGTAAACATGCTGACACCCCAAACAGAGAAGGAGGGAAAGGAACTAGAGATTGCGAAAGAAACTCAAAAGCTGAACTGGTATGTACTCTTTGCCCCACCTCATCAATCATATCTACATTCTTCTTTCTGAATCATGGCTGATGATCTGGTTGTCACGTAGGCGTATAAATAAGTCACCCATGACTCTTGAGGATCCGGAAAAGAGTTTCCTGAAGAAATCTCTCACTACACCACCAGTCAAGAAGATTGATTTACATTTCCCACTGGGATTGGAAGTCACTGCGAGAAATATGAAGGGAGTTACGATTAAAGATGCAGTAGATGCTATTTACAAGCAATTCCGTAAGAAGGTATGTGACCCCTTTGCATTCTTCACACCCCCTCCATCATCTTATACCTCTCCATCATCTCATCCCCCTCTATCATCTCATCCCCACCTCATACTCTTCATATGCCATCCTCTCATCAACATACTAACAATCTTCACCATCAGGCCGATGATGAATTAGAAACTCCAGTCCTCGCAGGATTCGAATGGGATAAAGATGAATCGTGGACTCGACTCGTCGTTCACTGCAAGAAAGAAGGAGCACCACAACCCAAGAAGAAGAGTAAGAAGGCCGGTAAAGAAGGAGAAGAATTGTAGTTTCCCCACACTACACTTTCCACTTACCCCTCCCTTTCTGCACTACTCGTAGACTACACTTGTTGTTCGAATAGAGCATTGATGGCGTGCGTGATTATGGATGGATTTTGCTTTTCTTGCTTCTTTTTATCACTTAGGGAATTGATGAATTTTTTTGCGTGGGATATGGATGGAGGGATGGATGGATGGGTTCGGATATGGTACTAGGTGGTTACCATGATTATCTTCTCTCTCTCGCCAATCATGGCTTTACAACACATGACGTGATATTTATTGAGCTAGCTAGCTGGCATGCTACGCTTTGCTATCATGAGATTTTTTCGGAGGTCATCAGAGTCGTCTAGAAGCTGTAGACTGGCTAGTAGATATGTATACTAGTTAGGCATTAGTTGAGGATGTTCTGATAGGAATCAATACTTTTCACTCCTATTTTTTTTTGGCTGTGTCTTTTTTTTGAACCGGTTGATTTTTGGTGTGTGGTATGTGGTGTATAGTGTGATGTGTGATGTGCAATAATTAATCTTTCCTCATATCGAGGGAGGTGAAAAAATATGTATTAATCTGGATCTGTAAATTTACTTCTCTTTGATTCTTGAAGTTGTGTCGTGGTGGGGTACTTTTCGCTTGGTCTGGTCTGGTCTGGTCTGGTCTGGTGGGGTTAGTAAGTCATAAGTTTATAGCTAGATATAGATATATATATATGTCTAGCTAACTAGCTTGTCTGGGCTATGAGGTGAGATGAGGTGAGTAGTTAACTAGTTAGTGGATAGATCAGATCAGATCAGATTAGATTGCTTGGATTGGATTGGATTGAATTGAATGGATGAGAGTAGGGAAATTTGGAAGTAGGGGAAGTAAATATAATGTTTTGAGGGAATTGGAAGAGATGAAAATGGATTATGGATTTTGGATTTTGGATGTTGGATTATGGAGGGGTGGGAATGGAGATGAGGATGGGGATGGAGATCGGATTTGAGATTGAGATTGGGGATTTGAGGTTTTAGGATTGGGGATTGGGGATTGGGGATTGATTGTCAGATTTGATATTGATAAATGATTTTTGAATCTTGAATTGGGGAAATAGAGTGGAAAGAGAGGGGTGGAGGGGAGGAAGAGGAAGAGGAGTAGGAGGGAAATGCAGATTTAGGAGATTGATTGGTTTATATATGGAGTGGGGAATTGGGAATTGGGAATTTGGGAATTTTAGAGGGAAAGTTTGATTATATAGATATAATGTATAGTGATGTGATGAATTGGTTTGTGATTTTAAAGAGTTTTGTGAGGGGGTGGAGAAGGATGAGGGGGGTGTGTGTGTGTGAATGGAAAGGGGTGGGATGGATGGGACGGATGGGATGGGATGGGATAGGATGAGAATATGGATTTAAGGAGAAAAGAAAGGAAGAAAGAAAGGAGGGAAGTAGATGAATAGAATGAGATGAGGATATGGATTTAAAAAGAAAATGAATAAGGAAGAGAGCAAATAAGTGAGATTGGGGAATAGAACTTTAAGTGTAAATTGAAATATAAAAAAGAGGAAAGTAGATGAGAAATTTTTTATAAAAGAGTAGGGGAAGAGGGAAGAGGGAAGAGGAAATGGATATATATGGGAATGGTATTTTGTATTGTGATTGCAGAATTAATAAAGACCGATTTGTATTATATTAAATAGGCAGAATTATCTTTATAACTAGGTCATTTTCATAATGTGTAATTATAAAATCCTTTTTGATTGATTATAAGTAATATACCAAACTTTCTATTAATTGAAATTTAGTTTTTCTGACCGAATAGGGGGAAAAATTACACGAAACTATTTCAATCTAGTATATAATTTTAAAAGGAAAGAAAATTCGATTGAAAAAGAAGTAATGAAATTAAAGTCATTAAAAGCTTTTTAATAATTTAATTGGTTTTAGGGTAAGTTTTATAATAGTAATAGAATTAATTAATTGAATTGAAAGAATCGATTGATAAAGATGGATTTAAAGATGTATTAGTAAGTAAATATATAATATTTGAGGTATAATTGTTTTAAACGTTTTTCAATATTAGAATTTGAATTGGAATTTATAGAAAAGTTTAAAAAAGAGAATTAGAAAGAAAATAAAAGAAGAGAATAAGAGAAAAGAATTGAAAAGAGAATTAAAAAGAGAATAAAAGAAGAGAATTAGAAAGAGAATAAAAGAAGAGAATAAAAGAAGAGAATAAAAGAAGAAAATAAAAGAAGAGAATAAAAGAAGAGAATAAAAGAAGAGAATAAAAGAGAGAATTAGAAAGAAAATAAAAGAAGAGAATAAGAGAAAAGAATTGAAAAGAGAATTAAAAAGAGAATAAAAGAAGAGAATTAGAAAGAGAATAAAAGAAGAAAATAAAAGAAGAGAATAAAAGAAGAAAATAAAAGAAGAGAATAAAAGAAGAGAATAAAAGAAGAGAATAAAAGAAGAAAATAAAAGAAGAGAATAAAAGAAGAAAATAAAAGAAGAGAATAAAAGAAGAGAATAAAAGAAGAGAATAAAAGAAGAGAATAAAAGAGAGAATTAGAAAGAGAATAAAAGAAGAAAATGAGAGAAGAGAATAAAAGAAGAGAATTAGAAAAGAAAAGGGAATTATATGATTTTAAGATTTTAAAGTTTAATTACATTTCTAATATCTTTATATAAACTAGAAGTAAGAGATTAGTAAAGTTCATTAACTATTATTATTATTATTATTATTATTATTATTATTATTATTATTATTATTATTATTATTATTATTATTATTATTATTATTATTATTATTATTATTATTATTATTATTATTATTATTAAATCTCGAGCGTAGCGAGGATCGGGGGCTTGGGGGCTGGCCCCCATAAAGATTAAAGAAATAAAAAGAAAATGTTATATATCTTGAAAAAAAGAAAAAAAGAAGAAAAGAAAAGAATTCTGCGAATCCACGGTCTGAAAAATTCGTTTTCCCCGACGGCTAGTATTTGATATTTGATATTAATGGGGAATTTTATGACGGATAGAGGGGTGAGGTGGAGAGGGATGGGATGGGATTTATGTATGGATTGATGTGTGGATTGATATATGGATTATAAAATTGAGCTATAGGGTTGGATTGAGTTAAATTGGATTTTGGAAATTGAATGAGATATTATGAATAGGGTGGATATGGTAGAAGAAAAATGAAATATTTCTGGGACTTGGGAGAGTGATGGTTTTTAGTTGGGGAGGTGGATGAGATTTGGGGATGAGGGTTTGTGGTTTACGGTTTAGAGAGAGGGATAGAAGGGAGAGAAGAGGAGTGTCAAATAGAGAAGGGGGTGAGTGTAGTTTTGGTGTAGGGGTTTTGATGGGGTGGAGAGGAAAGAATGGAATAGAATATTAAAAAGGGAAAGAAAGAATAGATGGAAAGGTGCAGGCGGAGGCGGAGGCGGAGGTGAATGGGTTTGAATTGGGATGTGAGATATGAGGGAATGGATTAAGTGGATTTTGGTGCATGGAAAGCTTGGGGATGGGGATGGGTATGGAGAGTTGGAGAGTTGGAGAGTTGAAAAGGGTGTGGATGTATATGGTATGGTATAGAAAGGAAAGGAAGAGGTGGAAGAGGAGATATAGATAAAAGAGAGTGAGTGAGAAGGGTGAATGATTTGAGATTGCTAGTGGTGAGAGGTAGAAGATGCTGGCTTGGAAATTTAAATGCAGATTTGGATTTGGATTTGAATAATAGAGAGGGGAGAGTGGATAATTAAAGAACTACAAGCTTATTGAGATAAAGAATCGATAATGAGTAAAACAAATAGTATAATTTTGATAATAGATATCAATCAGCCTAGGATGGAGATTAGAGGATCGATTGTGTTAGGTTTCGGAGATGAGAGGTATATTCTCTATTCTTCTCTATTCTTCTGAGTAATGAATAGGTAATTACGCGAGGGATCGATTGGAGAAGGGGAAAGAGGTGAGTGTATTGAAAGATTGAAATTGGAACTCGAAGTATAAATAGATTACAAGACAGAGGAAAGATGGCGAGAATAAAAATAGGGTTGGATGGTAATTGTTTATGTAAAAAGGGGAAATTCGTTTTCGAGAAAGAGTTGACGTATACTGAGGAAATGGAGAAATTGTACGTGTAGATGATGAGATGTTATAACTTGAGTGAAAATATTTAGTATTTATTTTAATGTGGAAAGATATCGAAACCAGAGTAGAGTAGAGAAGAGAAGGGAAGAGAAGAGAATTAGATATCTGAGTTATGAGGTATAAGGAAGAGGGAGAGATAGAACATAAGAGGATGAGAGATAAGAAATCAGAGAGTGAGAGGGGTTTGAGTGAGTATTATATGTTATAGATGAGGAACGAGGGGTGAGTAATTAATTACGCGAAGACGAACATGTACAAGAGAAGAAACTATTCATAAACTTCCTCTTCACTCTCCTCAATACTTTTCCTCCCCGCTCAAGCTTTCCCATAACCTTTCATCAAGACTTATCAAGCACGACAAGAAAAAAGTCTCATCTCTCGCTTTGCTTGCCCACCTATCCCTAAAAGTTTCTTCCTCAATCCATCACCATGTTAATAGATAGAGAAGTTGTAAAGATGGGATAACTTATACATATTTGTATATTTTCATTATAGTGACATGACGACTCGAGATTCTAGTCTGGATATTTATCTAATTTATTCTTGTATAGAATAGAGTATATTTAAAGGATGAAACTCGTAGTGAAATACACGTACAAGTCTGTAATATAAATATAGATATAGATATAGATATTCCTAGAAATCTTGATGATAGATCTTTGTTAGTAGGAAAACATATAGATCTGAGATGTTATATTATCTACTTTATAGATAGACTTTGAGAAGAATTACTTGTATTTCTTTTTAATAGGGTTTGAATTTGAATCAAAGTTAGAATTGGAATTGGAATCTGAATCTGAATCTGAATTCTAGATTACTAGTCGTTATAATTAGAAAATAGATAGCGAGCTAGATGTCTAGAAGTTTGAGAAGCCTTTGATTTAATATCACATTGATGATTTCTTCTTGGATTTGATTTGAGTATTCAATTTGATATCATCTTACTAGTATTTAAATTCATACTAATAGCTTTCTTATAAATTTATATATCAATCTAGTTCAATCAAATCACATTTATATATATATATATACGCATACATTTATACACCTATTGAAACCCAACTCACGAGGAGGAGAGAGAAAAAAGCGAGAGAAAACAAAGCTTAGATCGGATATTAAGAAGCGAGAAGAAATAGAGTGATATAATATCTTAATAGAGATCGAGATGTTATTATATAGAGTTTGAATAGAAATCTCATATTTTCTTTGACTTGATATCTAATACTGTGGAATTTTGAGATGCTTTTGCGTGCTCTCTTTACTACTTTCCTATTGTAGATTTTACTAATGTATAGATTTTAGATTTTGAGAGGAAGTAGAAGTAGATGAGGATGATGATGGGGATGAGGAGGTATATATATTTGTTTTCGAGTTTCCTCTCCTCTTTTTCTGTCACGGCGCCAACTACATGTTCTGTAGTTACTTTTGTGCCTTAGGTACGGACTACTAGCGTGCCCTACTTCCTATAAGTAGGGCCTCACTCTTCTATAGCTCTTCTACCCTTATGGTAAAATATAAGTCTTTATCCGTACCTTGACATTTTCATTTTTTCCCATCTTCATTCTCGTTCTCGGAGGAGTGTAAGAAGAGAAAGAAAGTAAGAAGATAGAGTAAGATATATAAGTAGGGAATTAAGTTCAGTGCCCTACTTTTGAGCCACCCCTCTTTTGGGCCATTTTTCACATCAAAAATAACGAAAATCATGATTTTTAATTTCTTTATTTATTAATATTATTAACTGAAATTGAAATCATAAATTATTTATATAAATATAAGTTAATTTTGAGATTTTCAGATTTTTAGTAATTTTTTGTAATAAAATATAAATAATTGAAATATTGATTTTCGAATTTATATGGGAATTATATATAAATTTGAAATTTTATTAAAAACATTAATAACTTTTCAATAAAAATTATTAAAAATAAACTACAAAATTTAATTATATTATTATATATAATTATATATAGAAATTTAAGTTTTAAAATTTTATCAATCTATATTAAGATTTTGTTTGAAAATTTAAAATTTATAGGGATTAAAAATCAGTGATTTCTTTATAAATCGATATTCATTTATTTTTATATTATTTTTTTAAATCTTATTATTAAAAATATTTGAAATCTATTATAAAATTTTATAATATATTTTTAATTATTTTTGTTGAAAAGTTATTATTATTTTTAATAAATTTTTAAATTTATATGTGATTCCTATACAAATTCGAAAATCAATATTTCAATATTTTAAATTTCAATTAAAAGAATTATAGAAAATCTAAAACTTCTAAAATTGATTAATATTTATATAAAGATCATTTATATAAAATTTTATTAAAATATATTTAATTTTAATAAAAATATCAATATATCAAAATGGCTAATTTTGGTGTAAAAGGGTGGCCCAAAAGAGGGGTGGTTCAAAAGTAGGGCACTGAACTTATACTCTTCTTTTAATTCATTTATTATATCTATCTATCATCGTGTAAGAGATGAAGAGGTACATAATCATGATTTGTAGAGATATATATATATAAATAATAAATAGTTGAAGGAATTTATATACTACCTTCATTCTCATTTCAGTAAAGCGATTTCGTATCAGAATAACAATAATATGATATATAAAAGAAAACAAATCCTATTACTTTTTCCCACTCGCTCGCTATTCATCTCATCCTCATCGTGTCTCAATATGTATTTATATCAATTAATCATCGAGTGCTCAAAAACATGAGATAGGTTATTAAGAGTAACCAGGTGGAGAATTCTAGATCTTTCAATCTATATCTATATGAATATACATGATATGAGATCCTTAAAAATTCTATATCTATATGAGTGGGTACATAGCATAGGTGTGATTATTCTCACAAGTAAGTCTATATCATATGAATATTATATATATACTTGGAATTCTGAACGGAGAATTAGAAAAATAGATAAGTTAGAACACGGATAAAACCCATATAAAGGGGGTTCATTCTCGGACTAGTGGGTGGGTCTGTCGGCCAGTTTGTGGAAATCCACTGTAATGAATGATACGTACGGACCGAGTGTACTGGTGTGTCTGCACTCCGTGCTCGTTGCGAGGATTGAGGATTGAGGGATATATTTACTATTTATTGAAATTCATAGTACAGAGTGATATCTATCTGTACTTGGAAGGGGTGAGTGAGGGTGAGAGTGAGAGTGAGAGTGAGAGTGAGAGTGAGAGTGAGAGTGAGAGTGAGAGTGAGAGTGAGAGTGAGAGTGAGAGTGAGAGTGAGAGTGAGAGTGAGAGTGAGAGTGAGAGTGAGAGTGAGAGTGAGAGTGATAGGGAAGAAATGAGCAAGGAGTGTATTACACGAAGTATAGGTAGGGATTGGATTTATTGAATTTGGAATGTTCAGGATGGCCGGATGGATGGAATTTCTTGATATTCATCTATCTTTGATGTGGTTAATGGAGTTGGTGGTTGGTGATTGTTGGTTGGATTTTGGGTTCTTTGTTGATAACTTGTGGTCCGAATTGCCATGAGTACGTAAATATGATCAGTGTGAATGCTTTGACGTTCTTGTTAAATTAGACGATGAGTTTTTGGACATCTACAATGAAGCTATTGAAAGCTTAGAGAAGATCTTGTAGGGAATTCAGTATTAATTAAGACAATGCTTGTACAACGATCATCATAACTTTAATGTCCTGTGTATATCTTAATTGTGGGTTGGTTGTGAAGGAAACTCGGGGAGCTGAAAATAAACCATTAGTAGCGATGATAAGTATCCACCCACGCTCTGCTCTCAGCCCACTCCCACTCGCAATGTTCACCGCTTCTGATAATATCACGGCGGATGGGTATTTTCTGAGGCGTCTGAGGGATCAAATGATGGGCGATCCTTCGATAGAACGATAGAACGGACATAGCGTCGCTTGTCAAGTATTGGATTGATCAATCGGCAGATGGGATGGGATGCGTACAGATGGATACGTGCAGGAGTGGTAGATGGAGCATAGATAGATGCATGAAGGACCGGTAGATGAGTACGGATACGTGAAGGACCGGCAGATGAAATATCGGTGGTTGTACAACGGGCCTAGACAATATCAAATGCCTCGGTATTCACACAAAGTAAAGCGACGAGGCGTTCTCCGGATCTTGCCTTTGTTTGAGAGCTACCGTGTGTGTTTTTATGGTCTTGTGCTATCGCGATCGTGAGTAGTAGCTTTGATGCAACTCTGTGACGGGAGAAAGGGAGAGGGAGTTGATGCTGGCGCTGTTGCTAATGCTAATGCTAATGCTAATGCTAATGCCAATGCCATGCCGATATCAATTGGCATGGCATATATTTGACCGTGAGATGGACCTGTGGATGGGGGTGGAAATATACATGTATGTGTAGATCTAGATCTACATCTACATCCATCTAGATGTATATCATTTGTATATCATTTGACATGGGCTCATAATTGGATTGACGGCACATGTATGATGTAAAGAGGCCTCAATGATTACCATCTTCCCACATCACGTGTCGAATAATGGTCGATTCCCTTCTCTTTCCTCTCCTTACGACCTTACCTGCCTCATGTTCATCATGTTCATGCTCCCAAAAGCATCCTTGTCCGTTTGGTCTTGTTGGTTCACGCACTTCTTACACCTCTTCCCACTAAATTTCCCCGCATACAATCAAAAATTCCGGTCAAGGGCAATCCGTCACCTCTCATTTGTCAGAAAGTGCAAATCGACTGGACCGGATTACCATATTCTATCAAGTTCGAGTCAAATAGCCTTTCTAGAAAAAACCCTCGTCGACTCAACTTGCACTTAACAAAAACTACTTCCAACATCTCCGGCCAGATGCGCAAAGACATCTCTTCGTCCTTCCGACTTCCAATGTGATCATGAACATACTGGAATCACAAGTCAATGATCTAAATTACATCGCAGAGTCTCCCATTGCTATCCCGGTCTTTGATACCATGAATGGTCAACAGCAGCAACCGCAACCACAGTCTTCGGAATCGCCCGCGGATACTGGGGCTCAGAGCGGAAAGAAGAGAAAAAATGATTCCGGCGAAGGGGGCGATTCGACGTCGCATGGAAATAAGGAAGGCACTCCACATACAAGGGCAAAGAGAAATAGATATATATCGATTGCTTGGTCCGTTAACACTTCCTCTCTTCCTTTCTTTCTTTTTCTCTTTGTGTGCATGTGTGTCTTGATGTGGCTGCTTGGAACCCTGGTTGATGCTCAATTGCTTTTTGGTTGATCTGATGGCAATGCGCCCGAGGAACTCCGAAGAAGGGTCAGAACCCGACTCTATCTGCACACAATCTTGCACATTGGCTACGTTGAGGACGAAATTTCTTTTGACTGATACTAATTCATATCTTGATATAGCAACGAATGCAAACGGAGGAAAATTAAATGTAATGGGAATACACCATGTCAAAGATGCGGAAATCTCAACCTCGAATGCCAATATGCTCCGAATTGTTGTACCAATGGCTTCAAGGAGTCGGAGGAGTTTCGTCGAATGAATTTACAACTTGCTTCATTACAAGAGCAAGTGAATAATCTCAATTCGAGTCTAAATGCCATGCGCCATGGTGGCGGCAGTGGAAGTGGTGATGGTAGCATATCCTATGGCCCATCGTCAGAAAGATCATTGTCAATATCACAACAATCTGCCGTACAAGCCCTTTCTCCCTTGAGTTTTCATCACAAACCTATACCCAGGCATCCTTCATTTCGTGGACCGACCAGTTCCGCTTTCGGTTTAGATGTGGCCAAGAACACACTTCATAACATGGGATATCAATCATTGGCAGATGAAGGCATCACGACTCAGGATCCTACACCGGTACCATCGCCACCACCAATACGCCCGAGAGCATTACCATCCATCAATATGAACGGTGTGCGAGCTCCAGATCCATTGAGAAGTGTAAATCGAGAAGAAATGACTCGATTGTGTAGGGTATATGAAGAAGAAATGGGTCTGATGTATCCTGTGGTGGATATAGAGGAGTTAATCACTCATGGTTCTAACATTTTTGAATTCATTGATGCCGCAGTGAGGAATGGCCTTGCCACATCCAATAATCCTCAAGGTATTAATGATATCAATTCTTGTAGTCTGAAGACTATCATGGCTATTTCAATGATCGTGGAGGGAAGTGGACAGAGTGACTTGGCCTACCGATTGTTTGAAAGTGTTAGAGAGCCTGCGGATCGTGCATTGCATGATGAATTTGTGGATGTTAAATGCTTACCTTTCTTGGTACTCGTGGTGAGTTACGGAATTTTGTTTCTTGCCCCTTATTTACTTTTTTATATTATGTCTGCTTTGATATTGTGGAGGATAAAGGAAGTCACAATCTCTAGTGAGTCAGGATCTGAGACAAGTGTGTCTTGTTTCCCCAAGTTTGATGGTGGTCGTTTCGAGACTCATGAGTTGCTGTTATGTTGAGTAGGTGGAAATAAACTTAACTCACAATGTTGCATTTGGCCAAGTGGGACTTATGCAAAGCAAACTCCGGACGCCTTCAACTTTATATGGCATAAAAAAGATATAAAGCTGTAAAGGGATATCTGGAGAGGAAGGCCACCACAATGATCCTGAAGGAGTAAAATTTTGAAAAAAATAGAGTTGGCGTTGGGAGGAATCGAACAACCTTCTTCCTTCCGCTCAATGAAGGGCGTAACATGTTTTACCATTAAACTACAAGGCCTATATGATTTATTGTTGCTCTAGTACGATTATCATATTAGAAATCCGATTATAGATCATATGACGGCTGAAGCACAGAAAACCTACCTATCACTCAGTTGAGGAGTTCACGAAGGATGGGATAAACTGTAAGGCCTTTACACGTCGGCTCAGGAGAAAATCTCAAAACGATTATTTACCTCGTAAGGGACTGAAACTACTTCTACATCTCTCTACATCTCATATGAACGATGAGGATATTTTGTTGTATCATTCACTAGCAAGACCTCCATCACTTATGGGCCACTTTTGCATTTTCCATTGGCTACAAAGACATGCGACCAGTTACTGGTATTGCAGATCCACAGGGCCGCAACAATGATATCTTGCTGTGCTTGGTTGGATTAGGGGTCGGAATAATTAATGATACCCAATCGACAAATCCTCATGGCTCAAGTAATCAACGTTAGAATAATGCTTGCTACTGAGAAGGAATCAGCTCACACAATGCCATTTCCACTTGGAACGTTGCGACTCCAACGTTGAGTCACAAGCTCTATCTGATTTATCCTATCGTTGGGTATTATGCTATGCATACTATAGTCGCTTTGATGCCGACCGTTATGGATTCAAGATATGCGACTCTGTCATGAGTTCTCATCCCTTATAGATTCCATCACGTTTGTGGTTGTGGTTCTTCACTATCGAGGATAAGCGAAGAACCACAAAAAATCCACCTCATTAAAGGATGTGCTATCTGTTCGGATGTCCACGGAATCAAAATCGAATTCCAACTTAAGGAAGAGACGGGCCTTGCATCATGGGCGAGGAAGAATGCAAAAGAAATTCCCAAAAAATGATTTGGACCTCGCAGGTTTTGATCCCGCTTCTCTGGAATGCTTCACTGGGAAGTTACACAGTGTGTTAACCAATTACACCAAAGGCCCTTTTGTTTTTGTTGGTGGAGATGACTTATTCGAAATCTTGTTTCTTTCCGTCTCTACTTGAAAATCCTCTGATTGGTGTACATATTTTGCGTTAGAGCCGTGGTTCGACGTTTTGTCCCTTAGCTCTCTCAAATCAATTACTCAGGTTACAATTGCACTTTTCATTTTCTGCATCAAAGTTTACACTGTGTTATATTCCTGGGTTTCAAACAATTTCTTCATCAATCTTTCGCAAAACATTTCGTGTCCCGTTTCCGCCTTCAAGCTCTAATATGTTCCCTTTCTTTTTTGTTCTCTGCGAACTGAGACAGATTTACATTTCGGCAACAAACTAACATAACCCTTAGGCAATTTTCCATTTCCATTGTGACGAAGAAGCATTGGCATGGCGCATAATCGGTCAAGTCGCACGAATGTCCATTGAGTTAGGTCTGCATAGACGCGATTCTTTTTTCAAAGTTGTGACTGATGAACGAGAACGAATTGCTATTACCAAACTTTTCTGGTCAATATATGTACTTGATCGAAGATGGAGTTTTGGTACGGGAATGCCTTTTGCTATACAAGATTCAGATATCGATCCTTCTTTACCAGAACCAGTATGTAATTTTCTACTTTCCCTAACGACTCCGCTAATTCTCTCAGGATAATTCCGTCCCTTATCTACACGTTATGATATCATATTCAAGAATAGGTTCTAAAGTTTGGAAATCAATCTGCTCCTTCTCCCCGACACCCTCAACAAATATAATCACCGAAGAGTTGAGTTATCTAGACTTCCAGATCACACAATGGCAAAAAACGATACCACCTCATCTACAACTTCCAACTGCTGCTGCCCCTCAAGCCTCCTCTCGCGCAACCCATCGATTGCAAATACTCCTCTACCTTCGTGCCAATCAAATGCGTATTCTGATTTATCGCCCTGTGTTACACTCCGCGTCGTCTATACAAGAACATATTCAACACGCGTCTACTGTTGTCGAATTTGCGAAAGATACAATTCGCGCCCTCACACATCTTAATCAAACCACGGATATTTACCGCGTACAACAAGTTTGCTTCAATTACTTCCTCATTTCAGCATTGGCAGTCATTTTTCTAGCAAGTTGTCATGCTCCAGTTACTTTCAGCTCGATTTGTCGCGATGAATTCTACATGGCACTCGATTTAGTGAAGGGTTTTTCGAATAAATCTTTCGTATCGAAACGTCTTTGGAAAACAATTAAAGGTCTAAAACAAGTAGCACCAAAACTTGGGTTATCCCCCACTTCAAATAATCATCATAACGGTGCATTGGGAGCGGATGATGCACATAGTAGTGCGGCACTTGCAATGGCAGGATTGGCAGGCCATGAAATTACGGGCATGGGGGGAGGATACGATACAAATGGACATGGACAAGGAATAAGTACAGGATCGGGAAGTAGCCCGATGACAGGCAATCAAATGAGTTATGAGATGACGCATCTGTTCGAGGCGGCGTTGGGAATGGGAAGTGGGCATAATGGATATGGAGTTGGGAATGGAATGGATGGGACACCAGGAGTGGGAGATGATGTGGGAGGTGTTGGTCCGGCTTTTGGAGAAGGTGATGAATTGTTTAGGCAGTTAAGGGATTTGTTTTAAGGGTGATCAGTTCACGGTGGTGTTTGTAATATAAGGAGCCTGTATTGTTGTGTATATTGGAGCGACAAAATATTTTCTACGGATGGTTGATATCAGCTGGTCTGAATATAGGGCTGAGCATAGGGCTGAAAACCCGCAGGGTTACATATCCTCTTTACGTGAGTAATCGAACACGATAGTCTATTCTAGCTTATAAGTAAGAGTGCAAGCACTGTGAAGAAAGTGACCTTTAAATCATAGTCTGGGACTAGATGTCAAAAGCCCACTGACAGGTAAATCAGTTTCTCCGAGGTTGACGTCCAGAATTGCATTTCGTCAATCATTGATTACGCCATATGATACAGATTGAACCATATCTGATACACCGCTGCCATGATGTTTGACCAGCATTAATGTCTAACAGCGGAAATGCTCCAAATTCTGTGGAGGGGTTCAAGACGGAATTAATACCGTGCGGTAGAGTGACTACTTTCAGCTCCACAAAAGGTTCGTTCCGCGAAGACCATGTATGAATGACCCCACAATGTGGAAGCTTTGCACTCACTACCCCTCCATTCGAAATAGCTTGAGCTTGACGTCGGCTTGTGGATTTATCGGCTTCGGTTGATGTTGCTGAATTCGAATTGAAGAAAGTGTGAACGTAATTACAGCTATTCCCCGCCCCCTTCTTTACGTTCATTGATATTTCTTATTTCTGACCTCACATTAAGTTCTTCAGTATACATATTCCTCGCTCGCTACTGTCAAAATGCCTCCTCTCAAGTCTTGGCTTCGAATCCCCCCTCATAGCGATTTCTCCATTCTCAATATCCCCTTCGGTATTATCACCTCTCGCCATTCGCAGGTTACTCACCGTCCAGCTATTCGTATTGGCGACCATGTCTTGGATCTCCTCGCCTTTTCTAGATCTGCCGGATTCCAGAAACTCCCTTCATTTAAAGAGCATCTCTCGGTTTTCGAGGAGCCAACGCTAAATGCATTCGCAGCTTTGGGTCAACCCGTTCATCGGGAAGTCAGGAGATACATACAAGAGGTTTTTAAGGAGGATACCCCATACCCGGAATTATTGAAGGATAATGAAGAAGTGCAAAAAGAGTGTTTGCTGAAGGAGGGAGAGTGGAAGAATCATCTGCCAATGAGGATCGGAGATTATACGGATTTTTTTGCGGGAATCAATCATGCTAGGAATGCGGGGACGATGTTTAGAGTGAGTTTACCTGTGGTGTATCTGAGTAGTTTGGATGCGGGATTCTAATAGATATTTCCAGGGAGCGGAAAATGCATTACAACCAAATTATACACATGTTCCAATTGGATACCATGGTCGGGCTTCCTCGGTCGTCGTCTCTGGAACTCAAGTCACACGTCCTAATGGTCAAATAATCCTCGATCCAAAGGCTCCTGGCCCTAAGAAACCTGTTTTTGGACCTTCTAGAAGGCTCGATATTGAGCTTGAGCTAGGATGTTTCCTATGCACGGGAAATGAACTCGGAGAACCTATCAAGGTCAATAAGGCGGGAGAAAATATCTTTGGATATGTTCTCATGAATGATTGGTCTGCAAGAGATATTCAAAACTGGGAATATGTCCCATTGGGTCCCTTTAATGGGAAGAATTTCTCTACGACTATTAGTCCGTGGGTGGTCCTCCAAGACGCGATTGCGCCTTTCCGAACCGCTAAATTGGAGACGGAGGCCTCGAAATCGGGAGAATTATTGGATTATCTGAAAGAAGAGAGAGATAATACGGGCCTCGATATTAATTTAGAGATTGACCTGACGACTCCAGATGGAAGTACAACTACGATTGGGAAAGTGAACGCGAAGAATTTGATATGGAGTTTTGAGCAAATGCTTGCGCATCATAGTAGTGGGGGGTGTAATATGAGAACGGGGGATCTTTTGGGGAGTGGCACGATTACTGGGGAAGGCGAGCAGGAAATGGGTAGTTTGTTGGAGATGACGTGGGGTGGAAGTAAGGATATTTGGTTGGTGGGGATGGAGACGAGGAAGTTTTTGAAGGATGGTGACGAGATTACGCTGAGGGGTACTTGTGGCGAAGAAGAGGGTGGAAGGGTGGGTTTTGGTGAGTGTAGGGGGAAGGTGATTAGTGCGGTTGTTTATTAGGGAGGGTATATGGAGTGAGGTTTGGGAGATTGGGATGTTATGTCGAGTAAATACAATATCAACATTGCTGAACCACAGGAACGCTCTTATCTAAAGGGTTCGGCCTCCGTCGTGCTTATTATTTCCAGCACCCAACTTCAGACTATTTTCTCTCTTTACCTCATGTTTGATTATCGTCCGCTGCTGCTGGGGTATGTTTGGAAGACGTGATTCATCGCGTCAACATGGCTAAATCATCTGGTGACGCTACATTGGCCAGGTGTGTTGACTTGACAAATTATGATATTAGGGGTATGGTGGTGATAATATCCGTCATCCAGATGGTCCAGCTTCTTGTTCGGCACATCAATAGAAGCACAATATAGGTCAGTATTATGAGTTTGTACGGGGCTGGACTGGAAGAAAATCTCAACGCTTGCTGTTACTTGTAGAGTAAGGAGAGGAGATCGGAATGATAAAGAAAACTCTTGGATGGTGCAGCCTCGGGAGAATGAGGGGATTTATGAATATGGTTTCTCGGGCCAGCTTAACCAGAGAATACGATGTCTACACCAAGGACGAAGGTATTACTTGGATGTGATTCTTAGAGAAGCTTACACCTATCATTTTGGGTTTTCGGAGTCGAATTTGTAAGAATATGTGCAGATTCGATTACATGTTTGGAGGGGATTCGTCTCATATTGCGCTGGCCGGCAGGTTACGGTTATCCTGTAGGAATTGACAGCGAGAGGATTAAATTTTCTATATGATCAACTGTAATCAAGAACTCCTTGTTGTCAATCTTCTTTATGCTCGGTTTTTAGTGTTGCTTAGTCGGTACTGTCTACTTGATACGAGTAATTTACTGATGAAGGGAATATATTCACAATCTCTCAAGATACCATTCATGTAATTCTACTCATGTATCATTGCTCTCATCCGACACGTTCAACTGCTTATCTCTTTTCACAATTCACTACTCGTCCCTCATATACCCCAAACGAATTGAGATTTTCTTCTTCTTCCTTCGCTCATCAAATTTTAATGTATTCGATTGTTCTCTCTTTTTCTTTTTACCCCCGACTCTTCACCCAAAAACTCGAGAAACTCGAGACAGATAGCACAGTGCATAACTACTCACTATCAAAGATGTCTTTCAGACTATCGATATCTCCCGTGGATCTCAGGAGGTCGTAAGTTATATATACCCTTCGTTCTGAAAATACAAATACACCAACTAACCCCCTCAAAGAAAAAGCCATCGAGCCACCCACTCAACCAGCCATCCCTCCAAACAACATCCCGAAACTTCCTCACCAAAAGAAAAGCCTCTTCCCACCACACCCAAAATTTCAACAGTGATACTTCATCATCTCACACCCCAGAGACGACGAGATTCCATTGCGCTCCCGAGAGTAATTGAAAGATGGAACCGCGGAATCGCTCGCGTTCGTCGACACTCTTTGATTGCGGGTGGTACGTATTCTGAAATCCCTTTGTATTTCTCGATACCTGTCATTCAATTCCCGATTGTGGAAGAGAGTAAAATTAACATGTATATATGTACATGATAGCCGGACTAAGTCTCAAAACCCCCAGCGCATCAACAACAGCAGATTCAGAAATCGCACCGGGGATGAATTCTAAACCTATCACTTCGTCCTTTCCCTCTGAGCACAAACTCGAAACGAATACGAGGGAAAATAGAGAGGGGGATATCGATATCTACGGTGATGAAGAAGCAGAACTTGGTATGGCAGTGGAAATGATGATTACTTGTGTGCGAGCCCGGCTTGTTTGTATCGGATGCATCGGGTTGGAATCTTGAGGTTGTTGTTTGATGAGGTGAGGGGGGAGGGTGGTGGGATTGTGTTCATTTTAGATAAGGCGTGTATGATAAATAAGGTTTGGGGCGTGGGTTGAGTGTTAGATGTTTCTATCTTGTTGAGGAGAAGAGTGTGGATATATTCAAGGGCATTGAGGGCGTTGATGGAGAATAGGGGTTCGCTTATTGGATGGGTGGGTAGATTGCAAGTCTTACCTTTCTTTCTTTCTTTCTTTCTCTCTCTCTCTCTCTCTTTCTCTCTCTCTTACGTTCGCTCGTGCCTACTCCACTACAGGAAAAGCCACCAAGATACAGATCTTACAATACGCAGACTCAAAATTCTTCTGGAAAGAAAGAACAAAAGCAAGCAATGCCAGATCGCCATCCTCCAATGCACAATCCATTCATGTGAAATAAATATCCTCGAACTTCATTTCATCTACCTCACGATTCCCATTCACTCCATCTCATCCCATCCAGCTTTTCCATCCCCTGAGCAAAACACGTTATCTATCCAAAGCAATGCACACGACTTTAAACTTCCCATCCTCTTCTATCCAAGATAAACTAAAAAAAAACAAAAAACAAACCCTCACTCGACCCAACGAATTATTATTACATTCTCCCCATGAAACAAATCCACACCCTCGATCCGTCATCCAATACCTGCCAAAAGTAAAGAAGTAAGTTAGAAAGAAGCTACGCATTGAAAATCCAAGGACGATTTTTAACTTTTCAACCCTGCGAGTTATCCACAACTAGCAACAGTCCAGCGCTGTGTACCCAAAGCTCGATTTCCTCAATATACTTCCATCTCATTTCCCTAGCACTTCACATGTAACATCCACAAATCCAATGCGTAAATTAATAGAAGTAACAAGCAGTGGAATAGCGTGGATTACTCACGATTCGCAATCGGGAAGTTTTGATTTCTAGATTTTCATACATGATTTCCATATCGATCATTTGTCACTATCTTTCCTTTCAATTCTATTTGCAAAGAGAAAAGGTATCATATTGACCAAACACCAAGAACGCCATCTCGTACATGCTGTGAAAGAGGCACTATTCGCTCTCTCTTCTACCCTATAGATACCCAAACACCACAGTACTATCTCCTGCGCAATCATCAATGCATAACCTAAACACATCATCCCTATCCATACAAAAAAGTATACTAAAACTCATTTTCCATCTCAACGCTATTGCCAAGACAAAAACGTTAACAATAACATGTAAGCCCAGCCCCATTTTAAAACACCTAATCATAATGATCCTACACATTCCTATTCCCAATTGCAATGAATCATGACATATCGTTAACCAAATCCATCAAAACGCTTCCTTGCCTTATATTCCCATTATTCGCCGCTAAACCTCCTTTAATCCTCTTAGGTTGATGTTTCCCTTTGCCGCTCTTCATAGCCGTCGGTTCTTGCTTAGTGGGTGTCATTCGCACGTTTTCCTTGTCTCCAACTTCGTCTCCTTCGATATCCATCAAATCAGAGTTTTTCCTCTTCACCACTTCTTTCTCCACCTTGACCCACTGCGACAATCCAACACTCCCCTGAGTCGCAGTCCCCGCCATTTCCCACCAATGCCCCATTAACTGTTCCTCCTTCAACTCATAAACCCACTTCTTTTCCTCCATCAACCTCACAAATCTACTTACCATTTCTTCCTTCCTGTCTCCATCGTTATCTACCTTCCCTTTCAGTGTCCCCCTACTCCCCACAACCAACAGCTTCGTCTTCGCCCTCGTGAACGCCACATTAATCCTCCTCCAATCCTTCAATAATTCCCCAATACTTCCACCCTCATTACTTCTTACCAAGCTCAGTACAATAACTTCCTTATCTCTCCCTTGAAACCTATCTGCAGTATGCATTTCCACACCTTTAGCATTATGGAGACTGTCTTTGAGCAAAGCTAATTGGGAGCGGTAATGTGTCATGACTCCTATTTCCGTAGGATCTACACCAACTGCTATGAGAGAGGTAACGAGTTGCGTTACGATTCTAGCTTCCACATCATTTACAGTTCGATTCCCTTTCTCGCTTTCTCGTGCCATATCGCCAAGGCTATCAGTATCTACAAATGCTACGGTGACATCCGGATCCAAGAGATCTCGCAACCAGCATCTTCCCTTCTTCGGTTCCAGACAAATAGACTTCTGTGTACTGTGTAGGACACTACTTGGTGTATGATGATTTGCTTTCAAAGCGTCCATATCGGGAATAATGATCTTACGATTAGCGACAGAAGTGCTACCGCATTTGAGACGTCCATTGTAAATGAGTGTATTGGAAAGAGCCATTACGTCGGCATTCATGCGATATTGATGTTCGAGGTAGACGACGCTTTGAGGATGGGCGTCTGAGAGATATTTGAAGAGAGAGATATCTAGACCTCCTTTTCGGGCTTCTTCATCTTTGACTAAGGGGGGAAGTTGATTGTGATCTCCGACAAGGATGAATGTGCGAGCGAGACGAATGGGACCAACACAGACGGGTAGTGTAATTTGAGAAGCTTCGTCTACTATGCAGTAGTCAAATGTACGTTCGTTGAAAATGGGATGGTTGATACCGAGGCAACTAGTGGCAATGATTGGTGTATCATGCCAGACACTTCGGATTTCTTCCATGGTTTCTTTAGGATCGACAGCGAGTTTGGCAAATTCTTGAACGTCGGGGTGGATCTTAGCTTTAGTGCCTAGGCGTAAGATTGGAATTGAGTCATCTCGAAGTTTCAGGAGGATATTGTCCACGGCTGTATGAGTGTAAGAGGTGAGGAGAACAGATTTCCCTTGCGAAACAAGAGCTCGGATAATGTGAGCAATAGTTGTAGTCTTTCCAGTACCAGGCATACCAAGTACTAAAGCATAATCCTGTGCGGACATGACTTTTTCGATAGCACGGCGTTGATCCACGTTGATACAAGATCGATCTTTGAGTGTGTACTGAGTGGAATGTGGCTTAAAACGAGGAGGATTAAGATCAACGACTAGACTTCGAATTTCGCGTGATCCAAATGGGCCTTCGGTCATAATTTGGATGAGATTGTTCCGAACAGTCGCAAGACCGTTACTGAATTCATCTTTATCGAGCCTGTACAGAATGGGATCCTCTCTAATTTTACCAATAGAGTCAGCTGGTGTAGATCCTTCTGCAGCGACTTCCATGATACTAGCAAAGACCTGGTTATTAGTTTCATCGAATCCGGGTTGTCTGATGCGAGCATTATGCAAACGTCGATCAACAGCGACTGTAATCCTGTTCTTGCGTACGTTCGTGACATAGCCTTTGGCGAGAGCGAAATGGCCTTTTTCATCTGAGATAACAATTGGTTCTCCTACTATAATCTGAGAGTCCATGAAGGAAAACCCTGGAGCTGCGGTATTTTTCGGTTTAATCATGGTGTATCGATATCGATTGATCTTCTCATTATTCTGATCTTCGTAGGCAGATCCTTCCTCGATTATAACGTTCGAGAAACATCGACCAAGTTTTTCCCGCTCTGAGCTCAACATGGTCCATAGTTCTCGACGAAACTTCAAAGAGTCTTTCTCTTCTTTCGTAAGAAGATCATCCCATTTGAGGAAGAACTCTTTATGCTTTGGAGTAAGATGCTTGACCACTTCGTCAAACTTCTCCTTCATACCGCTTGTCTCTCCGTTTCCATCATCAGCTAGCTTGTGATAAATGAAACAGGTATTCTTCGCATAACATCTTCCACACATGTTCTCCTTTTTGAGCATGGGTGGAAGTTGAGCATTTTTCTCTCGGACATAACACGCGAGCTCATTCCGCTGCATGATCATATGGCGAAGTTCGTGACGAATGGCAGGAATTCTAATGGTCTCAGAGGTTTCCATGTAGTACAGAATTCCATAAGCAATCTCAACATCATATCGATCAGAAATCAGAAGATTGTAAAGCGCTGTTTGTGCACGGTTGGCAACACTGGGATTCTTGCCGGTCTTGACCTCAAAGGGTGCAGTGAGAGTTCTTTGCCCTTTTTCATCTCTCATTGTGATTTGTACCGTAGCATCAATGTTACCTTTCAGGCCATACATTGGAGACCAAACGTGTTCCTCAACATCGAGAAGATTACTGACACACATAGCAACAGTATCGCCATTTCCAGCTTTTACTAGAGCTCCAGGCTAACAAAAAAGGTTAGTATTTGAAACGGAAAATAGATTCTTTCACATACCTTTGGTTGAGATGAGACAAACAATTCGGCCCATGCTTGTAACTCTCCCATTTTACTATGTAGATATTCTACAGCCTGGGGTATTTCAACCTTGATAACATACAAGTCTTCAAGATGTCTTTGAGCAAGCTTATCAATAAGCTCGCCAAGAAACATCCTATCCCAGCGATTAACAAGCATTGCAGCTTGAAATATCTCATGAAGAATCGTTCCATAAAGCATAGCTGGAGATGCTTCACCAGTAGCCTTGACCCTATCTTGAAGAACTGCACGACGAGTACACCCGAAAGAATCCGCTACTACGAGCGCAGAGATAAGATGGTCCGGGTGAAGAATGATCAAGCCAGAGTTATCGTCTATGACACAAATTCCCTGTGCATCAAACTTGCCAATGATGTGAACAAAAGCCTTTGTGGTGACAGGAGTATCAATCCAGGTGCCTCTAAGATACACCATTCTTTTGATTTTTGAGCGTTCAGGTTGAAGATAGAGTATCTCGTGAATGGTTAGCTAAATCAAGGCAAGAGCTCATGAGAATCTACCTTTTCTGGTTGCAATTTACCATTAACACCTGCATACTGATTATTATCTATCATGGTGACAAGATATCTTTGAATTGCGCGAGCTTTTTCCATAGACTAGACATTTCTTAGCGTTGATTTAATAATATATTGCTATGGATTTCTCGGACGTACAGGCATTAAGCTATTTGTTGATTGTTTTAGTGACTGCGTTGCTGCTATCTCTGCAGCCGCAAAATCTGAATCGTCTATATCGTCACCATATTCATCATCGGACTCCTCCTTTTTAGTTGCTGCACCTCTAGGCCTTGACGGCGGAAGCTCCACATCATCTGCCGGAACTGATCCTGCAAATGCGGCATCAAAATCATCATCGTCCAAACCTTCACCAAATTCGTCGCTACTATCGTCTTCCAATGCTTTCGGAGGGTCGGGGCTTTTAGATAAGCTCTGTGGTTTATGTGTAGAGTACGCTCTGGGCTTAATTGGCGACTCATAAATTTTTGGTAGTGGTCGTGACATTGAAGCTGCAGGAACTTGCGATTGTGATTCGATAGCCGTGAGTATCATTCCACCAATTTCGTCTAGACCATCATCGGAACCATAATCCGACTCGGCAGTGGAAGGTCTTTTTGGACTCGGTAAAGCAACATGTGACTCGATATTCGTACTTGGTGAAGATGGCGGCTCAAGTCTCCTTTTTAAGGGCGATGTCCTCTTCTCACTTCCTTTTCGACCTAATGGAGAACTTGGTCCTTCAAATTGAAATTGAACTTTATCAGGGAGAGGTGATGAGCTTGAAGGACCACTAGAAACCTCGTTTGGCTTGTAGTCCTCCTGCAATCGCCTCATCAAACCCGGCGTATCGATATTTCTGCTATTTCCTATCCTACTCGGTTGGTGTCTTTTAAGATTCAATGGATTTCCAAGACTTCTTGATCTGGTCAATCCTCTAGGCGTATTCCCGTCCTTCGATGATTGCGGAGATGCGTTTTCCATAATTCGCGAGAGTTTAATGTCCTTAGTCTGACCCAATTTCATCCAAACCTCAACTTCTGGCCCCGGCCTAGGAAAAGAATCTGCTTGCGAAGAATGGGCTAGTATGGGTGAAGAACTCTGTGCTCTGCCAATGTCATTATCGCCCCTCTTCCTCTTGCCCAGGTTGCCGCTCTCTGATTCAGGTAGTTGTTGACTATCCTTATTTGTATCCCAAATTATACGATCGTCAGGTGATACTGCTTTAAATGGTCGTTTGAAATCGGCGTTCTGTGTGGGATCGAACCCCATTGATGGCGTTGAAGGTACATCTGCGGAAGTAGAGTCGTCAAGAAAGACATCTTCGTCTACAGAACTTGTCTCATCTTTTGATGAGCCCCGCCGCCGCATCTTCGAAGGCGTGGCAATTCTACTATCCGTCTCCGATGACACCAAGTTTATAATCTCTTTCGAATCGTCTCCTTTTCCTGATTGTTCTCGATATTGGAAGTTGCTAAGGATATTCTTCGTAGTTGTAGAAACGGGTACCGGCGGTTTCTCCGCTAATGGTTTCGCGGGAACTTTGGGCTTTTGTTGTTGGTTCTGGTAATTCTTATTCCTCTGCCATGGCTGTCGAGACTGTGATGCAATTAGTTTCCAGTTTAGTTCCTAAGACGATCATTTTTATGTCGTGTACTTCCACAATAAGTAGAATGTATACATACATGATTCTCTTTTCCTGAATGATTAGTCTCGGAGAAGGACTTTTGAAGAGGCATTATATCTTCACAGAATATGAATTGGTCAAGTACATGAGAGATGATGTTATGTTATGGAAATGTAGCAATATCAAAAGGGATCTGAATCATAAAGCAATATGTAAAGGGCTCACAAATGCAGCTGGGATATGTATTGATAGATAGTTCTTGCACTTTGTGGAGTAGAATACGCGATTTCGCGATTTAGAGACGCGCTCTCCATTTTTATGTGTAAATTACTAATCCTAGCGCGTGTTTTGGACCGTTTAATCATTCTACCCCTGTCTTTATTCCATTATCTCTGATCCTCCGACTATCGGCTAAAGGTGGAGAAGCAGCGGAAGAGCTTAGAACCCCTGGGGTTGATAAGATTGTCATCGCACAGATCACACGAGATCAAAATAATTTCTCAACAGCGACAGCTCAGCCCAGACAATAGGTAGTTAGACTCAGGTGCGTTGGACTAATAACCCATCAGATTCAAGACAACTCTCTACAGAGGATATTGTATTCATATCTAACCATTTCATAGCCCCAATCGCAATCATGTCGACTGAAAAGCCTCTTCCTTTCGTTTACCAGTTCGCTGCTGGTACGTTGGACCCCTCACCCCATATCATGGAATTGAGACTCACAAAGACATTATAGGTGCGATCGCCGGTGTGTCTGAAGTACGTTATTTCTGCTGTATATCCAGGACCATAGAGCTAAATTATGTGCCATTGCAATAGATTCTTATTATGTAAGTGCCCCTCAACTGAAGACAAGCATTTGCTACTGCATCACACTGACTCATGCAGGTACCCGTTGGATGTCGTAAAGACTAGAGTGTGAGTTTTGAGTTCCTCTGCGCCAGTACATTGAGCAGATGTCAGACATGATGTTGACGGAAGGATAGACAACTGCAAACCAGCTCTGCGGGGCCAGATGGCTACAATGGCATGGTGGATTGCTTTAGAAAGATCATTAAGAACGAAGGGTATGAACTCCCCAATAACTCTACCCCTTTGATCCCAATAGGCTGCTGATATCCCATTCGAAGTGTCTCACGACTATACCGCGGAATCGAAGCCCCAATTCTGATGGAAGCTCCTAAACGTGCCACTAAATTTGCAGCCAACGAATCTTGGGGAAAGTTTTACCGTGATATATTCGGTGTCGCCAAAATGAACCAATCCCTCTCCATTCTCACCGGAGCTACCGCCGGAGCTACCGAGTCTTTCGTAGTCGTCCCCTTTGAACTCGTCAAGATCCGTCTGCAAGACCGCGCCTCTGCCGGAAAATATAGCGGAATGGTTGATTGCGTTAGCAAGATTGTAAAGGCCGAAGGTCCACTAGCTCTCTACAACGGACTGGAAAGTACAATGTGGAGACATGTCTTATGGAACGCCGGATACTTTGGATGTATCTTTCAAGTCAAGGCATTGATGCCCAAGCCCGAAAACAAGAAGCAAGAAATGATGGTCAACATGATTTCCGGAGCAATCGGTGGTACCACCGGTACAATCCTCAACACCCCAATGGATGTCGTCAAATCGCGTATTCAAAATAGTCCCAAGGTTGCCGGATTAGCACCAAAATACAACTGGGCATGGCCAGCTCTCGGTACAGTGATGAAGGAGGAAGGTTTCGCAGCACTATACAAGGGATTCTTACCTAAGGTCCTCAGATTGGGACCTGGTGGAGGTATTTTACTCGTCGTATTCACCGGAGTAACAGACTTTTTCAGAAAGATGCGCGCAGAGAAGGGACTATAGATTTGTTCACCCGGTTGTGAAGGTGGGATTGATAATGAAAAAATGAGTGGGTCATTTCATCCTTGTATATCTATGTCATTTGAATAGAAGCACAGGAAAGATTTAGAGGGCATTAGAAACAATTTAAAATTCAAGAGATATCATTCAATGCAAACGAACCAGTTATCACAAAGATCCACGTTACTCAAAAAGGTGAGATATTTGACTATACCTCGCCGAAGCAACTTCACGCTCGCTCGATGTCTATCCATTTTCCTGCCCGCTAGGTATATATGCACTATTACACTCATAACTCCACCAGCACCCAAATACCAGGCGCTTCCAAAGTTCCTATCAACCATTTTCACTTGATTAATCAATTCCACGTCGCATCCTATGCCCAACGTGTGCCTTTTAATTCCAGATCCCTATTTGATCCTATGCCTCCATAATTTCCAGCTCTAACCTCACATCACCTCACAATAAACTCTCATATGCATCCAATCCACTCTTCTTCTGTGGTTGCTGCTGCTGCTGCTGTTGCACAACCGGCCTTTGTTGTCCCATTCCAATTCCCATTCCGCCGCTTCCTAGCCCACTTCCACTAGTACTCCCAAACGCACTGTAGTTCCCTGTGCCCCCAGTCCCCGCACTGGGTGGTGGAGGTAACGAAAAACTTGAGAACGCGCCCGAAGCGCTCTGCGAACTGTTCAAGGCGGGTCTAGCTTGATTCATCTGATTCATAGAAAGTGAAGACATCGAGTTGCTCATTGAAGAAAAGGAGGAATTCAAAGGGGGTGGTGAGATGGGCGATAAGGTCGCGGTTGTAGGTGTAGAGCTCCATGGATTGGGGGTTGAGGATGCAGCTGCACTGTTCCAGTTCAGAGTCGAGGTTGAAGGTTTGGGTGGAGGAAACGCGGATTGGGGTTGTGAGAAAGAGGGTTGGGGTTGAGAAAATGAAGATTGCGGTTGTATAGGATTTGAGTAGTTAGATTGCGGCTGAAGCGGTTGCGAGAATTGGGTAGCTGATGGTGTTAGAGCACCAAAGCTTGAAAGGTCTGGAGTGACTGTTCGTGATGTCGCTTGTTGTGGTCGGAGAACATTATTGATAGAGTTAGAAGGATACGTAGGCGCTGTTGGCGATGGGGTGGACCAAGCAAAAGACGGTTTTGGTTGAGCCGACTGTGGTTGTTGAGCATGGGGGCTTGTGGGATTGGCATCCCAGCTGGCATCTAAGGCGTTGTTTGATGAAGGTGCACCAATTCCGCCCTTAACAAGTCGTTCAAAATCCATTTCGGGATCATCTGATCCCACGGCGGGTGGGAAAGCCGAGGCTGCGCCGAACGACATGAAATCATCGGTACCATTTGCCCTCACACCTGCTCCATTAGTACCGGATAGTTCTTGCAGCTTCTTTGTTTGCTCAGACTCGACTCGAACAGATAAGCTTTTAATGAGTTCCATAAAAGATTGAAATTGCTGTAAATTCAGAAGTGGCCCCAAGCTCATGTTCCATAATATGGGGAGAATATCCATGGCAACGAATTCTGCGTCAGCTATATTACCTATTTGTCTAAGAACGTTTAGAGCAGCAACTGCAACAGCAGGTTCCTTCGTCTTGATTGCTCTAATCAAAGGTACTATCTTCTCTTGCATGGTATATTTGTCTAGGGGGGTAGATGTGTTTTTCTTAGCACCCCCAATGCCATCGAGACCATCATTGCTAGAGGCTGGATCATTTGAGCCACCGCAAAGAACCACAAAAGCCTCTAACCCTCGGACCTTTATTCCTAGACTACTGGTCTTTGTGAAAACCGAAGAGATGACTGGGAAGAGTTCATTCTTGATAGTAGAGAAATCAAGGATAGGAAGAACTACATTTAAGCTTCGCAGAGCAGCGTCTACAAGTGCATGCGTTGGTGAATCTATCGATATGGCTACAATTGGCAAGATATCTAAGGCAATTAGCACAATACATCTAGTCTTTGGCGAATATCTTACCGTCTTTAAACTCTTTACCCGAACAATTGACAGATATTACTTGAATGTGCTCCAACAATACCATCAACCCAGCTTCCTTTGCAGCATCACGCTCGGTAGGAGGTTTGGGGTTATTCAAAAATATCTCCTTGAGCCTAGGCATGATCTTTTCGGTAAAAGGCCTTCTTGCGGAGGGTAACAATTCGATGATTTTGAAAACATTTTGTAGAATTAATGATATCAGTTCGCGGTCCTTCATTTCCTCCAATAAAGCCGGTAAAACCTTTTTTTCCATGACACTTTTTGGGAATGATGGTAACACCCTGGACAAACCACGCATGAATTGAGCCTTCTCACTAGGAGTTTTAGCAGGTAAAGAGTCCAAGAATCTGATTGTAGATATCAAAATGTTGTTAAAATAGGCGCTGTCCTGAAACTCTTTTGCGGTCATACGTTGCGCTGGACGTCTAGTAATCAATCGCGGTAGTACCTCTCCAGTCATATCTCTTGGCAATGGCTTTTTACACAAGAAGCTATTGCTAGATGAGGGAATGGTGGAAGATGAGGTGAATAGTCTTTTGTAACCAGATACGCTGTTGTTGGACTCCAGTGGTGATGTATGAGGCGAATTATAGAGAGCGACAATGAGAAGACCTAGTGAGAACATATCTGCTGAAACATTCAGATTCGAGTCTAGGACAAAATCTGGGGAACAGTAGTCAAGGTTGATTTGAACAGAACGGGGTAGTCGAGGATCGATATTCAGAACCTCAGAGAGATTAATGGGTTGCACTGAAGATGCTTTAGTCGAATTGTCTGGCGGACTGCAAAAGCTGAGTCCACTAAGTTTCCAATCAGACTACAATAATTAGTCACAGTAAATATAAACATGCTTGAACAACTCACCTTAGCATTCACGAACACAGCATCAGGAGTTAGATTCCCATGTACAAGACCAGCATTATCGTGTAAAAACTCCAATGCCTTGCTGATCTGCAGAAGACCCTTTTGTATTTCCAGTTCGTCCACTTCAACCTCTTTTCTCCTTCTGCCACCTTCTGAATCCTCGGTGACATAGCGACTTGAGCGTCCGCCAATCCCACCAGCTCTTTCTTGTTCGTCTTTCTCCAGTAGGAGGCCAGATAACGAAGCCGTTACAGTCTCTGTCGCAAATTGTAGCCCCCCGCCCCTCAGTTCTTCTACCGGCTCTACCAGTTCCAAAATACTAGGATGCCGCAGCCTTGCCAAAGATGAAGCTTCTTTTTTCAATCTTTCAATTACCTCCTCGGTCGCACGTTTCATCGACGAAGCACTCGATCGTCCCAAGGATCCTGCATGTGCGTCTAAGGCTTTGCGATCGAGGACAAAGACTGAAGCAGTCTTTCCTGTCGACTTCTTCTTCGCATCGTAGATCTTCCATGGTCCTGAGTACGAACTGGGTGTGGACGAGACTGAGTAGTTCGAGTTGATATTCGAGGTAAAGGACTTCAACGCGGAACTGAACATCTTCGCAACTCTCCTCCCACCAACACTCGAGTATCAAAGGATTGTCCGAACTTCTGGCGCATAAACCTTAAACCCTTGATAACTATATTGTGAGGAAGCTTATTTTGACGGATGTGATCTCATGAAAGTGATTGCTGATGGCTTCCCCCTAAACTTTTCATAGATGATGGAACGTTTTTGTTGTGATTTCGCAGTTGTCCCCTCCCTCTGGATGTACAAAAACTGTAAGCCTTGTCAAAATACTAAAGGGACATAGACTCTGGAATTTGGCCTCTTACAACGAGTGTTGAGCTTGTGATTTCAGGGACAATCTGCTTACATAAGTCTGCATAAGACTTAAATGTTATCTTTTTAATCCTTGCAATCTGATGGGACAAGATTATGCTTGACACTCCGCAATTCGGAGCCGGGAAGTGGTCACAGCATCTAAATTTATTTTGGACCTTGAGAGTTGAATGACTGACTCCGAGGACCATTTCAAAGCACAGGTGGGATCTTACATATTTAAGAAGCTCAAGTTTCCCAATTCAAACTTTGAAGTTCATTCCAACTTCTGATTCTTTGAGATTAGTCAAAATGCTTCGTCAATTGTTCCCAAGAGGGGCAGCTTTCGCAAAGCCAGGCTCCAGAGTGTTGAGGCGATGGGAGGCTTCTTCGAGATTATACAGTATACAAGCAGAAGCTGCTTCCACAACAAAGCTACAAGATATCGACCCTACCAAACTGACTATAACGAAAAACACTACTCCTAATGAGCTACTCCCCCCCAATGAATTGGTATTCGGAAGATCGTTTACAGGCAAGCTCCTCGGAGATCTCACAACATTGTCAATTGCTGACCGGCTATAGATCATATGCTTAGCATTGAGTGGACAGCCTCAGATGGATGGTTACCCGCACGCATAACACCTTACCAGAACCTTTCTCTCGATCCCGCGTCCTGCGTTTTCCACTATGCGTTTGAGTGTTTCGAAGGAATGAAGGCATACAAGGATAAAAGCGGAAAGGTACGGCTCTTTAGACCTACCAAGAATATGGAACGAATGAACAAATCTTCCGCTCGTATTGCTCTGCCGACTTTCAATCAGCCAGCTATGATTGAATTGATCTCCAAATTCGTTGCTATGGAGAAACGATTCATTCCAGAAGAAAGAGGATATTCATTATACCTAAGACCGACTATGATTGGAACACAGAGAACATTGGGTGTTGGACCACCAGGTTCGGCTTTGTTATATGTTATTGCTTCTCCAGTCGGGCCATATTACCCTACTGGATTCAAAGCTATCTCCTTAGAAGCTACAGATTATGCCGTAAGAGCATGGCCTGGAGGAGTTGGAGACAAGAAATTGGGTGCGAACTATGCCCCATGTATCTTGCCACAATTAGAGGCCGCCAAGAGGGGATTCCACCAAAACTTATGGTTGTTCGGTGAGGAGGAGTATGTTACCGAGGTTGGAACCATGAACATGTTTGTGGCTCTTAAGAACAAGGAAGGCCAAAAAGAATTGGTTACCGCTCCATTGGACGGTACCATTCTGGAAGGTGTCACAAGAGACTCTGTTCTATCTTTAGCTCGCGAGAAGCTTACTAAGGAGGGATGGATCATTTCCGAACGTAAATACACTATGAGCGAGTTAGCAGATGCATCAAAAGAAGGTAGATTATTAGAGGCGTTCGGAGCAGGAACCGCGGCAGTCGTCAGTCCAGTGAGGAATATCTCATGGAAGGGCAATTTGGTCGAGTGTGGATTGAGACCAGATCAAGAAGCCGGTGAGATCGCATTGAAGATGAAGGAATGGATCGAGGCTAGACAATATGGTGATGAAGAGCATGAGTGGAGTTATGTTGTACCTAATTAGCGAGATATATTTGTGTATGTATTCATAGAGCCAGCCGGATGAATGGAAAAGCGAAAAATGGGATATATATTAGTCATACTTTGAACTTTCAAATTCGTCTTGTGAAATACTATCTTGCACCAGAATTCGAATGGATGAACGGACACACGATCAAAGTTGAAGAATGATCAGATCCAATTATGACCAGATGACGATTCTGCTCTGAAAAGCGGTACGCGGGTCCTACATCAAGTTCCAAAATTTTCACGTTTCATTCACCAGATACCGAACGAAATTCACAGTAAGCTCATGTTGGCACCAAGTTCCTTGAGAAAGAAAAGAAAAGAAACTCAATAATATTCCTTCGCTCTATTAGCACGCATAATATTCCGTGCAACCCGTACATCTTGGAATTCTGCCGCAAGATGTTCATAGCCTTCCATCATCAATCCTTCGTATGTACAACTCCCCTGCTCCATCAGTCTTCGTCCTTGAGCGTTCCATCCAGTTCCAGATTCTCCATTGTAACTTGTTTGCCCAATAGTATAATGGTTTATGATTTGTTTTCTGGCTCCTTCAAGATCCCCTCGGCTTCTAACCTTCTGCGTGCTTCTTCTAATGCCCATGTTTGTATCCTGTAAATGAAGGTTAGCAGCCGTTTGTATTTTGTGTCTGATCCTGTAGCTCTAGAAAGCCGCCGTCCAAATTTTTCTTGCTCCTTTCTTGCCACAACCCCTCCACCCCCTCTTCGTAAAATTCCTGACAGTTCAGCCCATCCCGAGATTCCCCAAAACCCACCGCCTCACCTTCAACTCTTCACCCATGCCAAAATTCGACAGAAACAAAGAAATAATAAAAAAAACCTACGAGGTATCTGGCTTAACCGCATATCCCACAATCCCAAAAGCACAAGTTCCAAAAAACCCATACACCCATAAATTTTCCCATCCCTCCTTCTCGGCCTTCTCTCCAGGTTTCACTCCAAATAACCATCCGCTCGGTGGCTCATAGTGGTCGCCATGGTCTGCTGACTTTCGGGCTGCGGTAATAGACAAATTTCGTGCTTGGTTGAGGACGGCTGATTGTGTACGGACGATGGTGCTGGTAGCGCGAGGAATGGCGCGTGTGAAAGACATTTTCGAAAAACTCGCGATAATTGGAAAGACGGAGTGCGGTGTGACGATTTGCGAGAAAAAGAGAGAGCGCTGGTTGAATTGTTGATGCGATGGTGGTGATGATGAGGTTGTAAAGTGAGGGTTGGTCGGTAATATTTAGCCAAGGCGCTAAATATCCGCTCCGCCAGCGGCTTGAAGTCGCTCCCGAAATTGAGCCACAACTTCATAACGATCTCCACAAATTGGACAACATGTCTTAGTAATCTCCATTCTGACATGAATGATTCTTGTGGGCTGCTGAACCTCAACCTGCTCAACCACCTCAACTACTTCAAATACTTCAACCTTCTTTGCTTTCTTGTTCTTGAACTTCTTCAAGATCTTATTCTTGGAAGATTCAAACTTCAAGAACTTCTTCTTGGAAGATTCAAAGGTATCGACGACTTTGTTGTTCAATCTGAACAAGAAAAGTTTGCCCAACCAAACGATTTCATTTGGAGCACTCATGATGGTCTGTGAACGTGACTTCTTTGATATGGTGGGAGGTATTTGCAAAAAGTGGTTGTGAAAAGAGTTTAATTGAGTTCGTTCAGAGTTATTGATCTGAGATTGTTTTTGGAACAACAATTCTGGAATTGATTTGGAAATTTATTTGTGGGAGAGAACCTTAGTACTTCTCGGCGCGCCGAGAGAATCACTTTCATAGACTGTGATATGGGAATGGATCTCGAGGACGACTGTCCATGATCTTATTAGTTTCAGTCTTCAACCCATGCTGGCCTCTCTGCTAGTATATCTTTCCTTTGAAGTCAGACACTATCTCAACGATATTGCTGGATACAATGCTAGATTTGCAACTGATGCATTTCAGTGAATGTGTCGCATACTTCAACGCATGTTTCACTCAGTTCTCTGTGAACCATAACTACTTCAAAATGTCGCCTTCAATGTTTCTGCTGTTCAGCGTACACATACCTCTATGGTATCCAGTCTTCTCAGGTAATTTCAGAACTTTTCCCGTGTTTCCTCTGAAGTTCTCTGCATTGCAGATTGGTCTCGAGTACGACAAAAGGCCTGTGTTGCTCTACAGGAGTCGCAAGATCTTTACTTCTCGTCATTAATTCTCGCATTGCTACCTCGTGGACATCAAGATAGATATTGGTAAAATGTCTGAAATGATTTCTACACTGACAGCCCGATTTTCTAGCAGCTCGTGGTTTTGGGTCTTCCCATGGGCAAAGATATGGGTATCGGGCTTTCGTGCCATTGTAGTTTGATTGGCCCCAGTGCTATACCATCTACAACATTCATTGTTTGAAATTTGCATAAAATATTGCGCATCAACGGGTTTGTGTTAAGAACTTTTTAGGATTTGCTGGTCCAATTCAACATGTCCCGAGTCATGCTGCACAGAGTTTCTAATTGTTTTGCGCCATTACTGATACTCCTGTGCACCA